>NC_056746.1:421416837-421788161 GCF_019279795.1 Protopterus annectens
TATACATTTATTTCGCCAATTTTAAAACCTAATAAAGATCCAACTAGATGTACTTCATATCGGCCCATCTCATTACTTAATGTTGATTATAAAATGTTTATGAGTATTTTTGCTGATAGATTGAAGACAATCATCCCTGGCATTATAGATATAGATCAGACAGGCTTCATTGTAAATAGAAATACTTTTGATAATATAAGAAGAACTTTAACATTAATTGATTTTGCAAATAGGAAAAAGAAAGATTTAACACTCATTAGTCTTGATATAAGTTCAGCATTTGATTCAGTAAGTTGGGACTATTTGTTTTCCTTACTGAAGTGCACAAACTTCTCAGATGCATTTGTAAATCTAATTGAGCATTTATACAAAGGAACTTTGGCTTATATTAAGGTAGGAACATATCTTTCACAAAACATACCCATTTCTAAAGGTACAAAACAAGGATGTCCACTTTCTCCACTATTATTCACTTTAGTAATGGAGCCTTGGGCTAATTTGATCAGAAACAGTACTGACATAGAGGGTTTTGAAATAGATGAAAATATAACATCCAAAATTCAACTTTTTGCAGATGATGTTCTAATTACATCAGCAGGATCTAATTCTTCTATGCAGTCTCCATTTGATAAAATGATGAATTTTAAAAGTATTTCTGGTTTAATATTCAATGAAGAAGCAACTAAATTACTACCTATATATACACGAAAAATATTCTCATTAGTGATTTTACTAAATATGTACCCAATTCAGGTCAGATAACTTATTTAGGTATAATACTATCTAAAGATATTAAATCTATTATATATAATAATTATAATACCTGTTTTCTTAATATACAAAACCTTTTAATACCTGGAATAATATGTTTTTACTATGGAGGAGAGACTTACAATTATTAAAATGATAATATTCCCCAAGATTTTATACTTAATACAATCAATAATACTTCCACCTACAAAAATAATTATCAAGAAACTGAATACACTAATGTTAAATTTCCTATGGGCACCTAATAGACCTAGGATTGCATTAAAGAAACATACTAATAGCTGGTCTCAAGGGGTATTTCTTTTCCAGACTTTAATTTATATACTATCTCTTCTATTGTAAAAGTTATTACTTTATTAATAGATCAGTCATATGTTGCAAAATGGAAAGATTATTGGGAGCTAATTAGTATGCATTTCATGAAAATCTCCTTAACACATAAAAATATGATTGTAAATAACTCCATGTTATGGTTACTAAAGGAATTTTGTACTTCACCTATTACACCTAAACATATTGTTTGTTACCCATTAAACATTATTATTAGCTATCGTAACTTTATATTCATGCACCCTAAGTATAGGGAATGGAATTTTATTATATTCCTATAATGTATACTCAGGGTATGCTTTTGTCATCTACTTCTGAAGGAACTCATTTAGCTATAGATAATGATCTAAAGTACTGGTATCAGTTGATATCTGATAATAAAGTTAAAAATCTAGATTTCTTAAAACAAGAATTTGATCTAAGAGAAACTTGCTGGTTAGAGGTTCAGACCTTTAGACAACATCTCATTAATAAAATAGATCTAATGTCTATAACAGTTAAAGAATCTATTCCAACACTGATTGATTACTTGATATTAAATTTACAACATAAAGTTTCTGATAAAGGTAAAATTTCATACATACATAAAATTATCAGACAAGAAACTTTTTACAATGTAGATTCATACTGGAATTATTTCACTTCTATTAATGGGGATCCACCAAATCAACAAGATAAAAAATATATATTGGAATCTGCTTATAGAACTACTTATTCCATTGTCTGGAGACTTTATACATGGAAATTTTTACATAGATCTTTTTATACACCTTTGATGATGAATAAAATAAATAATAAAGATAATTTATGTAAGAGATGTAATGTAGAAATTAATGCTGACTGGGCTCATATGTTTTATGACTGTATAAAATTGAAAGAATACTGGAGGTCAATTAATGAATTTTTGCAGGCTCTTTTTACAGATAATTTCATTATTTCTAAATCTCTTATATTATTCAACACACCTGTACCTCAAAGTGTTAAAAGGTTAAGCTTCCCTTGTTATGGTCTATTCTAGCAGTGGCTAGGAAAATAATAACCAGAAATTGGATTTCAGATACACCTCCTTCATTCAATGAATTTAAAAATGTTATGAATATAGTGTGTCATATGGAAATAAACACAATTAGGACAAGAACAACTAGAAAAACATCTTATTATATTGTATGGGATAATTTACAAAATTTGTTAAAAAAATTCTAATTTCAATAGCACGGTATTTTAGTTTAATTAATTGATCTGATTGTAGTGGATGTCTTTGTAAATACTTTAGTTGTTTTGTTGAATATTATAATAATACCTATTTTTAATTACTTGTATAAAATTGTTATGATATTTCTATTATATGTTAAAACAATAAACCTGTTTTGAAAAAAAAAAGAAATTAAGCCAGAAAACTTTCTGTTCAGTTCACTGTATAGGAGCTTTTGTGCAGTGTAGAGTTACAGAAATCTTAGAATTTCCAGTATGAAGTACCATTTCAAGATGCCAGGAAAAAAAAAGGTAGTGGAAGACAGAGCTACTAATACAACAACAAGCTTAGCATTTTGGCAGGCAATATGGAGGCTGAGTCGATTATATTTTGACTGAAACAAGCATCACTCCTTTAAATTGAACAGAGGCAAGGAGTCTAACTCTAGCTGGAGCTCATCTGGAGTCTTATGCATACCTCTCAACTGTCCAGATTTTCTCAGAATGCCCAGAGTTTTACCTCAAAGTTTTGGTGTGTTCCTCATAAAATCTGTGGATTTGTCAAATCACTGAAGACTGAAATCACTCATACATGTGAGTTTCAGACTTAATATCCTCTAGAAAATACATGCTAACACAAATTCTATTATTATGTTAACCTTTGAAGTTTATAATATTTAAAATCTGTCCTTATTTCTGGGCTTTTGTCCCCCCATTAATTTAGGCATTGTCCAGATTTCTTGAGCTGAGATTGAGATGTATAGCCTTGTGTGAGGCAGTGTGTTTTATACAGCACAGAAGGATAGACTTTCTGCTGATTTTTTCAGCCACATAAGACAGGCATTCTTTGAAATAAATCTGTCGTGTCATCTAAAAGTCCAGTCATTTAGAATATGAAAATGCTTAACCAGGCTTAATTTCCAAGGTTATTTAATTTTATTTATTTATTTATTTGCAGTTGTTTAACCAGGATAGTCCATTGGGCCTAAAGAACCCGTTTTCAATGGAGTCCTGGGGAGAAAAGCTCCACATACAGATAATACAAAGATTATAGTCCACATACAGATTATACAAAGGTTATGTTACACACATAGTTTACATGAGAAATTAAAGAAAAACATTGTAAGATTGCAGGGTACAAATAAGGAGTTATATGCTAGAAGCCAGCATGAATTTGCTGGTTAGGTTTTGAGAAAAAGGAAAAGAGGAGAAGTGTTGGGAGTAGCGAGTAGGTTATGAGGGATGTGCACAGGAGCATTCCCAAGAGGATTTTAGATGAGAGTGTAGGGATTTTTTAAAGGATGGTAGGTGGGTAATAGTTCGAATGCAGGGGGGAAGGGAGTTCCATAGGCGTGCTACTGAGAAGGACAGGAGGTTTTGTCCAGGAGGGTGTAAGGGTCTGTAAACTTCAATGAAGTTTTGATTATTAGATCTTAGAAGTCTTTGAGTTGTTTGCATTTTGAAGGTAGATGAGAGAGAGGGACAGATGATACTGATACATGTAGCTCCATATGAATTGCAGAAGGAGTCAGCTCTGGGCACATTGCAGGTGTTGCTAAGAGCACATCAAAGATTTAAATAACACTAATTTCACAAACTTTAATCATATTTCATCTTAGGAATGAGGTCCAGGGACTATTTTAATAGTGAAGGCCTGCTCTTTTGTACTTTACCAACAAATAACATAGACATTTTTGAAAGTGTTGATGTACATCAGATATATGTGCCTGGTAGCACACAGTGCTAACTTTAGGGGCTGATGAAACAGCACATGACACAAGTTCATCATCTGCCAGTTTAATTTCTCCAAGTCTTTTGAGTTTCTAATATCATGATGGAAATGGACCTCATTCCTATGATGAAATATGATTAAAGTTTGTGAAATTAGTGTTTTTTAAATCTTTGATGTGCTCTTAGCAACACCTGCAATGTGCCCAGAGCTGACTCCTTCTGCAATTCATATGGAGCTACATGTATCAGTATCATATCTAAAGAAGACTGTAAATTACTTTTTATGAGACCCATTGATCCTACTACTATTGGAACTGTCTGGGTATCCTTCTTGCACATTGCCTTCATTTCTGTCTGCAAGTTCTGGCATTTTATGACTATGTATCTGTCTGTATGTAAGACACTGCAATCACTGGATATAATAACTTCAGTGGTCAATGCTTCTTTTCAAGGACTACTATATCTGGTTTTCTTGCATCTGTTGATTGAACTGTTGGTAATGGGTGATCCTATGTGATATAAACAGCATCATTCTCTATAATGCTTTGCAACTCATGTTTCCAAACCTTCTCAGATAGTTCAATATTGGAATGTTTGCACAGTCCCTAGTGCAACAGTCTTGCCACATTATTTTGTCATTCAGTATACAGACCCTCTGCCATTAGTGTAGCATACCCAGCAACAGGATGTGCGACTGTACCCAGTGCTGTTTTACAAAACTTGCATTTGTCTGTTTCTTCCACGTTTTCAATGGACTTTGTAAACCAAAGTGTACATAGTCCACTATCCTGGGCCACTAAGATTAACCTTTCATATTTTGATTTAAATTCACCTCTTCTTAACCATTCCTACATTAATTCCTGATCGACATGAGATTGTTACAGAAGTTTTCTGTACTTGCAACTATATTTATGCCTTTCCACAGTTCTTGCCTTCTCGTCTGATCCTTCTTCTTGTATTCTTTCTTTTGTTTTTTGGCACTTTCATTTGCTTCCTGATTTTTGTCTACTTCTGGTTTGCTTTCCATTCCTTCTTGACACAGATTTGCTTCTGCTAAGCTAAGCAGGGAAGTCATCTTAGATTTGTTATCTTCATTCTTCAAAACTTTCACTATATTTGGATCTGATGAGGTCAGCAGATATGTATGCAGTCCTAAAACTGCAGATCTAGACATGTAATCAGTTTTGAGGAGGCCCATATCTCCTTCTGAACAAGTGCTAAATTCTTTGTAAATAGAAGAAGTAACCAGACTCACAATGTACTGCTGTTTTCCATTATAGTTTAATATGTCCAAGCAGTTACACTGTCTGAGATTATTTTAATTCTATTATAACATAGCTAGAATACAGTCTTTGCTCTTCATTAACTGTGTTGTCTCTAAGTTCAATGCGCACTTGATCAATACGTCTCTCCAGAAAACAAACAATGTCCAGTTTATATATTCTTTGCATAGCAGCAGATGTTATTTCCTAGTGTCCTTGTGGTTTGCATGACTGATTCTTGTTGCACGTCATCTTTATGTCAGTTTAAGTCTGTGTTTTATTTCTTTCATTTTTGCATCTGAAAGCTGACAGAAAGTCTCTGTTAAAAATATCAAATGTGTCTCTGTATGTTTTAGTCAGTCAGTCATAACAGGATTCCATTATACTGTATCAGGTTAAGCCTACACAAACAAGTTAAACTAGACATGTTCTTTTTTCCATGAACCATTTTTAAACATATTTACAGTTGAGCTAAACTAAGCATGTTTCATCAGAAATTATTTTAGCAGGTGTCAGACACATAGCTGTTTGCTTCAGCACATTGTATCTATTCTTAATTGCTCAAGCCTTGCAGTTTCTGTGTTACATCTGCTTTTTAGAAAGAAACATTTATTTCAGACCTTGTATCAAGTTAACCCTTGCTTTACATGTCAAAACCTTGTGTTAATAACAAGCATACTTTTCTTTTTGCATTGCAGTATACATTTAATTGCTTTGGGGATAAATATTTTACTTTATATAATGTTTATCAACAAGGAATATATAATCATGGTATACCTTGATTTTTATATATCATTTGATAAACTTGAAGCATTGTTCTTGTTTTCCTGTCCATCTGATCCACTATTGTTTTTGGCCAGCCAAGCACCACAAAACCATAAGTTAGAACAGAGGGAGAAAATTGATTTATAGCTTGCTTTGTATTCCTAGATGCCAGGGCTATTTGTAGTATTAATTTTAGTTCATAGGTTCATAGAAGGGTACTAGGCTAACAGCCCTAGAGCTCTTACAAACCCAACTATATTTATCCCAAGTTTCCATAGTTGTCAGTGGTTAAGTGAATGAAGTTCATAGAGTTAAGGGTCTATGGTAGTTAATAATGACTTTGTCTGTCCAGGAGGGACATGGGCCCCACTCCAGGAGTGAATTTATGGTCACCCATCCACATTTGCAGAGGGCCAGGGAAGGGCTCTGTTTCACGTGAATTGGAAGTTTGTTCCAGAGAAGTGGCAATCTAAGGGAGATGTAGCTCTCTCTCCAGCATGACCTTTTCATGTCTTCTAAAATATTCTTTACTGAATTTTGTTTGCATTTGCTCATGTTTTATTGTCGATCCTTCATCAATTCACAGATATTTATACACTCCCTCCTTCTCAAGTTCCTTTATATCACATTGCTGTCCCAGACTAATGTTTTCTTGGTGATGCAGCTTTCCTGCTTTAAATGATGCTTTTAACATTTATCAAGACCGAATGACATTCATGCATCATCTGAGAAAGTTTTAACCACATCTAGTTATCTTCCAGCTCCTCATCTGATGAACTATACAGTTTTAGATCATCCACAAAAAGAAAATGAGAAGACTTTACACTTTGTTTTTGTCTGGGAGCCAAATTGTAACCATGGCCTAATCTGATAGGTAGACAGCTTAATGGGTTAAGAGCAAGACAAAAGAGCAGTGATGGCAAAGAGTGATGCTAGAATATCCCCCTTTGAATTTTTATCCATGGTATAATAATTTGTCCTTTATCATGGCTTAGCTGTGAAATGGTTTGACACTGCTTCATGGTCACTGTACTGTAACAGATCAATGTAGTATGTATCTTATATATATGTAAACTCTCTTTTATCCATGAATGTGGAATGCTGATATATGCTTTTTTATAATCTACCCATGCCATACTTAGTTGTCTGCATAGTGAATGTGAATTTCCCTCAGTACTGCCACATGTTGATGAATGTGAATAAAAAGGGATGACAACATGGACTCCTAGAATTGCACATCTGAATAATAAGACATTCCGCATCTGACTTTCTGCACCATATCAAAGTAGTAGTCATTCATTTATTCAGAGGTTGGTAATATGATAGGCTTCTTCTCCAATAAATGAATCCAGGAGAAATAAATTTAGAGTATCAAAAATTTCTGAGACATCCAACTGCAATACCCAACAGTTCTTATTTATTTATTTTATATGAAGATAAGTATGCATAACATTTAAGAACCCATACTGTCCCAATGTCTGCAGAAGAGTCCACATTTAATGTTTAACACTCTGCAGTGTTCATGGTTAAAGAAGAGTTTATGTACAAGTCTTGTATTTCTACAAAGGAGAAATGAGCTGAAACAAGTCATCTCTTCCTTTGAGCTGCTTCTTTGACTTGGAAGCACAATAACCACTTCTCAGATTTTCTAGAAATCTCCCTCAGTGATAGACATGAGCATAGCGATGAAAACAATGTATTCCAGCTGAAAGTTTGTGGAAGATGAGGGATGAGGTGCCATCTATACTAGGAGATATGACTTTTCCATTGTCAATGTATACTTTGTGCCTGATCACTACAGGAAGACCCCAAGGCCATGTGGTACTCAGAATATCCTGTTTTAGTCTAAATAAAGGAAATGCAATTATTAGTGGCCCAGGGAGAGCATTAATTCATGTAGGATTTGGCAGCAGAGATCAATGTGTCAGAATCCTTCCACAGTTCCTTGAGTAGCCACTGATTAAAGAACGAGATGTGGTTATGTCCTTCTAAATTTTACAGGAGCCTAAATAATCAGATGTTTGACTACTGAACCCTTTTCTCAACGTCATCTAATTTCAAAAGTAGGGACTAATTTTCTTTTAGCACTTCTTCCTACTATAAATTTAGCACCAATGTTTCTTGAAGAAGAAATAACAGAACAGTAGCCTGTTTATGCTTCTGGAGTGAAAATCCTCCTATTTCAAAATACCCTCATCAAATTAGTTTTAACTGGTTGGAGTGATTCATTTGGGATCCTGTTTAAATTGAGATGACTAAAATTGTAATCCTCAGAACTGCAAGACTAAAAGTAAGAACAGGACAACTGTTTTAGCAATGTCAATAGTTGTAACCCAGAATCCTTTACTCTAATTTATGGCAGCCTTGGTATTTAGTATATGTATGTGCAATAGAGGAGTGCAGTTCCCCTGCAAAAATGTTTTAATAGCATTACAGTAAGTTTTGATATCTGTTGTAATTCTGTTCCATTTGCCTTTTATTTTTCACATTTGCTGGACTCACAGTTATTGGTTTCATAGTCCAAGCTTGAAGTCTGTTGAAGTAGAAGCTTCATGGCTGACTTTATAAAAGGGTAGACTGCATAAAGCCCTTCTTAGATGACCTTTTAACCTGAAAACTATTGAGGTTTGAGAAAACATATTAACATATCCTATTCCACATTGGCCTACTTAGGTTTCATTTTCAATGGTCAATCCTATTTTTCCTATTCAAGTGCAAAGATAATTACAGTAGAACTGTTTTATTATTTTACAAGCTAAATCATTACAAATGTAATTGAAAAGAAAGTAAAACACACCAAAGTACTTAACTCATCTGTCACTACAAGACATCTCTGTGTTGTATGGGGAATGTTTGACAACCCTGCTTTGCATGCTATCTAGGTAGGAGATGCCTACAGGAGAAAAAAACATAAAAGCAGATGGAGAGGCTCATGCTTGACTGCTATTTAAATATCATAATTCCATGACATTTCCGTTGATGCATGATGTTTTGCAGGACAGAAGTAATCATTAATTCATTCATCCTCTGATTAATTCAGTTCATGGTGACAGCGAAGCCTTGTCTATCCCATCACTGAATGGGTGGAAGGCAGAGCAACATATGCAGGATTGGACACCAGTCCGTCACAGAGTAATGACTACCTCATTATATTAAATACCACTCTTCAGTAGTTGTGTGTGGATTCACGGGCATTACTCTGCAAGTTAATTCAAGCCAGCAGTGAATTTCAGTTATATTTAGTGGTTCATTATATTTATAGATGCATTTTAACTAACAGTTACGTTTTCCACATTTTTATACAACATTTTCATTTTGCTAACTTTAGAAATCCATTTCATGGCTTCACTATTGCACAGTTCTGCCCCACACTTTGATAGTGCCACTTACAAATAAACACATTCTGTGGAAAAATACTGAAGTTCAACATATTTTGTATTCTGTATATAAAGGGTTAAGCAGAAAAATGTTCACTGCGTGCAAACTGAAATGTTCTGGAAAATGTTGATCACTGAGGAATGCAGAAGTTAATCTTAAACTGCTGATAAGAAAGTTAATGGTGCAAGAATAACTGTGGTACTGGCTGGTAAAAACAAGTAATCAAACTATCACTTCTAATGAATGTTCTGTGTGCTACGTGTATGTACGTGCAGGAGGGTCTATATAAGCAGAACTCAAAGTACAAGTAGCCAGACTGCTGGCATACTACTATCATGTAGCAGGTCTCCATGCATGTAAAATAAAGCTGTTTTACTTGCTTACAAGAACTTGGTGTGATTCTTCCAGAATATGTTAGAAGAGTAAAATCTTTCGACATAACTGGCGCCCAACATTAGGGCGGCCCCTGCACGGCGCGAATTGAACAAAGAGAGGCTGAAAACCTGCGCAGGTGGAGAGAGATCAGGCTCTCCTCGAACAAAAGACCTCCGACTGAAACAGGTCGAAATCAGAGGCCAGTCACTCTTTCCAGATTCAATCCGTGAGGTGGCAGTGAAACAGGGCGGAGGAATCACAAAGGTAAGCAAAACGCTATTTTTTTGTTGTTTCTGATTGGAATTTTTGTCTAAATTTTAAGGGACTAGTCAAGGGAGAAATTTAATTTTCTCAAAGTATAAGGAGTATATGTGAATAGATTCCATATACAAGAGATCTCAGGAACAGGAATAGTTTCTCATAAGAGAAATGGGAACAGGAACCAGTTGCCAAAGGCGACAAAACTGAAGATGAAAAGTTTATGTTTGATTTACACCCAAAGAACGTAAAATATTTAGATAAATGGAAAAAAGATCATGGGTTTAGTGGATGTTTAAATAAGTCAGAATGTCAAAATCTAGTAAGATTACTGTGCAAACAGGCAGGAAATAAGACAAGGAATCAAAAGAAGGTGGGGTTTCCCCAGGCACAGAAATGGCTGGAGGAAGCAAATAAGAGACATAGGGAACAAAATTTGAAAAAAGGGTGTGGTAATTCAAGTGAAAGAGATGTGTACTTTGTTCAAAAGGAAGATAATGAAACTTCCATAGTCAGTCGTAGTCACCAGAATCCCTCGGCCCCTCCCATCCAGTATCCAGACCCTGCACAGGTTATTGAGGTGCCCCCCGACCAGGATCCACCACAATACCAGGCTTCGGTGGGTGGCCCCCCCCGCCAAGTATTATATTACAGAGAGAGCCCGACAACACTCTTGACTTACGCAGCAGAAGTATTAGGAGAGAAGGGCACTGGAAAATTAAGGAAAAGGTAGATCAGGAAGGAGAGGAATACCTGCTGATAGAAGTGGCAAATCCTCAAGCAGGCGCAGAAGGCGAGGGTCCTACAATATTGGTCTACCAACCGTGGACCCGTGATGACATCAGAAAAGCGGTAGAGGGGATTCCCCATCCGAAAGTAGATATGCGTAAATTCCGTACAGACGTAGGGGGCATGAGAATGAGTTATAGATTAAACACTGTAGAATTTGAACAAGTAATAAGGCAAATCCTAGGACCAGAGTGGCACCTTATTTGCGGAAGTTGGGACCCCCTGCTACCAGGGGAAGGAGGAGCCTTGCTGTTTAACTCCAAAGTGTGTAGAACCAGAATAAAGACTCTCTTAGATAAAATAGAAGAACATTGGAAGCCCAAAGCAGATTGGACTTGCATTAATCAATGCGTTCAATCAGATGATGAAACCGTAGACAATTATCTACATCATCTCACACAATGTTTTGATGCTCATAGTGGGTTGATTAAGGCAGAAAATCAGGAAAACGACTCGCCCTATGAACAGCAATTGAAAAATGCATTCCTAAAGGGCTGCAAGACAGCCATTGGTAACTTTATACAAAAGCATATGATCACACACAGGACAGTGCGTCTACAGCCCCTTATGGAGTATGCTAGACATGCTGAGAAATACCTGAAGGAAAAAAAAGATAAACAAGCCCAGACTTTTACAGTTAGTGAAGATGGAACTTTAATGTTAGTTCAAGGTTCCGCAAACCGTGGAAGAGGGCGTGGCAGGGGAAGAGGACGAGGACGGGGAGGCGTAAGTCATTCTAAGGATTTCGAATTTAGGCAAAAGAGGGGGGAATGTTTTAAGTGCGGTAAGAAGGGACATTTCGCCAGAGATTGCAGAGGACGGAGAAACCGATGGTTGCTTCCAGTGGTACCGCATGACTATATGACGGTCAGGAAGACGTAGATGGAGGGTATGAGGAAAAAGAAGAAAGTGAGAATGGGGAAGTAGGTACAAGTGAAGACGATGGTTGGGGACAGGAAATGGCAGAAAATGAGGAATATCAAATGGTAAATCTAACAGCACTAGCATCAACTATACACTTGGAATCCCAACCAGTGATCACATTGCAAGTTGAGGGCCGAGACATAGAATTCCTTTGTGACGCAGGGGCTTCACGAACGTTAGTCAGAAGTACTGCCATATCATCCGATGTTACCTCGGATGAATATGTTCTTGTAAAAGCAGCAAATGGTCGTATTCACAAAGAGCCATTGTCCAAACCTCTGTGGTTTACCAACCCAGAGATGAACCAAACCATACGGTTCCGAGTAATAATTTCAAAAATCTGCCCAGTAAATTTACTAGGAAGAGATTTAATGCAAGTGTTCGGCATAGCAGCCGTCCCAACCTCCACTGGGATGGTGGCAAGGAGAATTGAACCAAATAGTGCAATGCTATTAGAGGGGCAGGGAGATCTACATTACTGGTATAGTAATGATTTGATAGAGACAGGCCCCCAGAGTGTAGTGACGGATCTTACAAATTTGACATTAAGCAAATACGGAATAAAAAATCCGAAGGTGTCAGATCCATTACATTGCACAATGTATTACAGAAGATGTGCCAGACCTGATTTAGAATACGAAAAGAAATTTCTTAGTTTTAAAGTCACCAAACTAGTATTGCATAGCCTTTTTTGGGACACACTAGGTAATTCTGCAGTCACATGTAGCCTTACAAGGGATATGCAGCTGCTGTATAAGAATGAATTAACCACACATATTTCAGTCACGGAGGGTGAAGGAATGTCATGGTACCTCGTGGGTAAGAAAATAACTGAATGGGTAGGATGGACACCAGAACAGTTGGCAGGTAAAGGCGTTCAGGTTCAAAAACTTAACTGGGTTACACAAGCCAGACCGACCGTGCACCTCTGGGAAGACGAACCGATACAATCCCCTGGGACATTATGACTATGTCTCCTTACCCCCATGGAAGAATCTCAATTGCAGACGATTCCAAACTCATTATGGTCGCAGGGTCAGCACGATATCAGACTGATTAGAACGGCAGGACAGGTAAAGATTACACCCAAGTCAGAATTTAGACCTCATAAACGGCAGTATCCCTTGAGCAGAAAGACAGAGGAGGGCATTTTACCGGTAATCACAGCACTTTTGAAAGCTGGAGTATTAATTCTGTGCACAGACTCACCATGTAATACGCCCTTATTTCCAGTAAAAAAACCGGATGGGACATGGAGGATGGTACAAGACTTACAGGCAATAAATGCCGCGGTGGTACCTCGGGCCCCCATAGTCCTGGATCCGTCTATTCTGCTGAACGATATCCTTCCTACGGATAACTACTTTTCTGTAATTGATATCAGTAATGCCTTTTTCTCTATTCCCTTGCAGGAAGATAGTAGATTTTGGTTTGCATTTACGTTTATGGGCAAGCGTTATACCTATACCAGGTTACCGCAGGGATACTGCGAAAGTCTGACCATCTTCTCACAAGAGATGTCCACCAATTTGGCTCAGTTCCAACCCACCCAAGGGTGCCACCTACTGCTGTACGTGGATGATATCCTCCTGGCCGTGACTACGGAAGAACTCTGTAAGTCCGAGACTATTCGACTACTACACTTTCTGGCACACGAAGGACATAAGGTAAATAAGTCTAAGTTACAATTTTGTAAATTAGAAGTACATTACCTGGGTTATACTATCTCTGGGAAGGGCAGGCGATTAGATGAAAGTAGAAAGAATGCTATTTTACAAGCCCCCATGCTAACTACAAAAAAAGAAATGATGTCCTTTTTAGGCATTACGAACTTCTGTCGTAGTTGGATTCCCAACTATGCCGAAGAAGTGCACCCGCTATCAGACTTAATTTTTGCAATACCGATGACGGCAAAAGATTTGCTGCACTGGACAGACAAGGCAGTACATGCATTCACTAGAATCAAGCAACTGATAGCTGGGTCAGCGACGTTGGGGTTTCCAGATTACAGTAAGACCTTTATACAGACTGTAGATTGCAAGCAGGGATTTATGACATCTGTTTTAATGCAAATGTATGGAGATAAGTTAAGACCATTGGCATTTTACTCTAGTAAATTAGACTCAGTAGCACGAGCATTACCACACTGTGTGCAAGCAGTAATTGCAGCCACTTTGGCGGTACAAGCATCTGCCACATTGGTATTGTTCCATGATCTTACGTTAAAAATCCCGCACTCTGTAGCAGTCATCCTTCTGCAGGACAAGTTAACATTTCTGTCACCTAGCAGACATTTATCTTGTATGACTATGCTGTTATCACAGCCACACATGACAATTGAGAGATGCACTACCTTGAATCCAGCGACATTGCTTCCCGTTGCTGAAGACGGTATCCCGCATGTATGCTTAGATCTCATACATTCTAAAGTTCTACCAAGACTGGATCTTAAAGATCAACCCTTACTACATGCGGACTGGACACTGTTTGTAGATGGGTCAGCACGCAAAACAGAAACAGGCACCATGCAGGTAGGGTATGCAGTTACTACTGCAACTCAGATAATAGAGGCAAGACCACTCCCCGGGAACTTATCCGCTCAAGCAGCGGAACTGATTGCTGTGACAAGGGCATGTCTCCTTTCGGAGGACAGGAATGTCACTATCTATACGGATAGTCAATATGTCTTCTCTACGGTACATGTGTTTGC
Source organism: Protopterus annectens (assembly GCF_019279795.1). Classification (NCBI taxonomy): domain Eukaryota; kingdom Metazoa; phylum Chordata; order Ceratodontiformes; family Protopteridae; genus Protopterus; species Protopterus annectens. The sequence goes on from NC_056746.1 coordinate 421,431,322, forward strand.
TCAGCAATGGAAAAATAGGGAGATGGTTACAACCTCGGGGAAAGACATCATGCACAAAGAACTAATCCTTGAATTACTACAAGCCGTCCAATGGCCATGGGGTTTGGCCATCTGTAAATGCGCTGCTCATACCTGTGCTAAGGACCCGGTATCACTTGGTAATGCCCTAGCAGACAAAGCAGCCAAAGAGGCAGCTATGTCCAGTACTTTTTCACTTGAAACCACACCTACAGAATTACAACCAACAGATAAGTTTGATTTACAAACCTTACAAGTCATGCAGGAACTTAGCACAGTACAGGAAAAACAACGCTGGACTAGGTATGGTGTTAGACAGAACAAGGGAATCTATGTGGGACCAGATAATAAATATGTTTTGCCTACTAATCTTTTTAGGTATGCAGCACTAGTCGTGCATGGCCCTTCCCATCTGGGCCCTGCAGCTATGGTTAAAATTATCCACCCTACCTTTTGGACCAAGGGTTTCATTGCATATGCAAAATGTTTTTGTCTATCCTGCATAGTATGTGCTAAATACCACGGGGGAGGGGTCAGAGTTGCCCCAGCATCATTTCCAACACCCCCCTATCCATTTCATACAATATGTATGGACTTCATTGAATTGCCCCGGCACAACTAAAGAAGTTTGTGTTAGTGATAGTAGATGCATTTACTAAGTGGGTTGAGGCCTTTCCGGTGACACATCCGGATGCTCAAACAGTGGCTAAAATTTTGGTCAATCACATCGTCCCGCACTTTGGACTTCCTACACGCATCTACTCTGACAACGGCACGCATTTTGTCAATCAGATCATTCAGAAACTGTCTACAGTTTTCCAAATTGAACTGAAACACCATTGTGCCTACCACCCACAGTCAGCAGGGTTGGTGGAACGCCACAACGGCATTCTAAAAGGCAAGTTAAGAAAACTCATGGCCGAGACACATCAGTCTTGGATTACCTGTCTACCTCTAGCCCTCCTTTCCATGCGGACAACTCCCACCTCAAAAGGAGTCACCCCATTTGAGTTATTGTATGGGAGACCTTATTACGTCCCGCAGTGGCAAAACTTGTTGCCTGCAGAATGTGAGGGGGGTGAGGAGATAGCAGAGTACATGAGGAAAATGCTGACCAATACTAACAGCTGTTTAACGAATGATTATTTTTCAGGTTCAAGAGACGACAAAATCACGGAAATCAGACCCGGCGACTGGATCTGGGTCAAGATCGTTAAGAAAAAGACTTGGGCATCCCCCAAATGGGAGGGCCCCTACCAGGTGTTGATCGCAACTCCAACGGCAGTTCGGATTAAAGAAAGGTCCTCATGGATCCACCTAACACATTGTAAAATTGTAAAACATTTTAAGTTAGATAAAACTTGAATCCCTCTGGGGAACAAACAGACAGCAGTAACCATGAAGGACAATAATGAGAATAAGAGAAAATGGTTCTATTGCAATATTTTATTGTTTATAACTATTGTGATTGTAATATTTCTGTTTTGGCCATTTTTGTTTTTTAATGAAGCTAGCCATTCAAAAAGAGACAAACACACCAGCTGGCATCCAAACTTTAATACATATCAAGCGATTAAATATGCATATGCATCCTCAATGAATGTCTCAAATTGTTGGGTATGTACTGCAATACCTACTGTACATAGTGGCTTAATGTTAGGGACAGCCCCTCTGGGAACAAATGATACTTGGAATAATTTGTTGTTTGAAACCACAGAAGTACCACTGAGAGACAAGGTGGTGCTGCCTCTTCTGGGGCGCCAAAACGGAACAGTGTGTTTTCAAAAGATTGGAAAAGTTAAGGTGGCGCTGAGCCAATGTAATTTGACAATAGTTCATAATTGTACCCTAGAAGGGTAGTGTGAGACCAAGTTTGGAGCTATAAAAAAATACATCAATGTAAATGATACTAGTTTTGTTGAAAAAATGCTGTATGTATATGGCCTGTTATTTAAGGGGCTAAAGCCAAATGGGAGTTATGAATTTGCAACCAATATCACCATCAAAACGAATGATTGTTATTTTATTTGTGGTAGGAAAGCATATAAATGGTTACCATATGGCTGGTCAGGAAGTTGTTTTTTGGGATATCTGATACCAGCTATCAGACACGTAAATGCATTACCTCAAGGTAAAATACGAAATGCACGTTCTCTTAATAAACCTATTAATCCCATAGGTAACATTGATGCGTCATGGATTTATCACCATGACTTGGCGCACGTCAGCAGCAAAGGACTCTCACATATGGACCTAGGTGATGATGTAATTGCTTGGGCTGGTATTTTGCCAGCGTATGGGACAGTAAAATCCATCTGGGAACTGAGAAAACTGTCAAAACTGTTAGAAACTCTGAGTAATGTGACATTTTCAGCACTAGAATTGGTGACGGATGAATTAATGGCGATGAGAACAGTAGTGTTGCAGAACCGTATGGCGCTCAATTTCACCCTAGTTGTGAAAGGAGGTACTTGCGCTCTCATACACGAGGAGTGCTGCTCGTTCATTCCTGATAACGAGCATGAAATTCAGAGTCATCTTGAAATAATTCAACAAGTTTCTGAACTGACTAAACCTGGTCCAAACCCCTTGACTGACTTTTTCCAAAACCTGTTTGGAAACTGGGGTTCTGTGTTGATGAACATTTTAATTGCTGTATGTGTTGGTGCAGTCATATTTTTGCTGCTTGGCTGCTGTTGCATACCATGTATCAAAATGATAATATCAAAGGTTATCTCTGCCAATGCTACAAAAGCATATTTTTCTGATTATGAGAAGGTATAAAATGTATCTGGGATTGTGTAAAATAAACAGTATACAAAATGTTGTAAGGGGGGAAATGTGGAAAAATACTGAAGTTCAACATATTTTGTATTCTGTATATAAAGGGTTAAGCAGAAAAATGTTCACTGCGTGCAAATTGAAATGTTCTGGAAAATGTTGATCACTGAGGAATGCAGAAGTTAATCTTAAACTGCTGATAAGAAAGTTAATGGTGCAAGAATAACTGTGGTACTAGCTGGTAAAAACAAGTAATCAAACTATCACTTCTAATGAATGTTCTGTGTGCTACGTGTATGTACATGCAGGAGGGTCTATATAAGCAGAACTCAAAGTACAAGTAGCTAGACTGCTGGCATACTACTATCATGTAGCAGGTCTCCATGCATGTAAAATAAAGCTGTTTTACTTGCTTACAAGAACTTGGTGTGATTCTTCCAGAATATGTTAGAAGAGTAAAATCTTTCGACACATTCCAAGCAGAATTAAAAAAAATGTCAACAATTTATTTTTTTCAGGGGAGGGTTCTCATTCGGAACACCAGGAGAATAAAATTGGATGTGGAAAGCTAACACAGTTTTCACACATTAGTCACAGTGCTGTTCAGACAATCGTGATCATGTGAATGCGATAGCTGTTCTTCAGTCTGCCTGGCCATGGGTTTGTCTCTGGTAATGCATCATCGGTCGGTGTTTGATTAGCAGAACCCACCTCAGATGACCAAGCTGGAGTGAACAGGAATTTGGCCCCCAGCCCTCCTCTAAAGAGTATTTAGCGAAATAACACCATATGAGTTCAGCAGATTATGCATTGAGCAGTGCACTTAGCTTGCACTAATGTCATGCAGAGGAATAAGCCTTGGTTAGAAAAGCTCTCTGCATTTCTACCATCATAGATGATGGCCCCTACCCCTTTCTTCATTTAAGGAATAAACTCACTTTTCTACTGGCATGGGGTGTAGGCCTTAGAGGTGGTGGACTGGACAGCAGTAACTACCCTGGATGAAGACTGACTCTGTGGTATAGAGTGATGATGCCCAAACTAATACCCAGCTAATCTAGATTTATTTGGTGGCCTGGGTGCTTAAAGAGCAAACTGGCAATAGGAATAAAGAGTTAAAGCCTCCTTGCCATTCCCAGGACAGAGACTGATGGCCATGTCCCAGGGTGTATCTCCTGTTAAGGTATCTTAGGTGGAAACCTAATGGGAGCTGTTTGTAAAAACAAGGGAGACAGGCTGCTTAAGAGGCTATGCCACTTGTAGAAGTGATCTACAGCACCCAGTTATTTCAGTCCTTGGAGTGCTTATACAATACACAAGACTTGTGGTTTGGGTACATAGCAAAAACCCTCCCATGGCTGCCTGGATGATAGTTGCGCTGATCCATCCATTGCTCATTAGGGTATAACTGTACAGAGTAACAGTGATTGACTACGTTGTAGGCAGGCCAAGGAATCAAAGGAAAAAGATCAAACTCATTGAAAGCTGAATTTGAATACAAATATAGATTTAATAATGTATGCGGCAGATATCAAATGTCAAACTCTGGACATTTTTTAGCGTAAGGTGATATTTTGTGTTCTGTACTCACTATCATCTGTCTGGCAATGCCTAAATATTTCCATGGGAAGTCATAAAAATACTTGAAGTTTTGTAGTTCAGATATTGATAACTAACAATGTATCCATTTTATTTTCATTAGTATGTGCTACATTTCTTGGAGTGAATAACCCTACAAAAGCTTGGCTTCTACATCATGATTACCAGTTTCAGATCCCAAAGTCATTATCACTGCCATCTGTACTTGTCTCATATTACTAGGAGTTTCTCCAAGTTTGTCCCCTGCACCTTTGGACTTTATTGTCTAGTCAGTTCAGCTTCATAGTCTATCTGTTTATGCATTTTCATGACAGGTCATTGAGAGTCAGTTTGGAACTTGACTGGAATTTATTGCAGTATGAAACTGGTACTAGCTGGGTTGGTGTTTCTAGGCATAGCCTTCCAGTTTCTTGTTGTTAATGACAACTCTCAGGATATTAGTCATGCCCCATCCCTCTCACCATGTATGCCACTATAGCTGTACTTCTAGCCTACACTGTGAGCTACTTGGGAGTGCTGGAGTCCAGTAGCTCCATCAGGAATGAAAGCTGCCATATGGGTTTGCAGTCTGACCCATCCTGACTGGCCTTCCACTGTGCATAGTCATTTACTGTACTCTGGTTATCAGTGTTTCAAACAGAAATCCAAACTCCAATTAGTGAACCAGCTAAAGGCTGCTTCAGAACTAAGAAATGCAGTTTTCAGTTTTGTCTTTTCTCAGCATGTTTTTTCCTTTTTTCCCCCTGCTGTAGGACCTCACTAGATGGTTCGTCTAACAGCATCCAGTCATTCTTTTCATTCAGCAGGGACAAGTAGTGGGCATTTCTGGACTAGGTGAGAGCCTAAAACTCATTATTTCCTGTTCAGGAAGCTTTATTGGCCCCTCTACCACCCCAACAATGAAAAACAGGTAGTAGAGAGTGGGCCAACTTGCTGGTCCTTTGAGACAACCTATCCTCTCCTCAGATGGATTGCCTTAGTCCCCTTCAGTGGCCTGTCAAGCTCCAGAACTGCTGCTTTCCAGGGAGACCTTGGCTCACATGTTCAAGTGTGTGTCATGGCAGCACAGGCTTTCCAAATCTGCGTACACAGGTGAAACACCTAATGCTCCTGCTAGATGTCACCCAAGTGGCAGGCCCAAGCTGCTCCCTTCCCCCAGGATGGCTGAGCCAACAGCTGCCGCTCATCACCCTTCTTCCTGAACAGCTCCTACAGAGAACCAGGGTACTAATTAAATTCAGGTCACCTGTGGCATAGTCATGGCTGTATTCCTCAGTACCACAGAGCTGATTATTCTTTCTCAGTATTTTGACCCCAAAACTTACAGTCTTTTCTCAGGCATGCTCATCGCAAATATTACAGCTGTCATTCATTAGATCTCAAACCAATTCTTATTTCTGTTCTGCATCACAAAAGCGCACTTTTGATCTCAAATCAAATTCCTCATAACTGGAATACTTAAAATCATTAACATTAAAATTGTTACTTTCTTTTCTTGTGGGAATGCTGTACCTTAGGTAGTAGTTATTCATGTTGTAAGGTACTGATGAATTTGGACATTGAGGCTAGGCTACAACTGATGTAAGTGATCAACAGCCTAGCATGAACCTATGAATCTCTGGACCTCCTTTGCTGCCAGGACATGTATCCACTGTGCCACCCAATCACCTCCCCCAGACACTTGTTCAGATGTTCCCTTTATAACCTTTCATCAACTGACTTGTTAGTTTGCTGTGCTGGAACCTGGATGTCCACTGTATGTGCAGATTCGGTGGTGCTGCACCCACCAACTTGTTACTGCCAGGTAGTAGTAATTAGTCTGTTGCTACTAGAAATGGTCATTTCTGAAAGTGTGCAAACTTTCAAGATGTTTTTGCTGGGGACGTGGTTTGCCTTTATTAGTAATGGGGATATGAGATGTTGTGTTAACTAAGTGGGAATTCATTGGCTTATATGTCAGCCCTTACATTTTCGTAACATATGGGAGAATGAGGCAGTTTTTAAAAGAAAGAAAGCAGTAGTGATGAAAAACTGTTATGGAGTTGAGAGGGAAATGGATATCTTTTGAAAAGTCCTAATGCTTTTCCTTTGTTCTACAAGTTTCAAATTTTCTTTTGTTTTGCGTTTTTGGCACTCAAATTTATTGATTTTTTTTTAAGCAGTACTACCTGCTTGAGGACAGTGAATTTGTAGGTTTTATTTAACTTGTGGTTTCTTTGTGGGTATAATAATGTTGAACAAGGTAAAGGCACAAACCAACAGGAAGTATAAGCATAGATTAAGTAGGACTTCAGCAGAGTAAAGACTGGCTAAAAAGTCTGTACAAAAGTACACTTGCTTACATGGTAACAAGGCTGGTAGCATATCATACCTCTCAACTGTTCAGATTTTCACAGACTGTCCAGATTTTTTCCTCCTATTTTTGGTCCATGTTTCATAAATGTGTGGTTTTCTGGCAAATTAATGCAAATCATTAAATATTAAAGTTAGAAAATAATGATAAACATTTCAGTTTCAGACTTCATACCCTTCAGAGAATTCATACTAATGCAAAAACCTGTTATTCTATCAACTTTCTAAATTTGTAAGAGCAGAATTTAAAAATGTCCCTATATCTGGGCCTTTGTCCCACTTTTGTTTAGGGCTTTGTCCAGATTTCTTGCTCTAAGAGGTTGAGAGGTATTTGTGTGTGTGTGTGTGTGTGTGTGTGTGTGTGTGTGTGTGTGTGTGTGTGTGTGTGTGTGTGTGTGTGAGATTTACTTAATGGCAGATTTGTGTGTGGGCATGCAGGCATTACAGAACTTCACTATGTTGTTACTTTTATTTTACTTAATGGCAGTCTTTAATGATTTTACTTAATGGCAATCTTTAACTGCATGCAGGCATTGCAGCTTCCAGCTTCTTTCAGACTGTGTTATTTAATGATACCTAGTAACTATGAACCTGTTATCAGTTTGCCATTCATTCTCTATTGCAATATTACTAGTTTATTTTTATAATCTAACATAGGCATTTTATTCCTCAAGGGCAACAACAGGCATTTTATTTGTAGATGAAACAATGAAATATAAAGTGGTTTGCTAGCAGCAACCTCTTAATTAGTTACAGATCTTACAGATCTAATTAATGTGGATTATTTATATGGCTTTTACTTCTGCAGAGATTGTGCTTGGGCCATATTTTGGTTATCTCTTCAGTTTACTTTTGAAAGTTGGTATCCCACAATTCCATTTGTGTGGGCGGGGTTACACAATTATGTATGTAAATGTTATGTTAAGCAGCGTACATATTTGTACCTATTTTTCGTGAGCCTTTGTCCAGATTTTTGATGTTTCCAGGTTGAGATGTATGGTGAAAATGTTTAATTAGTAATACTATGACAATTACTGCACCAAGACATTACTTCAGTAAGTCTAGCTGCTGGAGTGTGACTCGGTCAAGTGTATTTAAAATTCACTTGTACCTTTAGACTTGGAGTAGGTGTGAAATCCTTTGATTAATAGCAACATTTACAGCACAAATTATAACTAGCAACAATGGGATTTATCAGCTTCTAATTGGAACAAAACAGCTGCATATGTATTGTGAATTTCATAATGTGAATCCAGGAAAAGAACAGCTTAAATGTTTCTTTAGTAAAAACATTTGATTACTTGTTTATGTTGTGATAATGATCTAATGGCACTAATATATGATTTTAATTAGTTTTTCAACTAGTGTGGACAGGGCCAGTGTTAGCAGTTATGGTACCCCAGCAAATGTCAAGTTGGGGGCCCCTGGATAATTTCAGTCTAAGTATCACTCTATCACTGCTACCCATGCTAATCAACCTTTTATAGTTCATGCTACAAAATGTTTGGAGTAGTATGCACAGACTGAAGTGTAGCTGCAATGCTCTTCATTATGACAGGCCTGTGCACCACACCTTGTTGACCCATCTCACCAAGGAACATTCACAATGACAGGCACTTAATTGCAGTGATGTTACATTACAATGACCCTATGTGCAGGGTTGGCCGGAGGTGAAATGGAGCAGCAGGTGAAGGCTTCCATGCCCCCCCGCCTACTGTCTTATCATTACTGCACACACAAACACACACACACACATACACACACACACACACACACACACACACACACACACACACACACACACACACACACACACACACACATCTTCCAGTGTTCCCCTCTTGCTTTCCCTCCATCCTGGGCACCCCACATAATGCATATTATTTTTTTCCTCACATTTTGGCTTACTCTTCAACTTTTTCCAGAAGGCATGGATTTCTAGATACTCTGAAGTGCTTGGAGTTTTTTTTTCTAACAACTTTTTCATTCAGTGATGTCCGGAACAAAAATTATGACTAAGGAAAGAAAGAAATTCATCATTGCTCTTCAACTTTACTTTTCCTTGTTTCCTTTTAGCATATCTTAACTGACCACACAGTAATAAGTGTATAGGAAATAACTGAATTAACCCAGGGTAGTCCTCATAAGTCATAGGATTATAGATGCTCTGAGGTACATTTTTAGAGCATTTTCCAAACCTTTTGATCTAGTAGTAACCGGAACAAAAAGGATGAGTAAGAAAAGAAATTCTGTCTTATTTTGTCCTTTCAATGAAGACATAATTTGTGCTCAGGCTGTTATGTTCATAGTTGACAAAAATCGCTCACAAACTAACAAGACAATGTTTGAGATGATACATACGTTCTTTATGGGAGTACTACAAAAAATGTAGTGTCTGTGCATTCAGTTCCCTCTCATGTTACAACTGAGCAAAGGCTCAAATAATGTGAACATGTCTCCTCACCCCTACCCACAAAAGGCAACCACTCATATGTGCCAGATTTGTGATTGTTTGGAAAGTAAAAAAATAATAAAGATGACATTAATGTATTCCAACTTGTTGCACATAGTACACTGTCCCTACACAAGCTATAGTGGCCCTCTTTGAACATCGCTGATGTCTGTGACTGAAGTAAAAGAAACAATGAATAACTGTTCCCAGTATCAACAAAAGCTATAGTCACCTCCTGTGAAGACCTCTGAGGTTTGACTGTGAGGAAAGTTAAAGAAATAATGACCACAATCCCAAGCTTCCAATGCCAGTTACAGCAAAGTTATGTAAACATCTCTAAGCAGGGTTGATTTTAGAATGAATGTGGTTGAGGGCAGAGGCCACTACTAAATCCATGTCAAAATCCATTAATACAGTCTGAAGTGTGGTGGTCATCATACACCTAGAAGCTCCTAAGGGTCTGTATGTTATTTTTGAAAAATAATTACTTGTTAACTACAGTGTTTACTGCTACCCAGAGGAGTTATATATGTGGCTGACATTATTGTGTGTGTCCACAGATTAAAATTAGTGATATTTTTTGAATGTACTTACAAACACAACCACGTGTCCACACACTAACACTGACTCTGTCCTTGACAAATTAAGTCTGTCGCAAGATGAACAAACACACATATATCTGCAATATGCTCACCTTTATAGAAACTGGAGCAATGTTAGTTCATTTACAATATATCATTTGGGTGCTGGAGGAAATCAGATCTCATGGGTAAACCCATACAGTGACAGGAAGGGCATGCATTCTTTATATAGACAAAGCTACATCTAAGAAATCAACTAGAACAAAGCACTGTGAATTGGTAATGTTATTCACTGTGCACTGTGGCAATGAGCAGCTGCTTTCAGACATCTTGCTGTGGGCAAACTACCAAAATTAGCTACCAGTCATTTGTAAGATCTATGTTTTTGACAGTAATTGAAAGAAATTATTGCCAAGTTGTTCCTCTTAAGTATGGTCCACCCCCGCAGACTAAAGGTTTAATTTTTGCAAGTATCTTGGGTTTTAAATACCATGGTGGTAATAGATCCTATTCCTAAGTCAAAGTATGATTAAAGTTCATGAAATGTTAGTTTCAGTCTTTGTTAGCCAAAAGTGCTCTTCACAGTACCCACAATGTGCCCAGAATTCACTCCTGCAATTCAAACAGAGTTACATGTATTGGCAGCATATCTAAATTTGACTGCAAATTCTTTTTTATGAAATTGATTGCTCCTACTACTATTGGAACTGTCTGGATATCCTTCTTCCACACTGCCCTTGTTTCTATATGTAAATCCTGGTATTTTATGACTGTGTCTCTCTCTGTACGTAACACACTGTAATTACTGGGTGTAGCAAATTCAGTAATCAATGCTACTTTTGCCTTCTTTTCATGAATTACTCTATCTGGCTTTCTTGCATTTGTTTTTTAACAGTTGGTAATGGGTGATCTCATGTAATATAAACTTCTATAATGCTTTATATATTTCCAATACTTTTCAGCTACTTCAGCATTGTAATTTTTGAATAATCCTCAATGCAACATTTTTGGCACATTATTATGACTTCCAGTCTACAGGCTCTGTGCCATTAGTTTATCATACCCAAGATGTGTGACTGTTTCCAATTCTGTTTTCCAAAAATCTGCATTTGTATGTTTCTCTGAGATATTCAATGGACTGTGTAAACCAACATGCAAGCAGTCCACTATCTGGGGTGCCAGTATTCTCCTTTCATATTTGGTTTACATTCACCTCTCCTTAAATATTCTTGCTTCAGATCCTGATTGACATGAGGCTGTTCCAAGAGTTATCTGCACTTGTACCTATACGTATGTTTTTTCCACATTTCTTGCCTTTTCATCTGATCCTTCACCATCTATTCTCTCTTGTGTTTTTGGCACATTCAGTTGCTGCTTGATTTTTTCTACTTGGTTTGATTTTCATTCCCACTTGACACCGATAAGCTACTGCTAAACTAAGCAGAGAAGTCATCTTAGACTTGTTCTCCTTGTGGTTTAAAACTTTCACTATGTTTGGATCTTGTGAGGTCAGCAGATATGTATGAAGCCCCTATGACTGCAGGTCTATACATGTAGTCAATTACTAGGAGGCCCATACTTCATTCAGAATGGGGAATATATAATCTTGGTATACACTGATTTTTATAAATCATTTGATAAGCATGCAGCATTTTTCTTGTTTTCCTGTCCAACTGACCCAGTACCTTTTGGGGCTAGTCAATCACCCAAAGCTGTAAGTTAGAATAGAAAGAGTAAATTTGTTTATAGCTTGAACTATAGATGTTAGAGCTGTTTTTCAGTATTAAGTTTTCTAAAATATTCCTTTCAAAGTTTTGTTTGCATTTGTTTATGTTTTATTGTCGATCCTTCAGTTCCCAGATATTTAAACACTCCCTCCTGCTCAAGTTTGCTGTATCAGATTCTTGCACCAGACTGATATTTTCTTGGTGCTGCAGCTTTCCTGCTTTAAAGGCTGCTTTTGCACATTTATCAAGAGCAAATGATGTTCTTACATCATTTCAGAAAGTTTTCACAACTTGCATTTGTGCTTTCAGTTTATCATCTGATGAACTATACAGTTTTATATCTTTCACAAAAAGTTGAACAGTCTTTACACTGTTGTTTTCTGGGAGCCAGATTGTAACCATGACCTAATTTGTTAAGTAGACAGCTTAAAGGGTTAATAAGGGCAAGCCAAAGAGCAGCAGTGACAGTCACACTGGAATATCCCCCTATGAATTTTTATTCTTGGGATAATAATTTGTCCTTTATCATGGCTTAGCTGCAGAGTACTATGCCAGTGTTTTCATGGTCTCTAAAGCACAGTAAACTCTCAGCTAACTGGCACCCAGGAATTGGTAGATGCTGGATAACTGTAGTTTCTGGTTGCTTGAGAGCTACTATTAAAAATACGCCTGACTAATTCTGTACTCTATACTATTTGCTTGGTTTGACTTGTTCTCAGGTTGGTGGGAGAGGGAATTTATTCCTACCTCCCTTTTTAAAACTCTAAAAAATGTAAGTTATGTTTCTGTGGGGGAAAAACAGAAAGTGCAACACATGAAAATTGAACTGTATTTCTTCAATTTTTTTTTTGCCATTTGATTGAGAATGCTAGTTGCTTGAGTTCTGGTTAGCTGAGAGTTTACTGTAATCGATCAATGTAGGATGTATCTTATATATCTGAAAGTACTCCTTTAACGATAAATGTGGGATGCTGTGAAATGTCATACTTAGATTCTTTACCTTTTTACAATTCTCCATTATGACTTTATTTAATATTATACCATGACCCCCCATTATTATTCCAAAACGTGCACGCTGATTGGCCAGCGTGCCCATTGTAAATCGAGTTATACTAATGGAAAAAGGTTAGGTCGCCCGGACTTTTTTCCATTAGTATAACTCGGTTTTTAAAACTGTCTCGCTATGTTAAATGGGTTTAACATAGCGAGACAGCTTTAAAATAAGCAACGGAGATCTCCGTTGCTTATTTTAAAGCTGTCTCATATGTTAAACCCATTTAACATAGCGAGACAGTGTTTTAAAAAAAAGCAATGGAGAAAGCAAGATCTCCGTTGCTTTTTTAGTGTTTCGCTATGTTAAATGAGTTTAACATAGCGAGACAGTTTTAAAATAAGCAACGGACATCTCCGTTGCTTATTTTAAAGCTGTCTCGCTATGTTAAACCATTTAAGATAGCGAAACACTAAAAAAAAAAGCAACGGAGATCTTGCTTTCTCCGTTCTTGCCCACAGCTCTGATGTACTGCGCAGGCGCAGTACATCAGAACTGCCGCGGATACCAGACATCTGCGGAAGGGCAGTAAACAGGCATTATACTATGCCATTATTTAAGAAAAGTAATAGTTTCTTTTCTTAAATAATGTCAAGGTATAATAGCAATAACCCACTTCTGGGTGTGGGTAATGCTGTATTTACCCACGGTTGGCTTTGTTTGGTCCCTTGGGCTTCGCCCTCGGGACCAAACCACGCCAACCATGGGTAAATCCAGCATTACCCACACCCAGGCATGGGTTATTGCTATAATAAATGATCCTTTGTTCCATATGACTTTCTTTTATTACCCTTTTGTTCTATTGCCATTGATTGAGTTTTCCTCTAAATGACTCTAAACTGTTGGCATTATAGTTTATACAGCATGGAAAGGAAGTTATTGGTCTATAGTTTTTAGGATAGCTTGTAGCTTACTCTTAGAGAGTAGTATCATTTTTTGCTGTTAACCAGGTTGGTGTCAGTTCAGGGTATGCATATAAATAGTTCTTACTCAGGGGTAAATATTTGTGTAATGATATAAATCCAAAAACAAACGATGTTGGGGAAAAAAGAACCACTGGTGTGTAAAAGCAAACAAAGTCAAAAGTAAAAATGAGAAATACAACCAGTGGTACACAGTAGAGGTAGCTCCAAGTCATAGTTTAATGTATAGAATAACACACAGATGAGCACTTTCACATATAGCTTCTTCAGATCAAAAGACAGAATAAATCACTAGCTGCTTATCGTACAAACTCAGTAGTGCATCCAGTCAGTGAAAAAGGCATTTTCAGGTTGCTAGGTACTTAATTAATCACCAGCACTTCTTAAAATCAACCTGAAAACAATATGCTTTAGACCAAGGTAAGAACAAGTTAAAACCACAAATGCATATGTATGCAGACCAACCATAAACAAAACAAATAAAACTTAGTATATGTAAAAACTGTAATGTCTATAGTATTAAAAATAATATTATTATATTATACAATATTAAAAACATATGTATGATGTAAAACTGTGAATGAAATGACTAAAAACTATCTCTGTATATGTGTATATATCTCTCACGTCTCTAGAGACAAAATATTATTCAAATGTCAGTAGAAACAATATGTATAACTTAATGTATAGTAACTGAATAATGTATACACTTACATCACAATAAAATTCACTATATATTAGAGTTAACATTCAGCTGCAGCAAATTTATAGCTAAACACAACAGATCATATGGTCTAAGACACCAAAGACTAGATAGAAAGAGGTTATCTCTTATTTAGGGGTCTATCTCCCAATGCTGGTTGTACTGAGACATGTTCATTTAGGCCAGGGGAACAATGAGCCCCTAGTTTAAAGATCCACTTAATCTCTGCTTGGTATGTTTTGTTGACCAGATCACCCATTCTAACATCTAGGTTTAAAACCTCTAACACTAAAAATCAAAAATCATGTCCATCACCAAATGTGTTCATATGCTTCACTACTGCACTGTAATTTAGACCCCTCCATGCGCAATATAAATGATCTCGTATCCTCTCCCTCAAACGTCTGTTAGTCTTGCCAACATAGAAGCTTTTGCAGGCGATACAATATGCTAAGTAAACTAAATCTTTAGTGTTACAGTCTGCCACTGGAAGATGTGTAAAAGGCTTATCATAGACAGAATGTATGTATCTCCCTAATTCATCAATATAGTTGCAAAAAGAGCAGCTATTACACTTGGCAGTATGTGGTGCTACATTCTCAGTCCTCATAAAAGAATTGTGTTGGGAAAAACACAGTTTATGTCGTATAGATGTTTTATTTTTATAACCAAATCTAGGTCTATCCCCCACCACCCTGGAGATCTCTGTATTGGTTCCTAGGATGGGCCAGTGTCTAAGTATAATCTCCCTGATGTTCTTTTCATCATGTGAAAATGCAAGGCTAAGAAATGGAACTAAATCCCTGGCCTTGTTGTCCACAGGTTGTGATGTTAGAGGTTGGGAAAAATACGGTTTCCCTTTAGTTTGCCTACACTTCCTAGTGTTTTGTTGTGCATACTGTAACTCATTATCATGGTACCCTCTAAACATAAAGTAAGCATATATCTGATCTAGTCCTACTTCAAAATGTTGGTCATTACCAGTGGCGGCTAGTGACTTCAAATTAAAGAAGGGCTGCAGGAGACAGCTGAATGGGTGGGGCCAATGGGAAGGGGTGTGACCAACTAGAAAGGGGTGGAACTATGCTCAAAACCACAACAACTGGAACTTTAATTAAATACGCTGCCCTGGGTGCCAAACAGTCATTATGAGAGTCCAATCAAGACAAAATGAAGTGTAGAAGAAAAAAATATTTCAATGCATTGGCTACATGACAATTTACTTAATATCCAGATGGAAACAGGTTGTGAGGCATGAAAAAATAAATTACTTTTTAAATACATTACTGGAATGCCAGTCAAAATCAAGTATAAAAAAAACAAGCAGCACTCAACCCAAACCATTACTCCTTGCACTGCAGTTCTAATTGTAATTTATATTCGGCTTTATAAAATTACCAAGTAGCATGCTGAAAGTAGCAATCTCTGTGATACCCCCACTTGTAAAAATGTTTCTTATCCAAAAAAGACCTGCTGCCTGACACATCTATCTACCTGTTTCATGGGGAAGACATGATCAAAGTAAAAAATGAACAGAAAACAAGAAACAAGCTCAAGATAAATTGCTTAAAGGATTCCTGCACAAGTTATGGACCACACATGATAGATTGGCATTCTGTTTAGTTTACGGGTAAAGCCTGCAAAGATGACTGCAAGTCTCCAACAAAAGATGACTGCAAGTCTCCAACAAATGTAATGAGCTTCTGAAAATACTGTAATCCTGTCCTTTATTACAAATACTGTCATATGCATTCAATACCCAAGGCTTATACATTATCTAGTTATGTAAATATTCTCTGCATGGCAACAATGAAAAGGCTTTCAATGCTGGTAATTCTTTAACAGTATGCTTATTAAAGCTTACTTGCATCTTACAATCTCCAACAAGCTTACCTGATGGTCATTAAATCATTGCTACTTAAATAAAGCAACTGGGCACTGTGACAGCATGCATTTCCTGAATAATAAGAAGCATAAATCAACAGTATAAAAATATGACAGAAAACCAGAACATTCTGCAAAATCAAGGACAGATGAAAAGCAACGGTTGTACTTGTGGTCTACCTTGGATTGGGGAATATTCTGCACACTTACACTGCATAACTGCTCCTTGCCTTCCTTGAACACATCCAGAGCCACTACAATGGGGAGTGGGGTGCAACAAGTATTGTCATAATTTGAAATGTCTCTGGCTGACAGTGATGGCTCTGACACTCATACCTCTCAACTTCAGAGCAAGAAATATGGACAAAGCCATACATAGAACTAGAAATGGGACACAGGCCCAAAAATAAGGACAATTTTTAAATATTGCTCTTATTAACTTAGATAATAGAACAGTAGTAGGTCTTGCATTAGTATGAATTTTCTGAAGGGTATGAAATCTGAAACTCAAATGTCTGTCATTATTTTCTAACTTCAATCTTTAATGACTTGCCACTAATTTGCCAGAAAACCACAATTTTATGAAAAACAGACCAAAAATGTGATGCAAAAATATAAAGTTGCCACACAATACAGCTGGGAACCTGTCAAAAAAGGGACACCTTTTTAATATTAACACTGTTAATTTGAGCAGCTAACAAAATAAGAGCATCTACATGCATTACTGAAATAAAAGTAATCTATAACTCTGATCATTACAGTTATATATAATTGTAAACCCTGCACATTTTCTTCCAAAATTGCCATTTTGATGAGGGATTATTAGGGGAGAGCAACCTTTTGGGCCAAAATTGGAGACAGTTGAGAGTTTTGGATATTCCTAATTCTACAAAGCAATTTGCACATACCTCTCAACCTCTTAATGCAGGAAATCTGGACAAGGCCAAATATATTGGAGGAACATACAAACACTACTAAAAATTGCTCTTGTATAAACTTAAGACAGTTGATGGAATAACAGGTCTTGCATTAGCATGCATTTTTCTGAAGGTTGTGACGTCTGAAACTCAATGTCTGTCATTTAGTGACTTCATTCCTAAATGATTTGCTAGAAAACCACAAATTTTATGAGGAACAAACCAAAAATAAGAAGCAAATATCTATTCATTCTGCAAAAATATGGACAACTGAGAGGTAGAGTTCCACCGGGGCTGTCTGAGTTTGCTACCCTTCCCCTCACAAAATCATGGTTGAATGGAGTCTCCCCCCTGCAGCCATTCCAATGTCCGATTCCTTGGTTATTTTGCCCCATTTACCATAAACACTGTAATGTGCATACTGCTTTACTTCTGCGATGATTTAAATTTCATTTGAAAGTTTTATTTTGCATTTTACAGCACAGACCCTAATAGATATCTGTTAAAGTAATGCAGTCTCACAATGAAAATAGACTTAGCATTAAAACTTCTCTGCCCTTGAAACTCACATGCATTGAAACAGCATTGAAACCCACATTCAAAGAAAATACATTTTGCCAGTGGCAGTTAAAGATTAACTTTGGGCTGTTTTCAAAATCATAGGCCCCTTGAACATGAAACATACACATGCTCTTTGATACACCTTCCTGACTGCATTACATTATATTCCTTGGGCAATACAGTACAGTCATTAGAGGGCATTTTAAATTTATTGTTTTGAACATTTTTCCAGTAAACAATGAAACAAAATACATGCACCAATGACAAAACTGCCCAATTCAGACATTTCCATCATAAAAAGTCTACTCAACCTTCTATAGTCCACCAGTATCAGTAAATATGCACAATCTCTGAAGTAGTAAAATCCACATTAAAGAAATCTGTAACTAATAAAGAGGTTGCTGCTAGCAAACAACTTTATATGTCATTGTTTCATCTACAAATAAAGTGCCTGTTGCCCTTGAAGAATAAATTGCCTATGTTGCATGCATTAAAAAATGATAAGCTAGTAATACCGCAATAGGGAATCGATGGCAAACTGATAACAGGTTCATAGTTACTAGGTATCTTTGCCAAAAAGGACTGCAGCATCCACCCCCTTTATAACACAGTACAGTATCAGCAATGCATCTACCTACTGTGGGAGTAGAACCCACAGCCTTCTGCATCAAAAGCTAGTACACTACCTGTTGTGCTATTAACAATGCAAGCAGACTTAGCATAAGCAGCACTAAACTTTTGTTCCCCTGCAGCTCTCAGCTCCTTGTAAAATCTACTCGACACTCAGCTGTATCTCTGACCTTTGCAGCACAAGAAATCTGGAAAAAGACAAAATTTATTGGGGGGGGGGGAACAAAAGGCCAAAAACCAGGGATGCATTTTGAACATTGCTTGTATAATATGTTGGAAAGTTGCTAGACTAAAATGCTGTGTTACCACCATACATTTCACTGCCACGTCTTGAACCCAGGGGACCCTGTGCAAAACAGTCAGAGAAACATACCACTATGCCAAATCAGCTGAAACAGAGGAAGACAAACTTAAATGGCTACCATTTAGTGAATTCAGTTCTTACCATAGCTGTCAACCTCTTAGCAAAAAACACCTGAAAAAAGCCAATAATGTGGGAATACAGCTGCCAAACATATTCAGTGAATTCAGTTCTCACCATAGCTCTCAACCTCTTAGCAAAAGACATGTGGATAAAGCCAGTAATGGGGGGAATACAGCCCCCAAACATTCAGTGAATTCAGTTCTCACCATAGCTCTCAACCTTAGTACAAAATACCTGGACGAGGCCAATAATAGGGGAATACAGTCCCAAAAATATGGGCAAATTTCAAATATCCATGTTATAAACTTAGACATTTGCTAGAATAAAAGGTTTTATTTTACCATGTACTTTCTGAAGAATGTGAAGTCTGAAATTCAAATGCCTGTTATTTTTAAACGTTTGTTAACCAGGAAACTAGTCTGACTTAGAAAAAAACAAAGCCAATTTTCAGCAGAGCAGGGAGAAACACTCCAGACACATCTTTGTAAGGGATGGGAGGACATGCAGACTCCACACAGAAGGCACCCCAGCCAAGAATCAAACCAGAGAACCTGCAGCTGTCAGGCAACAATGCTACCAGTGCACTACTGCACTACAAACCTTTGCAAGGAAAAATGAAGATACAGAAACCACAGGTTTTATGAGGAACAGAACAAATATGAGGCAAAAATCTGCAATTTTTTTTACAAACAGTGGTGGGTAGGGGATTCAGGTCCTTGCCACCTGCATCCAAGGTGCAGGGTTCAAGCCTGAGTATCTCTACCCACCACTATGTGTTAACAGGGCCATTTCACTCACACACACATCCAACTCCACTACCTGTAAATGGGTCCGGAAGCAGCAAACCTTCCCTGCAAGAGCTTAAAACTCAACTTACCTCTCTCCTGAGTGAAGCACCATTGTCTGGAAGCAGCAAACCTGCGAGAGCTTAAAACTCAACTTACCTAGTGGTCCTGCGCTTGAATCCCTGCGAGCTTAACCTCACCTCTCTCCTGATTGGTCCTGTCTGCAGATCAAGCAGTCCGGAGCTTCTCTGTTCTGTGCAGTCGTCTACCGCACAGATTCCTGGGCATCTGCAAGGCAGAAAATACCTTCCCTGTATTTGAACTGCCGATTCAGGCAGTCAGAGTTCGCACAGATTCCTGGGCATCTGCGTGGCAGTCTGAGTGTGTCTGTGCATGCGCAGAAGTTCTGGTACTCGTAAAAAATAATTTTTTTTTAAATTTTATGTTTCACATTTTTTGTTTCTTTTGTTTCTAGGTGGGAGGGCTGCAGTCCTGCAGTCAGATAGCACGAGCCACCCCTGGTCATTACTATGTAGGCGACTTATCCTCAGATTCTGTCCTTTCAAGACATTATGAAAAACATGACCAGGGTGCATACTGTTATGATGTACATACATAGGTCTATAGCATTCCTTCCTTAAAAGTTTAGTCTCAATGCTATTGTTTACACTCTTAACTAACAAAATATCCAAGAACTCTATTTTCACCTCTGAGTATTTGAATGTAAATTTCAAAAAGCTGTTGCTTGTATTCAAGCCTTCAACAAATCGGTGTAGTTGTAATAAATCACTTGTCCACAAAAAAAAAACAGGTCATCTACAAATCATCTATAGAAGGGCACATATGATGTGTAATAATCAGAGTTGTACATCACATCATCCTCCCAACTTGACATGACCAGATTGGCGTAGCTATGGGCACATAAAGTGCCCATAGCTAGGCCAGAAGTCTTCTCATCAAAGGTAAATGCATTGTTCTCCAACACCATTTCCATCAGTAGGCATAAGAAATCTATATGTCTAGAATCCTACATGCTCTTATTCAATAGAACCTGATTAATCATCTGTATGCCGTCATAATTCGGTATGCAAGTAAATAAGGATGAAACATCCATGGTAACCAACAATCCCATATCTCTATCTCCATTTTCCTCTACAAAAGCATGTAGGTCCTGCAAAAATGCTTAGTATCCACTAGCACAGATTTACAATGGGATAAAATGGGTTTAAATTGCTTGTCGAGGTACATAGATATAGGCTCGGTAAGCCACCCGCTTCCTGCAACAATTGATCTAAAAGGGGGATATAGTGCATCCTTATGTATTTTGGGTAAACCACTGAGAAATGGTACTCTTAGATGTTCAACTGAAAAATAGTTATAAAGCTCACTAGTCAGCAGATGATTCTTTAAACATTCTGTAAGTGAATTTATAATACTCTCACTTATTTTCAAAACATCATTCCTATCAATCAATTTGTAGGTATTGATATCATCATGCATAGTATTAATACTTTCAATATAAAAGTGTCTGTCCACCACAACTATTTGACCACCTTTATCAGCAGGTCTAATTGAAATGTTATCATTTTGTAACTCACTTAATGCACGTTCTTCACTTTTGGATAAGTTAACAAAACCCTTTCTTCTCTTATTATTATTCAATAACTCATAAATGTCTCTCTCACACATCTTAACAAAGGTTTTAATTTTTGGGTGTTGTTGAGGTACAAACATGCTGGGTTTTTTAAAAGTAGTTGGGCCGCTATTGTCATTCTTGGCTATATTATAGTACAGTGCCTTTAAGCTAACATTCCTAGCAAACATTCTTAAGTCAATCAGAGTTTCAGAAATATCAGCCGATTGAGCGGGTATAAGGGACAAGCCTTTATTCAGTACCTGTGTTTCATTGTCAGTTAAATTCCTGCTGGAGATGTTCCATATTAAATCCTTCAAGCCTGTTTCCACATCAAGGTCAAGGTGTTCATGGCTGATTTGGACCCTAGAAACCTCCGTTTGTTCTTCGATCGATTCTCCAGGCCTTCTACTGATCGCTTCCTGTTCTGTCAGTAAGGCAGGGTCAGGTTGGAAAAAATCTGTGTCTGCACTCCTTCAACTTCTTTCCTCCGCACTACAGGTTCAATAACGGTGTCAGGCTTCCTTCATTCGGAACTCTTGCATTGACAAAACATGTGTAGAAGCATTAAGGACTTCCTTTGTTGCAATTACTCTCACAGTACGATTAGAGGTGGAGTTGGACGTAGTGGGTGTTGCCACATAGCTAAGTGATTGAGTTATGATAGGACCATTCCTATCAGAAGCAGCATGTACATTTCCAGTACAATTCTGTAAGCTTTGTTGGTTGCGATTAAGAGTGGAATTAGACTGTTCATTCACAGCTCTCTCACTCCTCTCCCTCGGCCATGTAAATACATGGTCGTTAGAGAAATCATTGCTGTCATGCTGTATCTTCTTCTTCTTCTGTGCAAGCAATTTCCGTTCAGAGACAATGACTTGGTCTATGATTTCACTAACTTTAATGTCTAACAGAGCTACAGGATAATTCAAGTAAATGTCATCCTGTAGTCTCTGTATGTTAGTGATGAGTTCCTTTTCGATGGGTGCAAAGTAGTCAATTAACAGGTGCATATAGGCGAAGCTTGTATCTAAATTAAGCTTCTGCCATTGAGCTAACAGTTGTGGGTGCTGTTTTCCATACGTGGGCATGACAAAAATTCTCAAACCTCGAGGTATAATTTTAATAGTATGGCATGCCTCCATGTGGAATCGCTGGCATTGTATACGTTTCAAACGGTAAAGATTA
Source organism: Protopterus annectens (assembly GCF_019279795.1). Lineage (NCBI taxonomy): Eukaryota > Metazoa > Chordata > Ceratodontiformes > Protopteridae > Protopterus > Protopterus annectens. The sequence continues at coordinate 421,453,531 of NC_056746.1, forward strand.
TTTTCAAGGTTTCTCATAGATTCACGATATGCTCTAAGATCATCTAATGGCTCACTAGTTTCATTACTGCCAGCATTAAACTGGTCACTAAGTAGTGGATTGCCGTCCCCTTTTAAAAAGTCAAGTAGACAATTGCTGCCATTATTGGTTTTGGTCTGTGAATTAAAATCCAATTCAATGTCAGCTGCAGCACCTTCTGCCATGTTTCCCCAAACATCAAACAGCAAACCAATATAAATCCAAAAACAAACGATGTTGGGGAAAAAAGAACTGGTGTGTAAAAGCAGACAAAGTCAAAAGTAAAAATGAGAAATACAACCAGTGGTACACAGCAGAGGCAGATCCAAGTCGTAGTTTAATGTATAGAATAACACACAGATGAGCGCTTTCGCATATAGCTTCTTCAGATCAAAAGACAGATTAAAGTACTAGCTACTTATAGTACAAACTCAATAATGCATCCACTATTGCACATGGAGGGGTCTGAATTACAGTGCAGTAGCGAAGCATATGAACACATTTGGTGATGGACATGATTTTAGATTTTTAGTGTTAGAGGTTTTAAGTCTAGATGTTAGAATGGGTGATTTGGTCAACAAAACGTACCAAGCAGAGATGAAGTGGATCTTTAGACTAGGGGCTCATTGTTCCCCTGGGCTAAATGAACATGTCTCAGTACAACCAGCATTGAGAGATAGACCCCTAAATAAGAGATAACCTCTTTCTATCTAGTCTTTGGTGTCTTAGACCATATGATCTGTTGTGTTTAGCTATATATTTGCTGCAGCTGAATGTTAACTCTAATATATAGTGAATTTTATTGTGATGTAAGTGTATGCATTATTTAGTTACTATACATTAAGTTAAACATATTGTTTCTACTGACATTTGAATAATATTTTGTCTCTAGAGACGTGAGAGATATATACATATATACAGAGATAGTTTTTAGTCATTTCATTCACAGTTTTACATCATACATATGTTTTTAATATTATATAATATAATAATATTATTTTTAATACTATAGACATTACAGTTTTTACATATACTAAGTTTTATTTGTTTTGTATATGGTTGGTCTGCATACATATGCATTTGTGGTTTTAACTTTTTCTTACCTTGGCCTAAAGCGCATTATTTCCAGGTTGATTTTAAGAAGTGCTGGTGATTAATTAAGTACCTAGCAACCTGAAAATGCCTTTTTCACTGATTGGATGCACTATTGAGTTTGTACTATAAGTAGCTAGTGCTTTATTCTGTCTTTTGATCTGAAAAAGCTATATGCGAAAGCGTTCATCTGTGTTATTCTATACATTAAACTATGACTTGGATCTACTTCTGCTGTGTACTACTGGTTGTATTTCTCATTTTTACTTTTGATTTTGTGTAAAGATGTTGGTACTTTTATCTAGAACTTAGGTACTGCATCTGGACATAGAGTTTTCCAGTTAAGAGCTTTTCTTAATTTTGTTTCAGTTTCTCTGGCTGTTACTTCATTCCATCTCATATCCTGTACATTCAAATTTCTTACTGTTACTTTTACTTTTTCTATCCACTCCGCATCTATATGTTCCACAAGGTCTTTGTTGATATTTCTCCAAAATGTATTTCTTCTTTTTTTTGAGGCATTTTTATTCCTTTTGCCTTATTTCCGAATTATCTATAAAACATTTTGAGTTATTAATGAATTGCTTATTTTGTATTTATCTGCATATCTTCAAAATGTTTCTGCCTGTGCTGTTATCTTTAGTTTATTATTAGCAATAGTATATAGGTTCATAGGTTCATAGGTTCATACTAGGCTATCTGCCCTAGGGCATTTATAAGCCTAGCCAGAGTTGTGTGGCTTTCACCACCCCTTAGGTTGAAGAATACTATACCCATTAGTTTGCCATGCCTCTGTCCAGCAGTGATACAGAGATGATCCCTGGGGTAAACCTACGATCTCCCATCCACTGGTCAAGATTCCTCTTGAACAGAGCCAGCGAGGTGCTCTGTCTCACATGGACTGGGATTCTTTCCACAGCATAGGGAATCTCTGGGTGATGAATCTGTCCCTCCAGCACGTCCTATTTATATCTGTGTTGAGGTTTAAGTCTTTTGCTCTTGTGGCTCTGGTGGATTTGGATTTTTTGAGGTGGAGCATGTCCATTAATTCCGGGTTGGACATGGCCTTGTATGTCAGGCACAGGTCACCTCTGAGCAGATGGTATGCAACTGAATAGAGCTGGAGTTTCTTCAGTCGGGCAGCATATGGCATATTTTTGAGCCCCTTTATCCTTTTGGTGAGGAACTTTTGGGGTCTTTCCAATTGCTGCAGGTGTTGGGTAAGATACATTCCAAATGGGGCATTGTACTCAATCATTGGTCTGATAAGTGAAGAGTACAGGGAACAATGACCTCCCTTGATCTGGATGTGAATCCCTTCATAATCAGGTGGGCAATGTAGAAGGTCCTCCTAACCACTTTGGCAATGTGAGTGTCAAAAGAAAGGTTACTGTCAACTTGGGTCCCCAGGTCCCTGATAATCTCTTCTGTGCTTAATGGATTGCCACCTATGTGGTAACTTGGGGTTACCTTGTTTTACCAAAGGGTATGACTATACATTTTTTGGCTTTTAGCTTAAGGCCATGGCTCTGGCACCAGTTATCCATTTCTATGAGACCTCTCTGAAGGATATCTGTGTCTGATGGATTTTCAACTATGGCTCCCAGTTTGCAGTCATCTGCAAACTTTGTCAGCCACAATCCTCCTATGTTTGCCTGCACTTCTGAAAAGTAGATGCCGAACAAGAGGGGGCCAGGACTGAGCCCTGTGGGACACTGCTTGTGACCGGCTTGGAGTCTGACATGGCACCAGCAACTCTAACCCTGTGGGTTCTGTCCTTGAGCCAGTTTGCAACCCATCTTGTGACATATGGGTTTACATTTAAGCTGGTGAGCTTTTCTATGATACCCGAGTGGGGTATTGTGTGAAAGCTTTGCCAGGTCAAGGTAGGCTGTGTGAACTGCCTTACCCTCATCAATGGCCTTGGTGACTGTTTCAAAAAAGTCGACCAAGTTCAAGAGGCATGATCTGCCCTTGACAAAGCCGAATTGGGTAGGATCCAATGTTTGTAGGTCCCCTATGTCTTTATTTATGAGTTCCATTATGATCCTCTCCATAGCTTTGCAGACCAGGCTTGTTAAGCTTATGGGGCGGTAATTACCAGGGTCCGTAGAAGCACCGCCTTTGTGGAGTGGGACCACAGTTGCCGTACGCCACTCTTTGGGTACATATCCTGTGGTAAGCCTTATGTGTGGGTTTAGTTCCTCATTGAGTTTGTATAGCACACAGCCGGGGACACCATCCAGTCCCATTGATGCTGTGTTTTTAGCTTTAGAGAGAGCAGCTCTCACCTGGGCATTTGAGATGATTGGGAGGCTACACTCTGCTGGGATAGATATTTCTCCTTTTGGGGGGGGAGGGGAGAAATTTTCACTGAACCTGTCTGCCAGTATGTTTGCAATGTCTGTGGGTTCAGTGATTTTTGTATCATTTTGGACTAATTCTGAGCATATCTGGGAGTTTCCACCCAGATTTCTAACATAGCTAAAGAAGGCCTTATGATTGTCTTTTGAGTCCTTGGTGATTTTTCTCTCAAAGTTGGCCTTGGATGATTTTATGAGTGATCGTAGTTTTTTACTAGTATTGATCAGAGATGTCTTCCCTTTTAGGGATTTTGCTCTATCTTGTAGTAGCTTTCTCCTCTTGTTGTAAATTTTGTTTATGGCTGGGGTCCACCAGATCGGGTGCTTGCCTTTGGTGGAAAGGGTCTTGATTTTATTTGGGATTGCTTGATCCATGCAATCCTGGAGGTGCTCATAGAAAGCATTTGTAAGGGATTCAGCAGCGTGGGTTGTGGTTTCCAATGGCTCAGGGGCCTTGAAGGATACCACTCCAGTCTTAAGAAGTGTGAAGTTGGCTTTTGAGATGTTCTTCACTGTGGTCTTTTTTGTTGGGGGTGGGGGTGGGATGTGGATCTCCAGTGAGATTAGTTTATGGTCTGATCTCACCAATGAGGGATATACTTCTGGTGTGGAGCATTTTGTCCCCATGTTTGTGATGATCAGGTCTAGTATATTTTCACCTCTTGTGGGAATGGTGACAAGCTGTTCCATAGCATTTGAGTTTATGAACTCCAGGAACCTTTGGGCTAGGGTATTGGGGCTTGAGTAATGTTTCCAGTCTATGTTTGGGTAGTTGAAGTCACCCAATATGATGGTGTTTGGAGAGACATTTATACTCTCCAGTGTCTTCAGGAAGGCTGTGTGGGGTTCCTGAGTTTGAGAGGGTGGCCTGTAACATGCTACAAACTGTAGAGCAGTTTTGCCTATGGTTAATTGCACCTGAATGGTCTCTGATGCTTCGTGAGTTGCCACCAGCCTGGAGGTGTGGGTATCCTTGATGAATATGGATACACCCCCTCCTTTTGTGGTACGGTCTGGGTTTTGGGGCCGGAATGCATGATATGAGGTAAAACCTGATAGTGCCGGGGTGCTCACAGGAGCCTTGAACCAGGTTTCAGTCACAGCCCAGACATCGATGTTCTCCATACTGAGGAGGGCTTCGCGGGCGTGCATCTTGAGATTTAGACTTCTGGCATTGAGCAGCATTACCCTTAGTTTTTTTCCATTATTGTTTTCTAGGGCGGTGGGTTTAGAATTTGAGCCTTGTCTAAAAAAGGCACTATGGGGGTGGCAAGAGCCTTTGCCAATGTCCGGAAACCCAGGGGTGACAGGTGCAAGCCCTCCCTTGCAAAGCAGCATGGCTTGTCAAGCATGTCATTCCAGGCAGACAGACATTGGCTCCCCTTAGAATGACACCAGAAATTAAGCCAATTATTAAAACTGATCATTTTGTCTCTGTATTGTGGCATCATTCTTGGTGAAGGTAGGATACTGCTCAGGGTCAGGGTCATACCAGCCTGGGCTACATAATCTGAGAGCTCCTTTATGTCTCTTTTCATGTAGTCCAGGGAGGTATGTCTCAGGTCATTCACACCGGCATGGACAATGACTGAGTCATACTTGTACTTGCTGTGGAGTGACCTGAGTGCTTGTGTTATGTGGCGGATTCTAGCGCCCGACAGGCAGCTTACTGTGACCCTCTCTTTGTTCAGTCTGGTGAGTGGGACGTCAGTGTGTCTGACTATGGAGTCACCTATGACAAGTGTGTCTGGCATTGTGTTTGGCCTTAAGGGCTGTGACTGATTTGCACACTGACTTTGTGATCTATGTGTTGCTTGTGTTATGTCATGAGGTGGCAGTTGTTTGGGTGTCTGCTTTGGAGGCCTCTGCTGTTTTGGAAGATTTTTGATCAGTGCCTCCGAGTATGTCTTTGTGTGTTTATATGTTCGATTTGTAGTTGTGATAGTTCTATGTGAGACTGGGTTTATGGTGTGTGTGGTTACCTTCTCCTCCTGTCTGGTTTTGCCAGTCCTGAGTTGAGAGAGCTCAGCCTCCAGTTTGGCTATATAGTTGCATCTCTTGCATGTATTTGTGTTTTGTGGGAGGAGGAGAGGGTTGTCTGTGTACATGAGGCAATTGTAACATTGCCTCAATATTCTAGATTCACCAGCTGAGCAGGAGAGGACGCTAGCAACTGACCCTTTGACATGCTAGAAGAAATGAAAAAGTTTGCTGTGTAACTGAGTCAGAAAGGACCTATAGGGAAGTGGGTACTCAAGGGGGTTTTAAGCTAGTGAAGTACTTTGTATAATATAGAAGTGCTTTACCTGACTAAAAAATGCTTTAGGAACAAGTGCTGAGCTTTACAGATAGAGAATAGACTGTTTAGATTACAAGTAGAGCAGTTCTAAGGGAAAAAATGAAGAGCAGACTTTACGGAGCCAGAAATAGTTTAACCTTGTTTAACCGGCACTGCCCGATGTTGCTCTAGTGGCAACTCCGTGCTAAATGCAGAAAAGGCAATAAGTCAGTAGTACAGGCTAGCACACTTTAGTGGGCAGCCAAACAATTAAATTAAACAGAAAACAAACACTTTTCGACTTGAATTAGACTAATTTTGACTAAAATGTACTTTTAAGTGCAGATAATAAAAATGCAGTAAATAACTATGAAAACAGTTAAAGCTTGCTCTAGGTAAGCAGTAGAAGGTAAAACAAATATAAAAAACAGCAGGATACTTAATCAGGAAAGCAGTCGCTTTTTTTCAGTTCTCTGTAGCCAGGAAGACTCAACAGGACCACGTGGAGCTGTGTCTGAGCAATATGGCTTCAAAAAAATGCCAGAGGCAGATTTTAACCAGGGAACTTCAAAAGAGCTAGAAATGGTCCAAAATGACCAATTACTACAGCTTCTTGTGCTGAGGTCACTTCCCTCAAGGACAGGTAGGCTATTCAAGGCTCCCCACTTCCACTGGTGAGCTAAGAAACTTCCTTCTATCCAAGTAAGACAATGGACAACACAGGAACTACAACACAGCCCAGGATACAGCAAGGCCTGTAAACTGGTCTAACTAGTTTAGGAGAGGCAGGAAAACAAGGAATATTTTTTTGTTTTTTTTGTTTTTAAATAGAAACACACAGAAATGCAGAAAAGGCAATAAGTCAGTAATACAGGCTAGCACACTTTAGTGGGCAGCCAAACAATTAAATTAAACAGCAAACAAACACTTTTCGACTTGAATTAGACTAATTTCGACTAAAATGTACTTTTAAGTGCAGATAATAAAAATGCAGTAAATAACTATGAAAACAGTTAAAGCTTGCTCTAGGTAAGCAGTAGAAGGTAAAACAAATATAAAAACAGCAGGATACTTAATCAGGAAAGCAGTCGCTTTTTCAGTTCTCTGTAGCCAGGAAGACTCAACAGGACCACGTGGAGCTGTGTCTGAGCAATATGGCTTCAAAAAATGCCAGAGGCAGATTTTAACCAGGGAACTTCAAAAGAGCTAGAAATGGTCCAAAATGACCAATTACTACAGCTTCTTGTGCTGAGGTCACTTCCCTCAAGGACAGGTAGGCTATTCAAGGCTCCCCACTTCCACTGGTGAGCTAAGAAACTTCCTTCTGTCCAAGTAAGGCAATGGACAACACAGGAACTACAACACAGCCCAGGATACAGCAAGGCCTGTAAACTGGTCTAACTAGTTTAGGAGAGGCAGGAAAACAAGGAATATTTTTTTTTTTTTGTTTTTAAATAGAAACAGAAATGCAGAAAAGGCAATAAGTCAGTAGTACAGGCTAGCACACTTTAGTGGGCAGCCAAACAATTAAATTAAACAGCAAACAAACACTTTTCGACTTGAATTAGACTAATTTTGACTAAAATGTACTTTTAAGTGCAGATAATAAAAAATGCAGTAAATAACTATGAAAACAGTTAAAGCTTGCTCTAGGTAAGCAGTAGAAGGTAAAACAAATATAAAAAACAGCAGGATACTTAATCAGGAAAGCAGTCGCTTTTTTTCAGTTCTCTGTAGCCAGGAAGACTCAACAGGACCATCCTGGTTTGTTCTGATACTGTGTTGCTTTTATCATGTCTATCTTTCTAAGTATTTTTGTCAGTCTGTTCCCTCTTTTGTACTCTTCTAACAGTGACACTTTTTATCTCAATTGCTTTCTAGCTTTCTGTATTCAGTACTTCCATGATGGCATTTCTGTAGTCAGTACTTCCATGATGGCATTTGATTTCTTCCCTTCCTTTCCCTTATTGCCCTGTGTTTTTGTGGGAAGACATTATCTGTTATTAATTTAGCTGCACAGTAATATATCCTATGTAGTTCTGCTATATCTCATGAATTTCTGTGAACAGTCTTGACTGCTGTGTTCATTTGTTTTATCAAACTTTTTAACATTTTGGCTCTTACCGACTTTCTGTATATTTCTTTCATTAATCTTAATATGTCTATCCATCTCTAATAAATTAAGCAACTCTTCCCTTAGATCATTTTCTTATTCTCCATTTTTTGCAGACATTCTATAGAAAGTTTCAGAATGAGAAGTTATGTACCTACCATAACGTTCCATGTTAGTTGTCTTCTCTCACCTTCTTTCTTGCTTGATGGGTTCGGAGCCGATCCTCGGCTCTGACTCGGCACTTGCTAAGCTCGAGAGTCACTTTTACCAGCTCGAGGCAGCCCCATATCCCATGATGCAAGGCGATAAGTACCCAGATCTCGTTTGATGACAATAGGCAATAGCACCTAGCATAAAAAAAAACTTCCAAAAGGAAGAAAGAAGGAGAGAAAAAGGCCTGAAGGATGGTAGGAGGACCAGCACTGTATGGTCTTCAGAAGCATACTTCCCTGTAGAGAGAAAGGTCTGTCCAGGCCTGGGGGAAGGAGGGAGGGTCGCAAGAAAGAAGGCAAGAGAAGACAACTAACATGGAACGTTATGGTAGGTACATAACTTCTCAATGTTAAGTTGTCAATCTCGCCTTCATTCTTGCTTGATGGGACCGGGTCCCTAGCACCTCTATCCTGGGTGGCTCAATGGAACAGACTCTTGAGAACTGTAGAGCCAAAACTGGCTCTGTCCCTGGAGGCCAAATCCAATTTGTAATGGGAAACAAATGTATGAGGAGTGGCCCAAGTGGCTGCTGCACAAATAGTGTCTAATGGAAGTCTAGCTTGAAAAGCTGTGGAAGTGGCTAAGCTTCTTGTTGAATGCGCTTTAGGTTTCGAGCACAGCTGTTTTCCCCTGAGCTGATAAATTTCAGAGATGACAGAAGAAAGCCATCTAGACAAGGTCACTTTTGAGACAGGAAGGCCTTTCTAGTTATCAGCATAAGAAACAAAGAGCTGATCGGATTTCCTGAATTGTTTTGTTCTGTCCAAATAATATCTGAGTTGGCGGTGGACATCAAGATAATGTAATTTTTGTTCCGATCTGTTTGAATAGTTTGGGAAAAATACAGGAAGATCAATAGCCTGATTCAAATTAGTCTTTGAGGCGACCTTAGGCAAAAAGGTCGGATTAGTTCTCAATGATACTCTGTCTTTGTGGAAGACTAAATAGGGGGGGCGAACAGATAGAGCATGAAGTTCAGACACCCTCCTAGCCGATGTAATAGCAAACAGGAATAAAGTTTTCCATGAAAGAAATTTCAGGGAACATGAAACAGCTGGCTCGAAGGGAGGAAGAATCAAGGATGTCAGCACTAAATTTAGGTCCCATTGAGGAGGAGGACTCCTGATTGGAGGTTTCAGGAGAAAAATTCCTTTCAAGAAGGCTCTACAAAGCCTGTGGGACATAATGTTGTGATCTGCGAACCCGACATGAAAGTTCGATATAGCAGCCAACTGAACTTTGACCGTGGAAGAAGAGGAGCCCGCGTGAAAAATTTCCGCTAAGAAATCCAAAACTGCTTGAACTGGAGCAGTGAAGGGATCAATATTTTTGGCTTTTGCCCAATAAGAAAAACGTTTCCATTTGCTAGTATAAATCCTCCTAGTAGAGGATTTTAAGGAAGCTACTATGATGTCTCTAACAGGATTAGAGATCATAGGAAGCCTGGCTAAGGAAGGAAGTGGAGCAACCATGCTGTGAGGTTGAGAGAAGGGATAGACCGGTGCAGCTGACCCGATTGGTGAATCAGAAGGTCTGGCACTGGGTCCAGATGCCATGGCTGCACCAAAAGGTGACGATGGAGGAATGGAAACCAAATTTGTCAAGGCCAATAAGGAGCAATGAGAATCATTTTGGCTCTCAAAACGGTGGCTTTCTGGATTACTTGTGGAATCAGAGGAAAGGGAGGAAAGGCATAAAGAAGTCCCTGGGGCCAATCCTGGGTCAGAGCGTCTCTGGGGGGATGGCCTGGCAGTGGGAAGAGAGAGAAGAAGTCTGGGCATTTGCTGTTTTGGGGAGTAGCAAAAAGATCGCAACATGGGTGGCCCCATTCTAGAAAAATCTCCTCCACTATAGATTGTTTGAGAGACCACTCGTGAGGCATGAGAATAGCTGTGCTCAATCTGTCCGCTAAAATGTTGGTTTTCCCAGGGATATGCGTTGCAACCAGAAACTGATGAGAGGAGATCGCCCATTGCCAAAGTCTGAGCGCTTCTCGACACAAGGGGTAGGACTTGGTTCCGCCCTGTTTGTTGATATACCATACTACAGACATGTTGTCTGTGTGGACTGCAATTGTCCCCAAGGGAAGAAAGTCGTTGAAGGCTTGCAATGTTAAAAGCACTGCTCTCATCTCTAGGACATTTATGTGCAGGTGGTATTCGAACGGTTGCCACATCCCATGAACCATCCTGCCCTGATAATGCCCCCCCCCACCCAATCAGGGAGGCATCCGTAGTGACAGTGGCTACCGGGGCTGGGGGTACAAAGAGTCTGCCTTGGTGAATCTGGGGAGAAGTTATCCACCAAGAAAGATGATTCTTGCAAATCTGTGTCACCAGTATTTGGTGACGCATCGGAAGTTGTTGGTAAGACCACTGAGTGAACAACATCCACTGAAGAAGGCTCATATAGAAGCGGGCCAGGGGAAGAAGGGTAATGGCCGCAGCCATGAGACCCAACACCTTTAGAACCATTCTGGCTTGTACTTTCTTGCTGGCTAGGATGATTCTCACGTGACTTTGAATATCTGAGATTCTTTGGTCTGTGAGGGTAGCTGACATCCGAACAGTGTTTAAGTTTGCACCTATGAAAGTAATAGACTGGCAGGGCAATAAGGAGGAGTTCCCGTAGTTGATCGAGATGCCCAATTGAGTGCAAAGACTTATTGTGTAATCCCTGGCTTGAAGAAGCTAATGCCTGGTGGTGGCTGAAAGGAGCCAGTCGTCGAGATACGGAAACACCTGGAATCCTTGACGTCTCAGGTGAGCCGTGACCACTGCCATACATTTGGTGAACACTCTGGGGGCTGTAGTGAGACCAAAGGGCAGGGCTCTGAATTGGAAATGACTGGACCCCAGCCGAAAGCGGAGAAACCTTCTGGAGCGTCTGTGGATTTTTATGTGATAGTACGCATCCTGAAGATCTATTGAGCACATCCAGTTGTTCTTCTGTAAGAAGGGCAGAATTGACTGAAGTGTGACCATTCGGAATCTTGTCTTTCTCACAGACTTGTTGAGTCTGCTGAGATCCAATATTGGTCTCCAGTCTCCCGTCTTTTTGGGGACCAAAAAGAACCTTGAGTAGATTCCGGGCTCTGAATGGTCTGTTGTAACTGGCTGAATGGCTCTTTTTTGTAGAAGTTTTAAAACTTCTAACTCTGCAATTTCCCTTAGACCGGGTGGTACATCTGGAAGGGAATTTGAGTGAGAGAAGGGAGTTTCCTCGAAAGGAATTTTGTAACCCTCTGATATGATCGACTGTACCCATCTGTCTTGAGTTAGGGAAAGCCAGGCTTCTGGGTACAGTGATAGTCTTCCCCCGACTGCCTCCAAGGATGGACAGTCGGGCAACATCTCAGGGATGCTGAAAGGGCTTGTCAGAGAGAGGCTCTCTGCTTCCCTGGTTTTGTGGACCCCCTCTGCCTCTAGAGCGGCGTCTGTTATTGTTACCCCCTCTGCCTCTAGGGGTAAACTGACCATGTGAATCCAGCGTGACTCCTTGGGATTTGCGGAACCACATTTTGCCACCCTTCTGTCCTTTAGGGTAAGGTCTAGAAGGGGTGGAAAAACGGACCCCTACGGCAGAAAGAGTCTTGCCATCCTGCTCACACCTGGTCAATGTTTCCTTCACTTGAGGGCCAAACAAAGCTGACCCATCAAAGGGAGAGTTTGTGAAGAACGCCTTAAAGGGATCTGCAAAATTACAGAGCCGCATCCAGGCTTGGCGTCTAAGAGCCACACCTGTACCTGCGGCCCTACTCGCTCCATCTGCTGCATATGATATCAGCCGCATGGAGGAGTTAGCAATAGAATTAAGGGTTCCTAGCTGCGAAGCAATTTTTTCTTGAGCCCCTGCAGCTGTGGGATCCTGCACTACTTCACCTAGCTCCTTAAGGATATCCCTTTGGAGTCTGGTGAAGTGACATAAGTAGTACAGCGAGCGCATAGCAAAGGTCGCAGAAGAGAACATCCGCTTACCATACCTATCCATAGTCCTAGAGTCCTTATTAGGAGGATGGACAGGTACGGAAGGATCTGCAAGTTCCTTCTTAGTGGCAGCTGCCACCACCATGGCATCAGCAGGGACACCTTTCGTAAGGAATTGCTTGTCCGAAGGGGCAGTAATAAATTTAGACGGCCTCCTAGGAACTGACTCTACAGAGTCAGGAGCAGCCCAAGCCTTTCAAGCAATAACCTGCATAAGGGGGTCGAAAGGCGGAGACACCCAGGAGGTGGAGGGCCGAGATCCAAACGCCTCCAGGTATACCGACTCATCCTCAGAGGGATTATTGGAGGGCCAGTTTCCCCTCTGTTTAAGGAGTTCTAGGATGTCTGAAAAGGAGACATCCTCAGAGGGGGATCTTGGGGATCCCTCTGACTCATCTAAGTCGGTATCTGAAGTGATAGACTCGGGGGAGTCTACGTGTTTCCTCTTACAGGTCCTCTTGCGCAGAGGATCCCCTGACTGATCAGGAGAATCCTCGGAAGATGGGGTTCTTCCCAGTGGGGAAACCTGAGGCGGAGGATCTCTGGGTCCGGGAGCAAGAGAGATGGCAGAGATATCGAAAGGCACTGTAGAGGGAGGAGCTAAGGGAACAGACTGCTGGCTGAGTCCAGTGGCCAGCACACTCTTCATCACCTCGAAGGCTCCCCTCCCAGGGAGGTCCGAGAGAACCCGTTCTGAAGAAACAGGAACTCCAGGGCCCACTGAAAGGGAAGGCTCCGAGGCAGATGTCGGAGCAGAGCTCACCAAGGCCGAGGCTCCAAGGGGAAGAGTGGGGTCGGACAAGGGTCCGATGCCACTCACCCCCTCCATAGCAGAAACTATTCCCGAAGACTCCAGCTCCAAACTCTGAGGTAGAGTCAAAGGAGGAACTGCAAGGGGGTGTGGACTAATAGTCGTCTGTTGAGACGGACTATGTAGCATCTGGGCCAGTGCCTGTGATTTTAATAATCTACTGACCACCCTCTCTAAATCATGGTCAGAAAGCCTGGATGACCTAGATGATCGTCTCTGATGGCTCCGTTCCGAGAGGAGAGGCCGGAGCCGAGAGTATCGGTTCCAAGGAAGGGGACCTGGACCTCTTCCTCGAAGGAACCATCGGAGCCGACGAAACCATGGATGCCGTCGGAGCCGACAACTTTTCGGCAGCGACAGAAGGTCTCGATGCATCAGCTCTGGCCGGAGCCGATACAGACATAAATGTAAGGGTGTTGGAGCCGGTCGGCGCCGACACCGAAGCCTGAGCCACATGGTGGTCGGAACCAATCGGAGCCAACACCGATGTGACCGAACCAGTATCGGCACTGATAGCCATCGGTGCCGAGGGTTTGTGCAAACCAGGATTGGCTCCAGCCGGAGCCGATCTCGACTCTGAAAGAGTCGGAACCGAGGCCGCAGGCTTGGACACAGAAGCCTGGGCCTTGGAAGACTTGGAAGTCTTGCTCGGAGCCGACTTAGCCGGAGAGCCCTCCGGTTTAAGTAGGCCCCTCAAAATCAATTTGTTTCTCCTCTCCTGCAGGACTCTCTGGCTAAAGGAATGACAAATCGCACAGGAGTCCTGCAGGTGGAGAGGTCCCAGGCAGTATAAGCAAGAAGTGTGACCGTCTGTCAGAGACATCTTCTGACAGCACGAGTCACACTTCTTAAAGCCTGAGACCCTTTCCTTGGACATGGTTGTAAAAACACACACACAACACAGTCCCAAGAAACAAATATTCCAAAAATAATGAAATAACTAACCTCTCACATACACACACACACCCTAACAAGGGGGGGATGGGAGGGAAGAAGGCCTGACTAAAAAAATTAAGGAGTGAGGGATATTCTAGTCAGAAAGGGACTTAATCTAAACTGAAACTGTTAAATATAAAGTTTGAAGGTGAAAAAGGGGCAAAAACAGTAATATATAAATCACTTACCAGGAGCTGGTAAAAGGAGGACCTCATCAGCGAAGCGGCAAATGAGATCTGGGTACTTACCGCCTTGCATCATGGGATATGGGGCTGCCTTGAGCTGGTAAAAGTGACTCTCGAGCTTAGCAAGTGCCGAGTCGGAGCTGAGGATCGGCTCCGAACCCATCAAGCAAGAATGAAGGCGAGATTGACAACTTAACATCATCTTCCTGTGACGTATTCTCTTTAGCTTCATCCTGTGTCATCCGTTGATCTTTCATATGGGAACTCCTGTCACTTCACAGCACTGACTGTGTCAGAGTTGCCACTGTTTCCTACACTTTCCCTTGCTGTGCAACTCCAACTGAACTTTTGTATTGGTTTCCTACCAAAGGCTCCAAAGTATCTTTATATAGCACCTGATCAGATGTTTCCCATTCCACTGGTATCTCCTTAATTTGGAGACTTATTGTTCTATCATGCTGTGATGTTTCCAGAGTTGGACGTTCTATACTAAATCCTTCACTTCTTGGGTAATCCATAACTTCAGTTTCTATTTCTTTAACTTCTCCATTACTAATCCTCTTTTCTACTTCCCCCTTAGTTTTCTGACTTTTTGTATTGCAAAATTGTCCCTATCTGGATGCATTTGCCATGTACTTCTCTGCACTGCTTTTTTTGTAATCCTCCTTTGCATAAATATTGTACCATATTAAATCTTTTTTTCCCCATGTCCATATTTCTTCTTCAGATGTCTCCCACTCCTCCCGTTTCTTCTTAATTTAGGGACTCATTGTTCCATTATGTTGTGACATAACCTGCGTTAGACTTTCTACACTAAATGCTAAGCTTTGCAACTGGTCTCTAACTTCAGTTTCTATTTGTTTAACTTCTGCTTTACTAATCTTATGTTCTACATTTGTCCTTTGTAATCTTAATTTTTGAATTGTGAAATTTTTCATATCTGGGTACCTTTGTATTTCTCTTCAAATATCTTTGGAGCTGCTTTTTTGAATTGATTAGTTTGGCTTTCTGCTTTGTGTAAATATTGCACCATATCAGATCTCTCTTTCCCGTGTCCATGTTTCTTTTTTATACCTTTAAAAATCTCTAGGTTTTGTTCTTTATATTTTCTCACTTCCTTAGTTGCTTCTTTTTCCAACTGGATCAAGGTTTCTTGGTCTATATTTTTTATGAATCTGTTGTATTAATGAACACAAATTTGCATTTGAAGCTTTTGACAGTTTTTTCTTGTGGAAATATTTTTCTTGTTAACTATTTTTCTTTTCTGTAACTTCTCTCAGTCTTCTTGATTATCTTCTCTCCAGAAATTCTGGGCTTCTTGCTTAATAGTAACAATATATAATTTATTTCTTATCCTTCATGGTTCTCTCTGTCATTTTTACAGCTCATTTTTGGCCTGTCAGTTTTTTGTGGACTACTACTTCCTTCTACAACATGTTTGCCATCCTCCCCAAGATCCTGGCCTAACCTCATTGTAGAAATGTTTCCATGTCTTGAGGACTCTACACTGTATTTTTTCCAGTCCTGGTACCAGTGCACCTGCTAAAATTGGGCACTTTTTTATCCTGGGACTTGTACACACAGATGTATTTTTTATTTTTTAACCTACTTCTGTCCATGATATGTTATATAAATTACAGTCTATATATCAGTGTAGTGGATAGATTTTGTAAAAAAAAAAAACAGGGTCCACCTTGTGAAGGTACTCACCAAGATGTCAGGATGAATTCAGTTCCAGTAATACTCCTTTGCTTGCTGATTATATCATATCTTTATTGAGAGAGCATAATGGCAGTGCTGATGATGTATGTGATAGAAAATGAAATAAATTATGCCAGCTTGTCACTCTTACACTGCAACCCCCCACACACATACACATACAAAACATAAGCCACAGCAATACTAGTTTTCTACTAACTTCAGCAAATAGCAATACATTGTGTGACACTAGTACTGCCATACCAGATCACTGACTGCTGTTTAGTAGTTATCAAACAGCAGGAATAAATCACTTTTATTCACCTCATTGAAGACTAATGCATACCTATCACTCTTCCTGATTTCACAGAATGTCTTTGATTTTGTGTCATATTTTTGCCCTTTTCCTCATAATTTTGATTTGCTGGTAAATCTTTCAAGATTACAGATAGTCAATAATGCCAGAGCTTAGAGTTTCATACTTATTATTCATAAAATGCATGTTGATGCAAAATGAAGTATCCTATTAACTTTTTAAGTGAGTTAAAATTATATTTAATAGTTGTTTTTCATTCTGGGCCTTTATTCTACTATTTTTTGTGAGCAAATAAGTTGAAAGTTTTAGTATCTGGTTTCCTGGCAGTATTTATAAAACTGCCTGAAAAAGAAAACTATTCCTGAAGATAGGGAATGTCTGCTCTTCTTAAAATCCCAGGTACGCACCTGAGATTACTGTCTCTCAGTTGCCAATCTCAAGTGCCTCATGTTCATTCATTGATTACTGACTTTATCCTAACAGGGTCATACTACAGCCTATTTTAGGACATAATGCATAATAGGAGAATGGAAGTTTTTTTCTTATTTTCCCAAAACAATAGCAGATTCTGTAGACCCCTCACACAGTCAGGGATGAGGGTCCCCACAGCTGTTGGGATCATTAATGACGGTCACTACCTATGATGTCACTTTTAGTGGAGAGAATGTCCACCAGCAAACTTTAGCCAAGTCAAGGGCACTGTGGCAGTGTAAAAAACATTTTATGAAATTATGAAGCCTACTGCTTGACAAAACATTGTCACTACAACCAGACGTTTATTTGAACTGATTTTTTTTTTAAAAATATCTACCTTGAATTTGCTGTTTATATGTAATTGAGACAAATTATCAATGTTGTTGTGTCTTTCGGCTTTTCCCGGTTAGGGGTCACCACAGCAGAACTCTGTCCCACTAATGATTGGCAGTAGATTTTTACATGCCAAGTTGCCAGCCCTGGTGCACAACACAGAAGACGCTTTAGATGAGAATCAAACAGGACAACGTCTTACTGTGAGGTGACAACGCTACCGCAGCACCACCACCACTGCTTTTGCAATATTTCCTGTTTTTTTGCTGTTTGTTAATAAGCTTACTGTGTACTATGTATATCCTACTAGGTAAATGAGTAGCTTTTTTCTCTCTCTTTTGTGTACTTTTATCTTTTTTCATGTCTGTATGGAGCTTTTCTCCCTGGGCTTGTACAGAAACGAGGTTTGCATAACTTGTGGTTGAGGACTCCCCCCCCCCCTGCAACAGGGGACTCCCAGTGACCACAGGGTTTGCTGGTGCCTAAAATCAGCTATGAGTGAGATTTTTTCTTTTTAATTACCATATAACTTCAGACTTGAGCTGCTGGGGGGCTTAAATATGATTAAAGAATACTTCAAACACATGTCAATTGGCAAATGCTGAAATTTAGAAGCATCTTTATAAAACAACCATACTGTTATGTAAATTGTATGGATTTCTTTAGTGGGAAGCTGTCAGGAATGCTGTTGTTTTTTCACATTATATTGACCAAGTTATCCCTGGTGTGCAAAGCTCACTTCAGAGGACCTGTGTAAAACTGCATCAAACAGAAAAGAGAGTGAAAAGAGTTACAATGATGTGTGAGGTACTGATTGTTGTACATTAACAGGTAGATGCATGTTGTATACTAATGCAGAATGTATGTTTGTTAATTCAGTGATACGAGAGATAGCAGAGGTAAGGGAAGGTCAAAAAATGTACTGAGAAAGGCATAAGGAATGAGAGAAGTTTAGCAGTAGGAGGATGTAATAGAACATAATATTCAATGTATTTGGTTAGTAGAAAAGTTTGTGCAAACAAAAACAGATGTGGAAAAGATATGTATGGAGACAAAAGTAACGTTGTAAAGTAAGGATGGTTGTAAGATGGCTACAGTCATGGCACTGTTGTAAGAAGGTAACATTTACATAAACATTTGAAAGCGGTTAGGTTGTCAAGTATTCTTAGTTGCAGTGGGAGAGTGTTCCAGACTCTAGGAAGAAATGGTTTAAGGTGCGGAAACACCAATTTTAGTGTTATTTGTGTGAAAGTCCTATAAACATTTATTGTTATATGTAATCTGCGTGTTTTAACTGAGGAGTCTAGATGCCTGCTAAATGCCAATGCCTTTCATCATCACATTACCTGATCTCAATCTATCTCTCCTATCACAAATATAAAGACGTACTGCTTTTCTGTTATCCTTATAGTCATCTCAGTCTCATCTTCTTCCTTCAGCCACTCTTTCTTCATTTTGTTAAATAGGCTCACACTTACTCCTGCTAACTCATGAACCACACTGGAAGCAAATCACTTCCTCTAACTGGAATAAAATACTGGTCAACAGTGCTAACCTACCTAACTGAATGCCCATGTTACCTTTATTAATGCACCTCTACTTTTACTGCTTTTATGATTAATTGTAACCCTTGTTAAATATGTTGATGTGACCAAATTTTGATTTTATCATTGTTCACTGTAACTCAATCCCTTCTTCCCCAGGCTAAGGCTGACACTTTCAAAACAACACCCACATCAACACATACAGCCACATCTAATTGGAGCCTCTACTTCTCAGCCAATAAGGCAAGTCACCACTCAATCCAACATTTTGGTCATTGGAGGCACACTGATGTCCCTCTCATTAGGCTGAGTAAGGAGAAAGTTATGGTTAGTTGCTTAGCAGGGGCTACAATATGGCATATTACACATGCACTCAGGTCATTGGACCGCAAGTATCAGTATGACTTGGTCATAGTTCACGTGGATGTAAATCGTAGAGCTCTCTGAATATGTGTCCCAGGCTTGTATGAGCTTAGCACTGAGCAGCATTTTACCTACTCTAAGGATGATGCCACAGTGCAAACAGAAAATGAATAAATTTAATAATTGGCTAAGTTTCTGGTGTCATTCTAAGTGGATGCAATATTTGTCAGTATGGAAGGAGATGGTCAAGAGACTATGCTACTTTATCAGCGATAGTCTACACCTCTCCCCTCTAAGCTTTCAAATATTAGCTAAAACATTGTGCCTTTTTTAGGCAATGCCAAACTGAAAACAATTCTGACATAGCAAATCAAAACCAAGAAAATCTAAAAGTGTTACTGATCAATGGTAGGAGACAAAACAATGAACTCCACTGCCTAAAAGCTCTCCTCACCCTGGAAAATACTGATGTATGTGCAATCAATGAGACATGGTTTAAAGCTGTGGGGAGAACACCACCAGTGCAAGGCTTTAATGCCTTCCATACATTTAAACCAGCTACTACACAGACAGAGGGAGTAAAGGTGGAAGTGTCTTGATCTACTTCAAAAATAAATATAGCTCAAGGCTGGTCAAACAGGATGATACACTTGAGCTTCTCCATGTTCAAATCACCATAGGCAAAATCCAATTCTACTTCCTTGCAAGCTGTAGGTCCCCCTGTATGACCCAGTAAATCCATAACACATTTAAGCTTACTGGAAACACTCATCATTCAACACAATACCATATTCATGGGTGACTTTAATTACCCCACTATTAACTGGGAATTGCACGTGACATGCAGGCACAGAGATTCCTGGATTTTGTAAATACAAACTCCCTGGACCAGATTTTCAATATACTGACAAGAGGAGCAAACATACTGGATCTGGTCTTCATTATTATTGGAGAGTGCTGCACACCCCATAGTGCAATGTCCTCTTTGTAAGGTCAGACCACAAAATGGTCTTTTTTGCAGTAAAAATAAAACCCACAACTCCAATTAAACCTGAAATGTTCAGGAACTACTCTAAGGCTAACTTCCTACTATTAAGTGATAACCTGGCAAAATTTCAAGCTTCCATAAACCTTGGGTATGTGGAACATTTCACAAAAACACAATACAAACAAGTTAATACAGTGGCTGCATAGAGGCAGCTATACCCACTAGAAATAAGTACAGAATTAACTCAAAAAACAACCCACTCTGGTGGAATCACATCAATAGGCTGTATAACAGAAGGAAAAAATTAGGAGGTGTAGCACCCAGCAGGATAAAAGCACTCTCAAACTCCACAAACAACTTAAAGGACAAATAGTCTACCAAAGCCATATTTGAGGAAATTTGGCCTCCCCGGCCAAGGACAACCATGAGGCATTCTTTAGTTATGTCTGCTATTTCAAAGGTGATATACAATTGTGTGCAAAGCTCATTGTTAATAAAGCCACCTATACTGAGCAGGAAGATATGGCAAACCTACTGGCAGACAAATTTACCTCTAACTTTATCCCTCTCTCCCCTCAACCTCCACTCAGAAAATATCCTCAAATATAACTTCCCCCTACTATCACTAGGGAACACCTCTCTAAGGGCAAGAACACTGCATCAATGGGTCCAGACAATATACAAGGATGCTTTCTAAATAGCATGCAATATGACCTATCAGGCCATCTGGAATCGTTATTTGACTGTAGCCACCAAACAGTCTTTTTGCTTCACAAATGGAGAACAGAAAAATGTCATCTCTCTGTACAACAGTGGGCCATCTACAGACTCAGGAAACTACAGTCCCATAAGTGTCCCTAGTCTAATATGCAAAGCCATAGAAAGAATTAGCATGGAAATGGTGTAGGAAACCTCCAGAGAGTGGACCTGACCCAATTTGGTTTAGTCAAGGGCAGGTCATGCTTACTCAACCTGGTGAACTTCTTTGAGAAAGTCATTAAAGCAGTAGATGAGGGCAAAACAGTTCACACTGCCTACCTTGACATGGCCAAGGCATTTGATGAAATACCCCTCATTGCTGATTACACTCAAAAGGCTAGGTATAAAGCTTTATGTCACCCAGTGGATAGTCATCTGGCTCAAAGACAGGACTCAGGAAGTCAGAATCAGGGAGCCCACCTCTACAAAAAGGCCAGTCATATGTGGAGTCCCTCTGGGATTGGTCCTGGGACCTTTCCATTTTATCATTTACTTCTCTGAAGTCAAGGCCAATGTCAGGCCTCCAGCTGACCAAATCTGCAGATGACTGCAAATTAGGAGTAGTCATAGAATCCTCCACCTGCTCTCCAGGAAGGGCTGACACAGACAGATAACTAGTGTACGAGAAGCCATCCACCCCTGGTAGCTACCATATTCACATCATACCCCTACAAGACCCAGTAGTCAGAGACTTGAGGGGGCACATAACAGTAATCTAGCCTTTGACCATCACATTATCTACAGTAGTGTGGAAATCATTCTATGTTGTGCAACTTTAGAAACAAGGTACAGCATCTAGATTATCAAATGCCACCATTAACTAGCCAGCCTGGTTGTGTAGAGGGATAAAGGTTACTAGGACACAAGAAACCAGAGTTTGTATACATGCTGGGGAATCTGACAGAGCTTGCATGAAGGGAGGGGTGACTGCCCTTGGGGGAAGATACGTACTGGCATGGATGAATCATTTTTCAAGCCCTGGTGAAACCTAGGAACTGGAATAACCACTGAGCTGAGTATGTGGGAGGGCCAAGGAGGAGGGGTCACCTTAGTGATCAGGGAAGCCCTGTTTTTGAAAGTCATTTCTCATTGCCCAACCCTGCCTACCAAATATAGGCAGCATACCAGAGGTTAGGGCCTTGGGAATAAGCCCTGGTATGCATGACAACATATATGTTGCTGCTGACTTCTAGCTCTACTCTGCCTTTCTCATATCAGTCTTCACTCCCTCTTCCCACCATATCTGTGATGGCCTCTGCAAGACAGATGCTGGCTAGCCACCTGCTATCTTCCCAATCATCCTCTGAATATGTCTTACTAAAGGTAAGACTGTATTACTTGTGTTTCAAGTACTCCTGTTAGATGATAGTTGTCAAATACAAGAAAAATGGCAAAACACGAACTCTCAATTTGTTTTTTATGCCTCTGAGAGAATTAGTTCTTATCGTGGGGGGTATCACTGAGTTAGTAGAGAGTGAAAGTGGAATTTGGTAAATAAAAGAAGCACAGTCAGTTTCTATACTTTGATGCTTTGAAATTTGCTATAACTGGTACATTAAGAAAGTGTTTTGAAAGCATATATGCACAAGTCCATGAGTGTGCACACATACGCACATACACCACAACAAACTGGTAGCCATTCACTTTGCTAATATGATAATTTGACTCTTTGTGGGCAAATGCACCCTTTTGTTCCTGTTCTAACACTGGAAGGAGCTAACCCTGGAAGGAAGAAGATGGTGGTTCCATTTGGGCTAATGCTTCTGTGCAAGTGGAGCCTTGTACTTTCAGAATGGACATTGGGCTGGGGGAGATGAATTTGACAATGCTGGTGATGGGAGCTCTCAAGTGGCATGTTTGTGTGTAGCAGCACACCATGGGGGAGAGTGTATGATTACCCTCCTGCAGTGATGCAGGCGCCCATGCTAGCCATCAAAGGGGGGTTAGGGCTCTCACCCTCAAAGTGAAGGAGGACAGATCACAGGAAAAGCTAATAGTTAGCATGTAGTAGGGAGAAAATATAGTAGGAAGCACCATACTCCACCTGTTCACTCAGTATGACTTCTGCATTCCTTGACTCACATAATTTTAGTTGGGCAGCCTAATGTATCGCTGTTTCAGTAGCTATCCCACATCATCAGAATTAATTGAAAAGTATCTTTCTCCTTTTCCAGCTTGGTGGTATTTTTTGGTTTTCATTTATGCTTCTTCCAGTCTTATTGTAAATTTGCTTGGCCTTGTACGGCACTCCCATGTAAGAATTTTTGCTGACCCATTTTCTAGATGCCTGTATTTGAATATGTGTTCACACAGTTCTGTAGGCTGGGTACCCAATGTAACCTTGGTCTGGCAACACACTACAGAGTTTTAAGTCCTTTAGCTGCTTTTTGACTGACACTTCTGCTGTTGTCAAAATGGCTAAAAAACTTTTATTAAGGCGTAATTGTCTTATTCTCCATATGGAATAGGTGTAATACCAAGCTGTTTTAAAAACAGTCCAGCAAGTGGAGTAAGTCAATTCCCCTTTTTTAATAGCTCTCAAAACTCCCTCGATTTCTGAGACTCTACAGTTGCACTTGTGTGAAATTCTGAGTTCCAGAAACAAAACAAAGTCAGAAAATCAGCTGTCTTAATTTTAAAAATAATGGTTGACTTTCTGACTTTAAATAAAATAAATGCAATACCTTTTTTCATTGGAGATGCAGCCCAGCAGCCAGTACCATGAGACATTTTTGGCAAGCAATTTACCCTAGTTATTCTGACAAGATTACCGAATGTAATCACATAGCTTTTTCAGCCAAGACTTAAGCATCTTACACTTTCATTCTTAAGGCTTAATAGGCTTTCAAAATACTAAAAGGTGATTTCTTTACTGTTTTAAATGAGTTACTAATGCAAGATGAATATGATAAGGTCTGTTAAAAAGTTTATTAACATGAATTCCTGGCATTTTGCTAAACCACTGTAACATTTTTTTTCAACCACAGGGGATGGGGGATGGCTACACTTGTCAACTGTGTGTTCAGAGGGTACATTTTAGAAGCTATTATCTAAGTTTATGTCCATTTCCAAAAATCCTGATTATGCAGCCTGCTCTTGTGGCATAATAGGATAACGTCTTGACTGCAGCCCATGAGACCTCAATGCGACTAGCAGCTCTGGTGGTTGATGACAAAGGCAGCAAGTGCCCATCCTGATGGGAGGGATGGCGGTGCTTGTACGCTAGTTGAATGACAGGGTCTTGGCAGGAGAGCAGACTCCTGTCATGATGAGGGTTAGTGGTATGGGAAAGATATGGGCATGGCTCCCCAAGCTGGTGAGGCAGCCCCTGCTAGTGCATGTGGGGGAACAGTTGTGCATGAACAGGGGGCCATAGACAGCCCTTGTGGTGATGTAAATGTTCATGTCACCACCAGTGGTAAGGTTAGGCCAAAATACAAAAATGCACTTGTTGCTGGGATGTCTGCTTGTAAGAGCACAAAGTAACCTCATGGCTATCTGGATGACAACTACCTTCAGACAGGGTAATAGTTGATAAGGGAAAGGCTTGATGCCAGGCATGGGTAAATTGTCTATTCTAATGAAATACCTTTCTTTCTGAGCATAAGTTTCTGACATTTAGCACTGCTGCAATTTGTTTAGGCTTTACTAGAAAATGAACAGACTACTTACACTTTTCAGACACACACACACACACACACACACACACACACACACACACACACACACACACACACACACACACACACACACACACACACACACACACACGAGTGGAATTACAGTGTTAACTCTAGACCAGTATAAAAATTTGCAATCTGTATAGTTTGCTATAAACACAACATACTACTCATTTGTTGACAGTTTAAAAATTACTTTAAACACATTTTGTAACAGCTGTACTCAAGGTAGCCACACCAATTAGATATTAGGGCATGTACATTGACAAGACACCTGACAACTGAAGTTACTTCTTACAACTCTCATTGCTGTACATGGTCTGAGCACCATCCTTTAACTGTATGAATGGTACCCTTGGAAAATAAAGGCAATAATGATTAGGCCTTCTTCTTTTCCTGTTACCAGGTAGCTTCATCCTTAGCATCTTTTCCCCAATATACTCAGCATCCCTCCTTAGCACATGTCCAAACCAACGTAATCTTGCCTCTCTGGCTTTGTCTCCAAACCTTCCAACCTGGGTTCACCCTGTAATATACTTATTCCTAATCCTGTCCACCCTTGTCACACCCAGTGCAAATATTAACATCTTTAACTGTGCCACATCCAGCTCAAACTCCTGCCTTTTTGTCAATGTCACTGTCTCCAACCCATATAACATAGCTGGTCTCACTACCCTCTTGTAGACCTTCCCTTTCACTCTTACTGGTACTTGTCTGTCACAAATCACTCCTGACACTCTTCTCCACCCACTCCATCCTGCCTGTACTTTCTTCTTCACCTCTCTTACACACTCACCGTTACTCTGAACTATTGATCCCAAGTATTTAAATTAATCCACCTTCGCCACCTCTACTCCTTGCATCCTCACCATTCCTCTATCCTCCCTCTCATTCACACACATATATTCTGTCTTAGTCCTGCTGACCTTCATTCCTCTTCTCTCTAGAGCATATCTCCATCTCTCCAGGGTCTCCTCCACCTGTTCCCTACTCTCACTACAGATCACAATGTCATCTGCAAACATTATAGTCCAGGGGGACTCCTGTCTGATCTCGTCTGTCAACCTGTCCATTACCATTGCAAATAGGAAAGGGCTCAGAGCTGATCCTTGATGTAACCCCACCTCCACCTTAAACGCATCCGTCACTCCCACCGCAGACCTCACCACTGTCACACTACCCTTGTACATATCCTATACCATTCTTACATACTTCTCTGACACTCCCGACTTCCTCATACAATACCACAACTCCCTTCTAGGCACCCTGTCATATGCTTTCTCTAAGTCCACAAAAACACAATGCAACTCCTTCTGACCTTCTCTGTACTTCTCCAGCAACACTCTCAGAGCAAACATCGCATCTGTAGTGCTCTTTCCCTGCATGAAACCATATTGCTGATCACTAATCATCACGTCCCTTCTTAACCTAGCTTCCACTACTCTTTCCCATAACTTCATGCTGTGACTGATCAATTTAATCCCTCTTTAGTTACTACAGCTCTGCACATCACCCTTATTCTTAAAAATTGGTACCAAAATACTTTTTCTCCATTCCTCAGGCATCCTCTCACTTTCCAAGATTTCATTAACAATCTGGTTAAAAACTCCACTGCCATTTCACCTAAACACCTCCATGCTTCCACAGGTATGTCATCTGGACCAACAGCCTTTCCATTCTTCATCCTCTTCATAGCTATCCTTACTTCCTCCTTGCTAATCCATTGTACTTCATGATTCACTATCCCCACATCATCCAACCTTCTCTCCCTCTCATTCTCTTCATTCAGCAACCCCTCAAAGTACTCTTTCAATCTCCTCAACACACTCTCCTTGCTTGTGAGTATGTTTCCCTTATTATCCTTTATCACCTTTACCTGCTGCACATCTTTTCTAGCTCGGTCTTTCTGTCTAGCCAATTAGTACAGGTCCTTTTCACCCTCCTTAGTGTCCAACCTTTCATACAACTCTTCATATGCCTTATCCTTAGCCTTCGTCACCTTTCTCTTTGCCATGCACCTCATCTCCTTATACTCCTGTCTACTTTCTTCATCTCTCTGATAATCCCACTTCTTCTTTGCCAACCTCTTTCTCTGTATACTCTCCTGTACTTCCTCATTCCACCACCATGCCTCCTTGTCGTCCTTCCTCTGTCCAGATGTCATACCAAGCACCTTTCTAGCCATCTCCCTTACTAGCTCTACTGTAGTTACCCAACTATTTGGTAACTCTTCACTGCCACCCAGTGCTTGTCTTAACTCATTCTGAACTCCACCTCACAATGACCCTTTTTCAGTTTCCAGCATTTGATCCTTGGTGTTGCCCTCACACTCTTCCCCCTCTTCTTGATCACCAACGTCATCCTACAAACCACCATCCTATGCTGCCTAACTACACTTTCCCCGGTCAACACTTTACAGTCTCCAATCTTCTTCAAACTGGCCCTCCTACATAAGATAAAATCCACCTGTGTGCATCTTCCTCCACTCTTGTATGTCACCCTATGCTCCTCCCTCTTGTTAAAATATGTATTCACCACAACCATGTCCACCATTTTCACAAAATCCACTACCATCTCACCTTCTGCATTCCTTTGTTTAACACCATACCTACCCATCACTTCCTCATCCCCTCTGTTTCCTTCACCAACATGCCCATTAAAATCTGCTCCAATCACCACTCTCTCACCCTTGGGTACAGTCATCACCACTTCATCCAACTCACTCCAAAATTTTTCTTTCTCATCCATCGTACACCCAACTTGTGGAGCATATGCACTAACATCATTCATCATTACACCATCAATTTCCATCTTCATAAACATCACTCTATCTGGCACTCTTTTCACCTCCAAAACACTCTTAGCATACTGTTCCTTCAGGAAAACTCCTACACCATTTCTCCTCCCATCTACACCATGATAAAACAATTTGAACCCACCTCTGATACGCCTAGCCTTACTCCCCTTCCATCTGGTCACTTGCACACACAATATACCAACCTTCCTTCTGTCCATCATATCAACTAGCTCTCACCCTATACCAATCATACTGCCAACATTCGAAGTTCCCACCCTCACCACCACAGTCCTAGCCTTTCTCCTCTCTTCGTGCCTTCGGCCATGCCTTCCGCCTCTTCTCCTCCTTCGGCCAACAGTAGCCCAATTTCCGCCAGCACCCTGTTGGCTAACAGTACTGGTGGCAGTTGTTGTTAACCGATCCGGTATGGAAATATTTACTGGTATCCACATAAATTATTTGGTGAAGTTTTACGCTGAATGCCCTTCCTGATGCAACCCTCCCCATTTATCCGGGCTTGGGACCGGCACAAAGAAATGCACTGGCTTGTGCATCCCCAGTGAATTGTGACAACACAATTTAATTTAGCACTGTAATGCCCATTTCAGTGCATATACTGTCCTTTCCAAGTAAAGCCCACATATACAACATTAACTTTGATATCATTATCAGTAACTTTTTTTAAGGTAACTGATACTTGGAAAGGGAAGTTCTTCATTAATGAAGGGAAAAATGAGGCTGTTATGCTAAGTTGTGATACACTGTAATTTGTTTCCTGTAATAGCCAGCCATCATCATCTAGTTTTTCTTCAGGACTTATTTTATACTCTCTTCAGCCTACCTCTGATACTTTCATATTCTAGTGTTATTTTAACAATTATGGGCATGGCACACAGAAACAGCTGAATGCATTAGAAGGGACTGCTGAGGGGGCCAGAGCACCCATGAGTACTGCACCCTGGCTGATACCATGCAGCTCTGTATAACACAGGTTTAATATCACTGATACACTTCCCCTGGTGTTGTGCTAAAGTAGTCCAGCAGTAGGTATAATGCGGTCAGGGGTGCTAACCCTGTTTGATGAGAAGCTATATGGCGTTTGTGGTTCTAAAAAGAAAAACAACTGGAGAGTTATCTGCCTAATTCATCAGGGTTTCATGGGGTCAGGCATGTAGGCAGCAAGAAGTTTCTTTGTGGTACATTTTATTGGGGACACACTGCGACTGTTAAAACTCGAGCATCCTGGGATGGAAATATTATTCAGTGTTTGCCACTTATTAGTTTTCATATTCGCATTCCAGATATTATCACTGAGACATGCTACATGCTACAAAGAGGTATGGTGTGAAATGTCATAGTGAGAGGCAGAAAGAATACATTTCCACTGTCTGTGTCTATAGTACATTGTACTGGAGATACTGCTAGTCATAAGTAATTATGAAGATATGCAATAGTTCCAGCTGTACATTAGTATTTCAAAAACTAACTGACTTGCAGAACACTGCATGGCATCAGGTGAAACCCAAGATGATGCTGAAGTAGGCTAGCATTGATATTTGCACTGCAAATCCTACACCTTGACACAGTCAGTGTTTGCATAATTCTGTAAATATCTTCATAAAGAAGCACTCGAAGGAATTTAATTCTGACATTTGAAAGCTTATACATGAGTGATAAAAGAGTTCTGACACTATACGTTTAAGGTGTATATAGATTTGAAAAGTTGTCCATGAAACTTTAGCGAAACATATGATTCTGTGTTGTTTGTACATTATAGTATATTATATTATTTATGTAATAGCTATAAGTGCACTTAATTTATACCATTGTAATGAAGACATTTTACAGATCACATTGCTGTTTCACTTTTTTAATGCAAGTTGTAGTTCACAATATATTAACATTGCTTGACTTATGCTTTTTACATTGATTTTTCAGAAATTGCCCTAGAATGTAAAGATGTGTATTTGTTGCTATTGTTTTAACATTCCACAGCTCAGAGCTGTTAATGAGTTAACAAAGAATATTATTACATCACAAATGAAATTCACACCTTCTCCACACAATGAATTGTAAGTAATATGATTGGCTCTGCTCACTGCAACATCATAAATGCTTTGTGATATCACATTTGTCAGCACCATGGTAACTGTGTGACCTCACTAAGTTTTTTAGTATATTTATGGAATTCTGAACTGGTTACCTTAGCTATTATCAAGAATTACTAAAGCTGAGCATCTGCGTTTACAGTTTGGTCCTAATCATAAAATTTACACATCTGAGATTCACTTTACTTTCAGATTATTAAAAGGTAAGATTTTTTTTCTTTCAAATGGAGTTTTCAGTATAAATTGAATAAGATGAAGGTTATAACAGCACATTAAGAAACATTATTTTAATTTTACTAAAATACTGAAACATTGCATCCAGTTAGGATTGGGAGGGGGTTATACTTGTCAGTTGTAGGACCTATATTCTGGCAGCTGTTTGCAAATGTATGTTCAATTCCAAAAATTTTAAATATATGATCAGTCTTCAATGTAAAAAAAAATGTGTTTGTTTTGCAAGCTGGCGAGGGTGGAAGCATACCTCTCAGTTTATTTGCTTAAGAATTCTGGAGAAAACTAAAAGCAATGTGGGAGGAGAACAAGGTCCAAAATCATGGACACTTTTTTAAGTATTCTTCTAACTTAAAAGTTAAATGAGGATCATGTTTGGCTTCAACATACATTTTGAACAGTAGGAAGTCTGTTACTAATAACTGGCTTTACAGACTGACTGTAATCCTCAGTAATTTATGAGAAAATTAAAATTTTTATGAGGGACAGCAAACATATAAGGGAAAATCAGTTACGTTCTGCAAAATTCTGGACAGTTGAGAGGATCTGAGGATACCATTAGGATGCATAATGACTCATTCCCATGCACCTTCCTATAGGACATGTTTAACACTTCTATTGGCATTTCTTCTCATGTTGCAATGAAATGGTTCAGCATTAGAAACAGTGTGATCAGAGATGCTAAAACTGTGCAACTTTTTTAGGGTTAGTTTAGATAGAATAATTATATTCAACAAAAAAGATTTTTACATAGGAAATGAAATATTTCTCTCCTGACTCAATGAATTCCAAGTAGCAATGTATATTTGGCTCTGCCCACTGTAATAGAATGCTTGGTGATATCACAGACTTTTTAGAATCATGGGCAGAGGTTAAGGTTGTGAACAGTAGACCTATGGTACAAGGTTTGATTCCCTGTGCTCTCATTTGCTTACTATATGACCTTGAGTAAGTCACTTGACATTGGCTTGAGGTCGCTACTAAAAAGGGACTGTGTGTCTAGTGTGCCTACCTGGATGACAAATAGGATTATTATGATTATACTCTTCAGTTCATATAAGGTATTCTTAGCAGATTACTGGAGACATTCTGGGCAGGGTACTGAAACTGATAACATGGCTTTTTCAGCCATAATTTGGGCATCTTAAATAAACTAAAATATTTGACATTTATGACATAATTTTAACATAAAAGGTAATCTTTTTCAACTATTTTATTGGGGCTCCAAGTATAAGCTAAATAACTAAAATTAAGTTTAGCATTTTGCAGAAAGATGGAGGCCTTGTTACTAATTCTTAGCTGTTAAGTGAGTGACTGGCAGGGGAAATGCACCCTCCCTAAGAAGACCTATGGGTGAAACTAAACTCCAACAAAATATATATATTTAATGGTTCTCAAAAAGATTCTGATCCTATAGACAAAAATTGAGACTCATGAAATGGGAAGGCTAAGTCTACATGATCTTTGAACACAACTATACAAGCATTGCTCACCATGAGGAAAGAGCCCACAGTGGAAAGTAAAGTCATAGTATGTCTTTCGGCTTTTCCCGGTTAGGGGTCGCCACAGAGGAACTCCGGTCCGCTCATGATTGTCAGTAGATTTTTATGGTGCCAAGTTGCCAGCATGACACCGAACCTTCAAAGAAGGCATGCCCATTCACGCTCGCACCTACGTGCATGTCTTTAGCATCACTCAACTGCGGGGAGGACATGCAGACTCCACACAGAAGGCACTCCAGCCAAGAATCGAATGGGAGAATCTCTTGCTGTGAGGCTACAATGCTAACCGCTGCACCACCGTGGCTTGGTGGAACGTAAAATTATAGCACAGTTGAAATGCTGCAATTTTTACATTTTGAGACCAGAGTTAATAAAATCACATGATTTCTAGTCTCCATACATAACTTTGGAGTGTATAGTAAAAACAATAGAATGCAAGACTGTGGAAAGGGGCTTGCTTGTGTTCTAAAAGGTATAATGATTTGAATGTAGAAGAAATGCAAGCACATTCTTTACAACAGAAACTGATTGCTTCTGGAAAGTCTTTTATTAATAGATGCTGCAAGAACACTGCCATACAAAGATCAGGGAATAAAGAGAGATATTTAATGATATTATATCACTGGCAGGGAAAAATCAGCAAAGTATGTTAGCTGAATGTGTTCACTTCTATACATAATATTCAGTGCATATGCGACTTTGAAATTCTGAATTTGTATTTAGTTTATAAATATCCTCATGTGTTTTATTGTTCAAGGTTAAAACAAGAAGAAAGAAAATGCCATTTGCTAAACTGAAGAAGAGTCTGAAAAAATTCAGAAAAGGTATGAAAGCAGACCTTTGTGTTCTACAATGGCACTTATTTAAAACTGAGTATTCATAATGGGTTTGTTAAGAACAAGCCATATTTTGATTGGAGCAAATTTTTTATTTTTATTTATTTTTAAAGGCCTGTCTCCAACACAAGGTCTGTTTATAATGGCTGCTACCCTATCTGCTGCTTTCTTTGCAATATAGCACCCCTTTCTACTGCCTCCAGCTCGTGTACTCATATGTTACAGTGACTTATTTTTTGGTATAATTCTTTAATGGGTAAGAATGCCCCGCTACCAAAGAACTGCCCTGCAGAAATTTAGAATCATTCAGAAAAAGCATTACCTGATACAAGCCATGGGTTTGTATAGTGATAATGCTTCTCATAATGAGTGCTCAGGCTATGCGACTGAAGTCTTGTAACCTGGCATGGAGTTCTTTGAATTTTCTAGTTGCTGACCCCTTCCCATCGTCTGTCCATGCCCACCATTAAAGTAGTGTTCTCTCCAATATTCTGCAGTTCTTTCCTGCCATATGCCAGTACCATCACCTGTGTATAAAAAACGTACCCCATGGTACTCATTCCTCATCACCTGTCCACTCAAAAGTGGAGACATACATTCTAACCCAGGCCCACCCTTTAATTCTAGCCCCAAAAGTAACCCCAAAGATTTAAATATGCTAACACTGAAACTTAGAAGTATATGTAATAAAATAGCCCCACTGCATGCCTGGATTGATCAATATAAACCTGACGTATTAGCCCTTACCAAAACATATCTACACCCTAATGTAAAAGAGTCGGAAATAATGCCTCCAAACTTTGCAATAATGAGATAGATCTAAAAAGAAAGGGGGAGGGATAGCCCTTCTATATCCCTCTGCACTCAGTATCATACCCTACACCAGTAATATACCCACCTTTTCTAATAAAAAGAATTTGCATAATAGTAACATATATCCCACCAGGTCACAATATATCGGTGTTGGAAGATATAGTATCCTGGAGATCCCAAACAATAAATCATGAAACTATAATCTTAGGAGATGTAAATATAGATTGGCAGACCGTTGCTTCCAATTCCTCCAGAAATAGTATCAATCTGTGTGTTTTTTTCACAGCTTATCAATAGTCCAACAAGATACAGCAAAGATCTTACCTGCTAATCCACCCTAGACTGGATCCTAGTATCCCACCCCACCAATTAGCTCTCTTCAGTTACACTATTTCCCTGAGTGATCATCTGCCAGCTTATGCCATTAGAACAAACTACCAACAATTAAGAGTACAAACTATAAAATCGGTTAAGAATTCAACTAATGTTTGTCAGCATAAATTCAACAATCTCCTATGTGAAATAGACTGGACACCCCTTAAACAGCTACCCCTTAATGATGCCATATTATACTTTAATAACACCTTCCTTCACATACTTAACACTCTAGCCCCCATTTGTCTAAAACGAATAAAAAAGAACTTAGCCCCATGGCTCCCTAAGGAATGTAAACACCTAATGAAGCAAAGGGATCTAGCCTGGAAAACCTGGAAACTAAACAAAAATTAACACAATCATGGCAACTTCAAAACACTACATAAAGTGACACAACTAGTCAACAAAAATAAAAAATCAAACTATTTCCAGTTTCAACTCCAGTATAAAATGATCCACCCAAAAGTTGGGGTTCCATATCTCCTCTACTTAACCCTGGGATAAATAGGGGGCATCACCTGATGCCCCTCCATCATTAATACCCGAAAATTTTAACAAGCATTTCATAAAATCAGTAGCAGATCTACTAACACCCCCACCCTTCAACCTATTTAGGCATCAATCCTGTACCATCTACTACCTCTAACCCTGTCATTAATAACCCCACTACTGAACAAAATGTCAGACAAACCCCATTCTCATTTCAACCCATACCAACAAACACCATAAAGAAACTGTTACAAAAACTAAAACCCTGCTCTACCTCGGCTATTAATCTTCCATCACACTACCTTAAACTGGGTGCCAACTCAATTGCGTACCCAATCAATATCCTTATACTTATAAAGAGGTCTTTATGTGAGTCAGAAGTGCCAACCACATGGACAAAATCTCACATTACCCCCCATCCACAAAGGAGGCAACTCTACTGAACTGACCAATTTCTGTCCTATATCCATCTTGTCACCCATATCCAAAATTCTTGAGAGAGGTATCCATCAGCAGGTAATGCAATACCTATTGCAAAGCAATCTTTTAACCCAAACCCAACATGGTTTATGACCCAACCACAGCACATCTACAGCCCTATTATCCTTTACAGACACAGTGAACAAGACCAGAGGTGTAGGATGCTATACAACCTCAGTATTCCTTGACTCTGTAAGGTCTTTGATCCCTACTAATGAACACACCGTCTAACTTAAGCTTCTCACATAACACAGTAAAATCATTTCAAAGCTACCGCGAGGATCATAAACAAGCAGTGAAATGGTCTAATGGACTCTCACCCTTTCTCCACAATCCTACTGGAGCTCCTCAAGGTTCCATCATTGGAACTCTACTCTTCAACATTTTCACTAACAACCTACACACTTCCTCCCACCCTGGAACCCTCATTCATTATGCTGATGACTCCATCATAATCTGTACAGCTCAATCACTACCAGAACTACTTTCAAAAACTCAATCCTTTACTGCAGTTGAATCCTGGCTAAGAAATACCCAACTCTTTCTTAAACCAAAGCAGACTAAATTAGTATTCATCGACATTAAAACACCTCCCCTGTCACGATCATGTCAACATCTTTGTATGTGGCAACACTATCATAGAAATAGTAGAGGAAACCAAACTTCTAGGAGTAATCATTGACAACAGACTTTCCTTCAACCACCATAAACAGCAAAATATAAAGAAAATTCATCCAAAACTATGACTCTTATATAGAAATAAATATTTTAAATACAGCAACCTTTTTCCTAACAAAAACCTTTTTACTTCTACCCCTTCTTTATGATGCCAGTATCCTAACTAATTTACAAACTTCTACCCTAAGCAAGATGGAACAGTACTACAACAAAGTAACTAAGTTTACCACAAACTCTAGATATCACAGACATCATTTTGAAGCATTATTAGAACTAAACCAGGTTGAACTTCCCAACCAACTTGCTTTTATTCAGCTAGCCACTTAGCACAACCTTATTTTCAAGCCTACTGCCTGCACTGTGCTAGCAAACTTAGTCACACCTTATATACCAAATAGATCCCTACAATCAGAAGACAAGAATCTGTTAGCTATCTCAACCCCCCCCCCCAAAAAAAAAACAAAATAGGCCATTCTCTGTATTCATATTCTATATCTAAACTATGGAATTCACTCCTTCTTGCTACCAGGTCTATGCCTGGCCTAACCCACTTTAAAGTCTCTTTAAAAAAATCACCTCAGAAATACATTGTCTGCTCCTGCATAAATCCAGCCTAATGCACAGCTCTTCCTCTTCTTCCACACTAGCTTCATCCTCTTCCTCTTCTGTCACATCTCACTCCTTCACATTCTATAAGATCCTAAGTCTCTCCAAACTCCTTCTCTATTTTTATACCATATCCTTAATCTACTGCTCAGTCTGTAATACCTCTATTCTTTTAATTCACTCACTATCTTTCTGCATCATTAACTCTTCTGCTATTATTTTCCTATCGTAAACCAACATTTTATTTTTCATATACTGTAACAGATGACTCTTTATCTACTCATAGGCTATGTATATATGTTGTTAGAATGGCTAAAATTGTCTATAATGATATAACTATAGAATTGTCCAGATGTTTAGTATATATTGTAACCTAGTTTACATTGTATTAACTTATTTTTGTATATTATTCCTCACGTCACTTGTATTGTTTTTGGACTACAATGTATTTGTATTGTATTGTATATGGAGCTTTCTCACCAGGCCTCAGCTGAAAATAGGTTCTGTAGACCCAGTCGGACCACCCCGGTAAACAAATGTTAAATAAATAAAAATAAATAAATATGAATGACTCTGTGCATATAGCTTTTTGCTGCCAAACTTAAACTTAAAATCTGTTAGATTTCATTACTTTTCACATTCATCCTTCAGATGAGATGTTAAATTGAGGTCCCATCAGCTTGAATTAGTGGTAGCTCAGGTGAAAGGTAAAAATCTCATGGCTCCTATTGAAAAGAGTAGGGAAAGTGCCCTGATACCCTGACCAAATTTTTCCTAGTAGTATAAATACTACTTCGTCTCCACTGAGAAGAGTCTACTAGCATAGTTGGACTAACCTAATCAACAAAGAATAAATAAAATACATTTACGACATGCTCATAGTATTTACATACCCATAGTGTTTTTTGTATGGGTCATTCTCATAATAAGTCTGTAGAGAATTCATTGCATACGAAGAGGTAAAACCCTTCAAAGTTCTAATGGTGTATGAGTTAATGAAATTGGTGTGGTATTCTCATTTTCTATAACTGCAAAGCACGTCCACTATAAATGAATCAATAAATAGATCTTTATTGCATTTTAAACACAGGTAAGAACTTTCACAGATATTCTGCTTCTTCAGACCATTAAAAAATAAGTAAAATAAGCACAATCATTTAAAAACAATCTCACCACCAATCAAATCATAGAAGGTCAGACTTGTGACAAATGCACATACTGAAATAAAAAGATCAATGAAACAAGCCTCTGTGCTTCAATACTTGGTTTAAAGAGACATAATCATTTAATCCCATGCTATGATCAGCCCTAAAATCTAAAATCTACCACAGTTCACTACATTCTGTTTTATTGCAGATGTTTCCCTCTCTAATGGTACCATTAATCAACTCTAAAACTAAAAATTTAAAAGAATGTTCATGTCCCTTTTACATCACATGTTCTGAATCCTACACAGATGCACTTTATAAGCATTTACACTTGTGCATGGATCGTGCTATCCCTAACAGAACCAAGATGCTATACTCCAAAAAAAAGGAAGCCAATCTGGTGGTCCCCTGCCATAAACAAACTCTACAACAGAAGAAAGAAACTGTTGCAAAAAAAGAGTAAAACCCCATGATTGGAGGAACTCCCTGGTCAACCTCAGTAAGAAGCTGAGATCCCTCATAAAATTCTCCAAAGCTAGTTATGAAAACAAAATCGCCACTGATTCTAAAGACAGCCACAAAGCATTCTATAGCTATGTCAAGAATCTCAATGGCAACACTCAGATCTGCTCTGAGTTACAGCACAATGGCACTAATTATACTGAACCAACTGATATTGCCAACATCCTGGCAGATAGGTTCAGTGCTAACTTTACCCCCCTCTCACCTCCTAAAGGGCCCATCTCTATACCGGAAGAATGCAAAGTTCCTGTAATCATGGCTGCACAGGTAAAAACCACACTCTCCAAAGCCAAGAACACAGCATCCATGGGACCTGACAACATCCCAGGCTGCATTCTACACGAACTACAGAATGAACTGGCACCTCAACTAAACACCATGTTCAGTCATAGCCTCACCTCAGGCTTTGTGCCCACTAAATGGTGCACAGAGATGGTTATTCCACTCCACAAAGGGGGAGCCACCATGGACCCTGGTAAATACCAGCCCATGTCCTGCAAGGCCATGGAATGTATCATCATGGAACTTATAAACAAAGACATTGGTAATCTCCAAACTCTGGACCCCACCCAGTTCAGGTTTGTAAAAGGCAGATCATGTCTCCTAAACCTGATAGACTTCTTTGAAGCAGTCACCAAAGCTGTAGACGAGGGTAAGGTGGTCACACAGCCTATCTAGATCTCGCAAAGGCTTTTGACACCATCCCCCACTCTGGAATTATAGATAAACTCACTAAACTAAGTATGAATCCCTATGCCACAAGATGGGTTGCCAACTGGCTCACTGACAGAACCCACACTGTGAAAGTAGCAAAATCCAAATCCGACTTCAGACCAGTGACAAGTGGAGTACCACAGGGTTCAGTCTTGGGTCCTCTCCTGTTTGGTATCTACTTTTCTGAAGTACAGGCTAACACAGAAGGTCTTTGGCTAATGAAGTTTGCAGATGACTGCAAAATAGGAGCCATAATCAAAACTCCTAACAATGTGGACATCCTACAAAAGGGCATCACTGAGACAGATGCCTGTTGTCAAAGCCATGGCCTCAAGCTCAATGGCAAAAAGTGCATTGTCATCCCCTTTGGTAAAAACTCTGTACCCATGAGCTATCACATAGGTGGTAGTCTACTTAACACCAAAAGTGTGATAAGAGACCTTGGGACACAGGTAGACAGTAGTCTCTCCTTTGATAATCACATTGCCACAGTAGTCAGGAAATCCTTCTACGTGGCACACCTCATCACAAAAGTTTTCTCATCCAGGAAAAAAGAGGTCATTGTTCCCCTCTACTTGTCACTCATTAGACCCATTATAGAGTACAATGCCCCTTTTGGTATGTACCTCACAAGACATCTACAACAACTGGAAAGGCCGCAGAAATACCTCACGAAGAGGATTACTGGCCTCAAACTGATGTCCTACGCAGACCGCCTCAAAAAACTCCAGCTTTACTCCATCGCATATCGCCTACTCAGAGGCAATCTCTGCCTGATGTACAAAGCTGTCAAACCCAGAGCTGTTGGACATGCTCCACTTAAAGAAATCCCAATCCCTCCGAGCTACTTGCTCTAGGGACCTAAACCTTGTCACCACAATAAACAGAACATGCTGGAAGGATAGATTCCTGTCCCAGAGACTTCCCATACTCTGGAACAAACTACCTATCTATATCAAACAAAGCTCCTCATTAGCATTCTTCAAGAAAAATCTTGATGATTGGAAGGGAAATAGGAAATTCACCCCGGGGATCACCTCTGTGGCTCTGCTTGACAGGAGCACGGGAGAATAATATTCTTGGGTGGCGAAAGCCAGGGTGCCTTTTTGGCTAGGCTTATATAGGCCCTAGGGCCAATAGCCTAGTACCTACCTATGAATCTATAAAGCACTGCTCGCCTTCTCCTTCTTAATATCATTACAGTGTTCTAAGATACTATCTTTTCATGTACGGTTTCTCTTACCTATATAAAATCCTTTGCACTGTGTGCGCTGTGCTAAGT
Source organism: Protopterus annectens (assembly GCF_019279795.1). Taxonomy (NCBI): domain Eukaryota; kingdom Metazoa; phylum Chordata; order Ceratodontiformes; family Protopteridae; genus Protopterus; species Protopterus annectens. Next base: position 421,492,262 of record NC_056746.1, read on the forward strand.
AAACTAAGTTTTTAGTTCTTCAATCTGCATAGATGAAACATGGTCCAGTTCAGTCTCATAACTAATATTTGGGAGGTGGGGAGAGCTATACCAGCCTTAAGCTATTAGGGGCTGTGATCTGCAGTGGTTGGTTGGGGTAGGAATAGGAATGCAGTACTGGGATTAATTTAAAAACTGTAGATGAAACTTCAAAATACCTTTCTTCATCCTCAGCTTTGGGTTAAGGGGGTGCTGCTAATCTGGGGACTGCCAAAGGTGGCAGTTGACCTAGCTGTGTGACCACTATAACAGTAACTGTATCAATAACATTAACACAATAACAATCCCTCATGAAACTGTTCAGCCATAACTTTTAAATATTTTTTGTTATTATTGTTCTGTATTTGTTCGTACCCTGACTTGAATAATGCATATAGTCGTCCCTATGTAGTGCAGTTCTAATTTGCATTAAATTAACCATTTCTGTGCTAGATTTATAAGTTGTCATGAATCACAACATTCATAGCTTCAATCCTTATCTCATTTCCAAATTTAACATGCTGTGTATATTACAATGTGCATTTCAAACATGTAAAAACATGCTGGAGTCTTAAGAATGAAAAAAAGATAGCATAAGGCTTGGTGCAGACAATAAAAAAGAAATGCAAAAAATAAAATGATGGTTTCTGGGGGTGTGGGTTCCATGGGGATCTGTGCAGCTAACAATAAAAAAATAAATAAAATGATAGCTACTGTGGTTACACAGGGTTTGTGTACAATTCTCCTATTGCTTCTTTTTCTATACATATAACATTTCAGTCCATTCTGATATAAGACCAGCTGTAGAATGCACAGTGTGCATTTGGCAGAAACATCTCAATTGCAGGTATTCATACTCTTGAGATCTAGTTAGTCATAAGGCTGGCATTAACCTTTTAAACATAACTTTGTTCAAACAATGTTTTGTTGTAAGTTTACTCTTTCTGTCTTCTTTATCTTGTTACTTGGTGCAGTCTTTCTGTCTGTCACTGGCACCAAAACAGAGTAACAAAATGTGTGTGGTGAGTTCAGTGTTATAGCTAGGAAATATCCCAAACGTAAAAAAGGAGTGAAATGGCATGCAGATAACACTATGAAAGACCAACTAATGAAAATATCTGGTTGGAAGACTGAGGCTCATCTGCCTCAGTACACTATTCCTGCATAACACTAATTTTGATTAAAACTGTGGGCTTGACCAAAATCCTTTCATGTAGGATGTTCAGTGGTACCTAATGCAGTGATTGCTCCACAGCCCTAAAACATGTACATGCACAGCCGTCAGTTACTTATTCAGTCCTTATCTCCACTGCAGATGGTCTTCTGATACTGAGTTTGAAAACTTGTTTTGCTGGAGTCATAGTTAAAAAAAAAAACTTTCATTTAACTTTCAGTCTGGCTATATGCTGGAGTAATTATTTTACACACTCACATTTTCTTACAGCACATAATATGCTGAATTATATCACTGTACATCCAATAGATAAGAATATTTACTACAGAATGCAATAGTGATCCCTACTGTCTTCTAGTCTGCAGTTTATATATTTCTCATTAGAGTGACAGAGTACGTATGACTGCAGTAGCCTGGGTCTAAGATAATTGCTGACTACGTTTTCAGTTAAGATCCTGAAAGAGAAGTTGGTGTGATATAATTTCTACCAAACTCATATACCAGAAATGAAGGGCATCATAACAATCTGTGCATGTCAGTGAACAAATAGTACAAAATATAGTAAAAGGAAATACAGATTTAATGCAGCACCCTTTAGCAGGTATTCTAAACAGACTGATGCATTTATGAACACTGCATGTATCCTCCCTTCTGCTAACATATTCACAGATTCACACTTAATGGAAATTAATGATTTTAGCATATGCAAAAGTTTAATGCAGCTCATTCTTGTCTGCAGAAAGGGAGGTGTGGATTCAGACATAATATTACTTTATGAAAGATATAAGAAGGTAGTGCCAAAGAATTTTGTGTAGCATTTTGCAACAATTTAGTCAAAGCATCATACCTATAAACATACTTTAATGAAGGGGAAAAGTAAATCATTTATATTCGTGCAGTATCTTTTCTTCGGATATTTTTCTAATTTCCTAAAACAGTTTGGCTTCAACTCTGTTTAAGGTGATACAACTATGCTTGAACTGAAGTAACAATTGTACCAATTAGTGCACAGTAAACTAAGAGCAAGTAGTATGTGAAATACTAATTGAAATATCTTTTTTAAACAGTGAAAATATCACCAAGTCCTACTGAAGAAACAGACAATGTGAAACACACTACTCAAGAAAATGCTACAAAACAACCTCGTCGAGTGCCAGTAGAGCTGTTCCGCAATGTACCTTGTAGATCTTACGAGGGGGCGTGCACTGGGAATGCAAGTGATGAATCAGTGCTCTGTGCCCCTAAAGAAGCTAGTATCACTACTACATCTGTAAATGTAAAAAGGAAGGTCAATTCCAAGGGCCATGAAAAAATATCTTCACTCCACCATAAATCACTGTCTACTCCTGAAGCAATAAAAGATATTTCAGATAATTCATCAGCCCCTGTCATGTCAGCAGTAGATGCTGAATCCCATTCTGTGCCTTGTGTTCAGGGCCTTCACATCAGCAATGTTATTGGTAATGAATCAGTTGTGGGGCCTTCAAATGTTCAAGTGTCTTCACCAGTAAAAGACGCTACCTCAAGCGATTATGTGGACCAAAAAGATTCTGCACCTCGTCCTTCTAAATTTGGTTCACTACTTTCCAGGGCTTATTCTCGTATGAAGAAATTTAAAAAGAGAGTTAAAAAGAGAGTTAAGAAGTTATTTTCCTGTGTTTCATGTTCCTCAGATTCATCACTTGATGAGTATATGTACTCTGCTCCCATGAAAGCAGAGTCTATGCAAACATCTTGTACTCAAAAGAAGATTCCAAAGCAGCCTTCCTGTCATGCTAAAAAGCATCTGGAGACCATTCCTGTGTATGAGCACACTTTTACACATACAAAAAAAGAAGAAATGGCTGTAGAAGCCAAGGAAGAATATAAACAGCCAACATATGAGGATGTTTCATCTCATTATGCATCAGCACTCAGAAGTCAGCAATGTTGTGAATCCTTTGAGCCAAATATGAAGCAACTTCCAGTAGAGGAATCTGCATCTGCAAGTTTCACACCAGAAACTCCTATTCCTAGAGAAAGAAGACTACAAACCATGCCCATTCCTGGTAAGTGGCATTTTTTTCTCCCTATCCTTAAGACATTCAAACTGTTTCAATTGCTTTTTATGAAAGGGGCATTGGCGAACATATCTACCAATGTGTCAAAAATACATGAAGCAACAATGACAACTGACATTCTGTGTCTTAACATAATCTAAGTATCATATTTATGCAGTATTCACCATTTACCTAAGGCACCTTCAAGGCTATTAATGTACACAGGCATACTCAGTATATAGTCAAGTACATAATTTGCTGTGCATCTCTTAGAATCATAGACGTGAAAGGAAAACATTAGTTCTCATTTGGGATGTGGTCTCAAGACTTCACTGCTACTGGAACAGCAAGAGCTCCTAGACATTTAGGTATTTTCCCTTGACAGCATTTTCCTTTCAGCTAGGAAGCTCCCAGCATAGTGATTGCATTCATATTACAAATGCGCACACACACACACACACACACACACACACACACACACACACACACACACACACACACACACACACACACACACACACATAGAGAGAGAGAGAGAGAGAAAGCCCTCTGCTTATTCACTGTTGGAATCATAAAAGTGTAAGGAGAATATGAAGATCTAATATTTTCATTTCACTTCTACAATTCTAACATTGCCTAAGCTGAGAGCTTTCTTTGTATTTGTGTCTATATCTATTTGTGTGCATGTGCATGTAAGAGTGTATGTTTGCAATTTGTGCTTTTGGAAATGTGATGGCTCACAGAACCCAGAATGTTTAAATTGTCTCTAATGCACACATTACAAATAATCATCATGCTTATAGACAAGAGTACTATTCTAGAAATAACCATTCTATTGTTGCAGTAGGCAGTTGAAAATAGTGAAATATATTATTTAAGAGTGCAAGTGGCAGCATCTGAAGAAATATGTACATACTTTATCAAAATATTACATGAGTAAAAGAGGAAACAATATGAAGCCTTTGTAAAAAGTGAAATTTCTGACAGCACTGCTTTATACAAACGCATGGGGATAGTGTTTACTAGATGGACCAGGAAATTAAATCTGGTTAAAGTGAAACCTAAAAGTCTGCACCTGGTTTTCTCAAAAATAAAATTATTTCATGGTATCCTGATTTCAAAAATAATAATCATGCATCAATGGGATAAAGGGATTTGTACCTCCCTGGCTGTAACCTTCACTTAATATAACAACTCTAAGGCTATAGCCTCTCAAAGACTCTGTTGTTGAATCTGGGCATCAGGGCAAGGGCTCAAGGGCCTGGAATACACTACTGGCACACGAGTCAGCAGTGCAAAGTACACAGCTACATTTTTTTCGTATCATAAAGGTATAATATTCATGCTTGTGTGCCATTTTAATGATTTTCCAGTTGAAAATTACCAGCAAATGTTCTTGTGGCCATCGGATTCCTCCCGGTGACTATCAGTGTATTTTTCATTTAGAAGAGATAATTGGGAAGACTGTGGCAAATTCATCAGAAACCTGAGCAAAGAATTTATACATGTTTTTTAAAGTGTAAGAAATGTTAACCTTTTCTACTGCCCCTTAGTCATCTGATCTCATCTCATTAGCAAATAAATCCATTTATTAAAACTAAATTTCTTATGAAAATTTCTCAAGGAAAATAATCACAGTAAATCTTAGCTCTTATTAAATATGTTTATGCTGTTTTTTACCACACAAGGGCATGTATTAGACATGAAGGGGCTCAAGGCTTTCATCCAAGACTACTCCTTTTCCACATATTATGAGATTATTTCACTCACTCCGCAAATGGATATATATTCTGCTTTCCCTTTTGTCCAGACTTAAGAAGAATTCAGCTCCAGAGACTTCCTATAATTTTGCAACTCCTTTAACTGGTGATTTGCTAACTACTCTTTTTTGGGGTACTAAAGGATACCAAAGGAGAACAGAAAATGGTGGAGAGGAATCTGTTTTCTCAAACAACCAGTATATACTGTCACTAAACATCTAGAAATATCTGCTATTGCAATTCTTGATGCTAGGACACATCTAGTCATAGGATTTCTCTTTTAATAAGCAATTTACAAAGAACCATTTTGAACCAGGGACCAAAAAGTTTTCATTGCTCACAAAAAGACATGCATTTTGACACCTCTAAGCAAACTGCTTTACCACTTATAATTCCATTTTTTGAGGATGTGCACTCAGAACTGCATCAAGAGTAGGGAGTTAATGCAGTGGTAGCATCTCAACCTACCCCCTTGGAGAGGGAGAGGTGAACTGCTCTGAGATGGTCATTCATTTATTCCTTATCTCCCAATCTAAAGGACCTTTGACAACCAGTTCTGTTTGAAAACATTTTACTGACACTGTTTCATTTAAGTTGAGTGTCACAAATTTTGCTCTATGGTGAATTAAATTTGCTAGTGTCAAATATCAAGTTTATTGCAGATTTTATAACATGGCATATAAAGGCATGCAGCATGTAATCTAAGATACTGGAAATGAATTTACATGTTTGGGGTATAACAGTCTGTTCAGGATAAGTATACATACCAAAAGTACCAGTCAGTTAGCAAATGAAATAATTTATGAATGCTTCTTATGTTACTAGCTATCTTGTTAAAAGCTTCTAATGAAATAATTTTAGTAAATCTGCCATATATTCAATTCTGTATTTACGATTTATACCATAGAAAATAAATAGATATGTTGAAGGGGTTGTGCAGCACAATGGTATACAAATCACAAAGTTCTCTTGGAGCTGAGTGGACACCTGTCCGAATGTTAATGTTTAAATAAAACATCTCGTCTATACCCCTAACAGGTACAGAGAATACAAGAAGAGAGAAGAGAAGAGAAGAGCCTGTAGAACAGTGCAGCCCTTCTACTCAACTCACGCCTAATGCACTTCAAACACAACAGGAAGGGGAGGCTACAGAAATAGGGAAAGACCCTAAGCAACCAAGAACTACAGCACAGGACGTTTTATCAAATCCTATGCCAGCATACAATAGTCAAAACATTAATGAACTTGCTGATTGGATTGTGAAGAAGGTTATGTCAGAAGAATATGTATCTGAACCTTTCAAACTAGAAGTTCCCATTCCAGAAAAAAATGAACCAAAAAAAAATTCTCCTGCATTAACAGCACTCAATCCTCAGCATATTTCTGAGTATGGTGACAGGATTAATGACTCTGTTATATCAGTGGTATATGCAACCGAAGGTTTCACACAAGTAGCTCCTATACCATGTAAGAGGGAAGCAGAAATTGAAAGTCTAGGTATTCTGGAGTTTGTCGAGGCTTGTTTCAAAAAAGCTGATGAACAGGTATGTACATCTGAAGGTTTCAAAGCAAAAGCTTCAATTACAAGAAAATCAAATGACGATGCTTGTTTATCTGTAATAATGACTCCTATAGATGACTGCTCCCCTTCTACTTCTGTCATTCAAGCTGCTTCTGATGCACAAGAAGAGCTGGCTAGACAAGCTGGTGAAGAGCTTAAACAGAATATAAATGTATCAGAGCTCTGTTCTTCATATGATGTGTCAGCACTTGACAGAAAGAGCAGTCATGCGTTTGTTGAAGCTACTGTCAGAAAAGATGCTTCAGAGGTGTCTCCGTCTGAAAGGGTCTCACCAGTAGCTCCTATTCCAAGTAAAACGGAACTAAAAGAAAATATTTCTAAGTCTATAATGACTCCTGTGGACAAGCCTTCCCCTTCTACTAGTGTCACACCACTTTCTTTTCAAGCAGAACAAGAAAAGAGCACCAACACTGATGAAGAGATGAAAGAACAAACAAATGAAACAGAAGAGTTTTATTTACCATATAAATCAGCAAGTCAAAAACGGTATGTTCGTGACTTTGTTAAAACTGCTTTTAAAAATGCTATGGCAAGGCTACGTGAATTAGAAAAGAAACAAATACTAGTAGCTCCTATTCCAAGTAAAACCGAACTAAAAGAAGATACATCTAAGTCTATAATGACTCCTGTAGACAAGCCTTCCCCTTCTACTAGTGTCACACCACTTCCCTTTCAAGCAGAACAAGAAAAGAGCACCAACACTGATAAAGAGATGAAAGAGGAAACAAATGAAACAGAAGAGTTTTATTTACCATATAAATCAGCCAGTCAAAAACGGTATGTTCGTGACTTTGTTAAAACTGCTTTTAAAAATGCTAAGGCAAGGCTACGTGAATTAGAAAAGAAACAAACACTAGTAGTTCCTATTCCAAGTAAAACGGAACTAAAAGAAAATATTCCTAAGTCTATAATGACTCCTGTGGACAAGCCTTCCACTTCTACTAGTGTCACACCTCTTTCTTTTCAAGCAGAACAAGAAAAGAGCACCAACACTGATGAAGAGATGAAACAGCAAACAAATGAAACAGAAGAGTTTTATTTACCATATAAATCAGCCAGTCAAAAACGGTATGTTCGTGACTTTGTTAAAACTGCTTTTAAAAATGCTAAGGCAAGGCTACGTGAATTAGAAAAGAACCAAATACTAGTAGCTCCTATTCCAAGTAAAACGGAACTAAAAGAAGATACTTCTAAGTCTATAATAACTCCTGTAGACACGCCTTCCCCTTCTACTAGTGTGACACCACTTTCCTTACAAGCAGAACGAGAAAAAAGTACTGACACTGATGAAGAGTCTAAAGAGCAAACAAATGAAACAGAAGAATTTTATTCACCATATCTATCAGCCAGTCAACAGCAGTATGTTCGTGACATTGTTAACACCGCTTTCAAAAATGCTAAGGCAAGGCTACGTGAATCAGAAGAGAACTAAATACTAGTAGCTTTTATTCCAAGTAAGATAGAACTAAAAGAAAATATTTCCCAGTTTATAATGACTCCTGCAGACAAGCTTTTCCCTTCTACTAATGTCACACCACTTTACTTCCAAGCAGAATGAGAAAAGAGCACCGACCACTGATGAAGAGTCTAAAGTGAAAACAAATAAAACAGAAGAATTTTATTCACCATATCTGTCATGAATATACAGCAGTATGTTCGTGACTTTGCTAAGGCTGCTTTTAAAATTGCGAAGGCAAGGCTACATGAATTAGAAGAGAACCAACGTACTCCTAGATCTGCAGCATGCAATATACTTATGAGTAGCAGTTCACATTTGAAGAAGAAAGAAAACAAAAGAAAATACTTCTGTGTCTACAATGACTCCTGTAGACAAGCCTTCCTCTTCTACTAGTGTCACAGAACTTTCCTTTCAAGCAGAATGAGAAAAAGAGTACCGACACTGATGAAGAGTCTAAAGAGCAAACAAATGAAACAGAAGAGTTTTAACCATCATATCTATCTGTGCAGTAATGGAAGCCAGAAGAAGAAGAGCTTGAAAGAAAGAAATGAGAGTTAAGGCCTTTGGAAGAGGCAGGGATGCAAACACTGGCACTGTCTGAATCCTGCAACTCAGAAAAACATGGTCCTAAGAAGGAGTCAAAGAAGACTTTTTGAAATTTATAGTGAACCCCAGGCTCTGAAGAAGGGAAGCAGCAAAATGAAGATTTTGCAATAGGGTCTCTGGAGAGAACGCCTAAATCAGAAGGTCATCTAAGTAAAGGAAACAGTCATATGACCAAGGCATTTAGTGAGCACCCTTGGGACAATAGAAAGGCAAAAGGGCAAAGCAGAGAAATGAAAATGCAAGGAAGCAACAGAGAAATGTAAAAACTTCCCAAAAAGAGGATTGATCTGAACATGGAGAGAAGCATCATTGAGATACAGAGATACCATATAGGCCTGAGGCAGCAAGACAGGAAATAGAATCTGAACAGACAACATCTGAAAGGAAGGCACTTTTAAACAAGTGTTTAGATGAGAGAGGTCTGGAATAGGTCTCCAAGTGCCCTCTTTTCTGGGTGCTAGAAACAGTCTTGAGTAGAACACTTCACCGTTTGGGACACTTGCACATCTTGAATAGTACTCTCAGAATAAAATCTAAAACTTTAAAATATGATAAGACTTAAAGGTACAATAAGCCCTTTCATCTCATAATTCAGAACTTCATCAGATAACATTAATTTATAAAATAAAACTTAAATAGGCTCAATGAAACATTTTAACCAGTCATCACCTTCAGATTAAACAAACCTCCAGTATTTTGACCAATCCCAGAAAGCAGAACAAATGGCCAATCCTGTCAGGGGAACAAAGCAAAAGCCTTTGCTCGGGCCAATCATGGACATTCAAGACTCCCTCATTAAAATGTAGTACGAATGCACATACACATAAATTGAACAAAAAGCTGTAAAAATGTGGTGGGTATAGGAATTCTATCTCTGCAATGATTTTAATTTCAATAAACAAGAAATAGAGACAGAATCATTCAACCTAGGATAATTGTTTGTATTCGTACGCAGTTGCCAAAAAAGTTCACTTTTCTCCAATAATAAGTTCCACAGGCCACCACCTCTTGCCATACACCATCTGATCAAGAATACAAAATCTAAACTCGTATCCAGGATGTGATTTGACATGTTTATAAAAGACATTTGTCTCCTTTTTACATTTAATGTCATACAAGTGTTTGTAAATTCTGTCCCTTAGATTTTGCTCAGTTTTGTGGATATAAAAACTGGGGAAGAGTGTGCAACAGACAGAATAAACAAACTCCTTTGATTGGTAAGTGAAACTGCCATTTATCCTCACCAACAGTTTATTCAAATGAAATTCCTCACACACTGAAATAAACATGCAGTAGTTACAAAAAACACACTTTTCATAGCTGTCTCTTCCAGCCTGCCAAGGGTTTTAGACTCGAAAATAGATTTAAAATGTCTGCCTCTTTTAAATATCACAGATGGTCTAATACCAATTCTTTCTCTAAACTCAGCTTCATTAGTTCAAAAACACCAATTTTAATAGTCAGTATTGGATAATGTATCCTTGTCATGTTGATTATTAGATGTCACTGAACCACCTAAAATATGAACAAAATGCTTACTTTCACATTTACTAATAACTTCAGACATGAGGTTATCAATGAGTTTAAAAGGATAACCTCATCTCATAAACATATCTTTCAACAGGAAACATTCAAGGGTGCTCTTTTCTTAAAAAGATGGTATTGCTATGGGGGCTGCATGTAGTGGTTTGTTTGTTAACATCACGATGATCCAATAGGAGAAGAAACATTTCATTTATTCAAGTTTGAGTTTTTTCAGTATTGTGCTTTGATATACTACCTTAATGATATATTTATTGTTTGGGACGGTGAAAATGAGGATGTTTCTTGTTTTATTGATTATATGAATCAAACTACTGAATTTCTGAAGTTTACCCTTAGTAGTAACCAGATGCATATTGCATATTTGGACATCTGGTTAGAGATGGATTGTTATAACCAAAGGTTCACTTCCAAAATTTTCAGGAAGTATAAAAAACATAAAACCAATGGGTCACCAAAGTTCAATACTGTAGCACGTAAAATGTAATAAAACAAAATAAAACCAGCGTGGACACCACAGAAAATAACTGAAAATAGTACTTTAATAACAGATAAGATGCATATAAAACAGATGAGTGCTTTTGGTAAAAATCTTTGTCAAATCGAACTCACTAGAAATCAACACACTTTATAGAAGAAAGCAATAACCAGCCAAATACAAACCTTTAAATGACGTCTTTTTAAAACAAGTTTTAAAGGTACCTGACCATTGAGTCCTGGTGGCTTATAAGCCTATTATTGAGCAATCCATCATAACTCAGCATTTTCTGTACAATTAAAGATATTTCCACCTTTCAAATTAGTATCTATAACCTGCAAAGCTGTAAATGAAAATGTATGTGTGGGATATTGAATAATATGTTTGGCTAAAGCATTGTTAACATTCATAAGTGAGATGTCACTTAAATGCTGGAGTATTCTTTTGTTAAAATGTTTATCAGTTTTTCCAGCATAAAAACTAAAGCATTTGTTACAAGTAACAATATTAACTAAATGCTTAGTAGCACAATCTTCATACAGATATGGTGTGTATCTGTTGGAAAACACCAGATGTACAAAAACATTGGAGTAATTAATGTTAGAGCAGGCTTTGCGTGACCTGCAGGGATAAGTTCCAGTTCTGTTACTAACTATTCTTTTCATGTGAGAGGGAGAATGACAAAGTCTCTGTTTTAAGTTTTTACAATTCTTAAACAAATAGCTAGGTTCACTACCTGCAACTTCCTTGATTTTCTCATCCATAGTAAGCAACTTCCAATTATTCCTAATGACATAACATATATTATGTACCTCACTAGAAAAAGGGATGGTGACTCTGATTTTATTATTCTGGGATTTAGTTGAAGGCCTCATATACATTTGGGAAAAAGAGGCACGCACGGAAGACAGTGGTGCACGGTCCAAACCATGAATGTAGAAACAAAAAAGGGGACCAGCACTCAACAGCAGCTGGATAAGATTCAAAAAGGTTATTTATTTCAAGGTTGCTAAAAGTCAACCTTGCATAAAATACACAAACCGGTTTCGGCTATTAAAGCCTTTATCAATGTGACTTCTTCAAAAACATTAGTTTGCACAAGCACCTGTTACATCCTGGTTCTCTATTTATACCCTTACATTAAAGTGGTATCGACCTGTTGGGATTTGTATAAAGGTTACTTATACATTGTTTAAATAAAAACATGTACAACATAAATGTGCTTATAATACAGTATTTGGACCACATACACATAACATCCTGAAAATAACAATACTTATTCATACTTATTTGTAGAATAAAGGGCTGATATGAACTCTGGCCAAAATTACTTGTGTTATGTTATTAGGCAAAAATCGAAATATATATATATATATATATATATATATATATATATATATATATATATATATATTTTTTTTTTTAATTGCCATAGATATATTTGGTGTATATGGAATGTGATAATGACGTGGGAGTAATTAAATATTTGACTGCCCAATATTCATATATTTGAACCTCTAAAACCTTGGGGGCACCATAGGCTTATCCATCATGTACTTGATATTCATTTAATCCCGGCTTGAAAAAAGCCCCAAGGGTGGTAATCCACTTGTTCTCCATGTTATTAAGTTTCGTGTGCCACCCCATCTTGAAATTCCTGTGAAGTTGGATTTTATCTATTATGATAAACCTAAATGATGCTCCTGTATGTTGTTGGCTATGTTTATATAGAGCATTGGTGATTCTTCTGTTTCTGATGGAACTCAAGTGTTCACTAATCCTGATTCTGATGGGCCTGGAGGTCTGCCCAACATAAAACTCAGAGCAAGTACATTGTGCCATATATATCACCCAATCAGAACTGCAGTTCCCGAAAATGTTGATACTAAACATCCTTGGTGTATTTTTGCTGGTGAATTCTTTGGTTTTACAAATGTATTGGCATAAGCTGCAATGTCCACAAGGGTAACAACCAACTAAGGCATCACCAAAAAGTGTAGTTTGTTGTTTAGTAACTGGTGTGAACCTTTTATAGTGTGTTAACTGAGACTGAATAGTACGTCCCCTGCGATAAGAAAAAGCGCAGGTTTCGGGAAGGATGTCATTAAGAAATGGATTCGACTGTAGTATATCCCAATGTTTGCTGACAATTTGTCTAAACCAGGATGTGTTGTTGCCATACGTGGTAACCAGTCTGATAGGCTGCCTGCCTTGCTTGGTAACTTCCTGTGGTTTGTTATATTTAAGTAGATCTGATCTTCCCTTGGCTTGCATCTGTTTGACCGTATTGTTTAGATGGTTGGAATTGTAACCTCTATCCACAAATCTGGTTGTTAATTCTTGTGTTTGTCTAGAGTATTCTGCTGCCATTGAACAGATCCTTTTCAGGCGCAAATATTGTGACTTTGGGATGTTGTTAATGATGTGGCGGGGGTGGACGACTGTTGGTTGGTGTGGCGGGGAAGTAAGGAGGAACTATCCAAATTTGTGGATTATCTCAATAATAATCAATTTGACATACAATTTACGGTCAATATTGGATACAAAGAGATTGTGTTTTTGGATGTGGCTATTAAAAGACTACCAGATCACACCTTAGCAACAACAATACATAGAAAATTCCCACAATATAACACCTTACTCCATGCCACCAGCTCTCACCCCCGCCACATCATTAACAACATCCCAAAGTCACAATATTTGCGCCTGAAAAGGATCTGTTCAACGGCAGCAGAATACTCTAGACAAACACAAGAATTAACAACCAGATTTGTGGATAGAGGTTACAATTCCAACCATCTAAACAATACGGTCAAACAGATAGATGCAAGCCAAGGGAAGATCAGATCTACTTAAATATAACAAACCACAGGAAGTTACCAAGCAAGGCAGGCAGCCTATCAGACTAGTTACCACGTATGGCAACAACACATCCTGGTTTAGACAAATTGTCAACAAACATTGGGATATACTACAGTCGAATCCATTTCTTAATGACATCCTTCCCGAAACCTGCGCTTTTTCTTATCGCAGGGGACGTACTATTCAGTCTCAGTTAACACACTATAAAAGGTTCACACCAGTTACTAAACAACAAACTACACTTTTTGGTGATGCCTTAGTTGGTTGTTACCCTTGTGGACATTGCAGCTTATGCCAATACATTTGTAAAACCAAAGAATTCACCAGCAAAAATACACCAAGGATGTTTAATATCAACATTTTCGGGAATTGCAGTTCTGATTGGGTGATATATATGGCACAATGTACTTGCTCTGCGTTTTATGTTGGGCAGACCTCCAGGCCCATCAGAATCAGGATTAGTGAACACTTGAGTTCCATCAGAAACAGAAGAATCACCAATGCTCTATATAAACATAGCCAACAACATACAGGAGCATCATTTAGGTTTATCATAATAGATAAAATCCAACTTCACAGGAATTTCAAGATGGGGTGGCACACGAAACTTAATAACATGGAGAACAAGTGGATTACCACCCTTGGGGCTTTTTTCAAGCCGGGATTAAATGAATATCAAGTACATGATGGATAAGCCTATGGTGCCCCCAAGGTTTTAGAGGTTCAAATATATGAATATTGGGCAGTCAAATATTTAATTACTCCCACGTCATTATCACATTCCATATACACCAAATATATCTATGGCAATTAAGCAGATTATTACAATGTAATAATTTTGTCTTGCAGCAGCTCTTATGGTGCATTTTTATACTGAATTATATGAATTCATAAAAAGCTTTAGAGGTAAACTTTAAAAAAAAAAAATCAGTCGTACTTTCCAAATACAAGATAAATTGATCAAACTGCTTCTTAGTACCTCACCGCAATAAAAAATCATCTACAAATCTTTTATAATAGACAATAAATGGATGGAATTCATGGGTGGGTGCAAATATATGTATTTGGAAAGTACGACTGAGCTTTTAAAGTTTACCTCTAAAGCTTCTTATGAATCCATAGACTTTTTAGATGTGTGTATTATAGTAAATGAGAATAATGAATTCAGTACAAAACTGCACCTTTAGAGTTGCTGGAAGAATAAGTTGTTATATCATACCAGTATGCACCCTGGTTATGTGCATAGAAATTTAATTAAAGGGCAACTGGTCAGAACTTCTAGGTTACATACCTCTGACGCTGATTATATTAATGCATCTGAGAGTTTTTCTGACCTTTTATTGATGAGACGTTATTCCAATACAGAGATACTAAATGTAATGAATAATAGGTCCACTCTTAGATCAAATAAAGGTCTGCCATATTTTTCTAAAAAAACATCCATCTAATTCTAGTGACCAAATGTATATGAACCCTTCAACTAAATCCCAGAATAATAAAATCAGTCACCATCCTTTTTTCTAGTGAGGTACATAATATATGTTATGTGATTAGGAATAATTGGAAGTTGCTTACTATGGATGAGAAAATCAAAGAAGTTGTAGGTAGTGAACCTAGCTTTTTGTTTAAGAATTGTAAAAACTTAAAACAGAGACTTTGTCATTCTCACTCCCACATGAAAAGAATAGTTAGTAACAGAACTGGAACTTATCCCTGCAGGTCATGCAAACCTTGCTCTTACATTAATTACTCCAATGTTTTTGTACATCCAGTGTTTTCCAACAGATACACACCATATTTGTATGACGATTGTGCTACTAAGCATTTAGTTAATATTGCTACTTGTAACAAATGCTTTAGTTTTTATGTTGGGAAAACTGATAGACATTTTAGAGAAAGAATACTCCAGCATTTACGTGACATCTCACTTATGAATGTTAACAATGCTTTAGCCAAACATATTATTCAATGTCCCACACATACATTTTTCTTTTATGGCTTTGCAGTTATAGATACTGATCTGAGAGTTGGAAATATCTTTAGTTGTACAGAAAATGCTGAGTTACAATGGATTGCTCAATTACAGGCTGATAAGCCACCAGGACTGAATGGTCAGGTACCTTTAAAACCTGTTTTAAAAAGACGTGATTTAAAAGTTTGTATTTGATTGGTTGTTGCTTTCTTCTATAAGGTGTGTTGATTTCTAGTGAGTTTGATTTGACAAAGGTTTTTACCGAAAGCGCTCATCCATTTTATGTCTTATCTGTTATTAAAGTACTATTTTCAGTTCTTTTCTGTGGTGTCCACATTGGTTTTATTTTGTTTTATTACAATTTTCAGGAAAGAGACTTACTCCAATAGCTTTTTGCACTATGATAGTATCCATCTGGTGTCCCAAAACAGGGTGGTGGTCAAGGGAAAATTTGCCTGAGAGGCACAAATGACCACTGCCGATGAAACTTTTAGGATGAATGTTTCCTGTTGCAAAATATGTTTTTGAGATGAGGTTATCCTTTTAAACTCATTGATAACTTCATGTTTGAAGCTATTAATAAACGTGAAAGTAAGCATTTTGTTCCTATTTTAAGTGGTTTAGTGACATCTAATAATCAACATGACAAGGATACATTATCCAATACTGACTTCAGTTTTTTCAATGATAAACAGGAACGTGATCATATTAATTCTTTCATTACTACCTTTTCTTGTGCCGGTATACTCATCAAGAGCATCATTACAAAAATTGGTGTTTTTGACTAATGAGGCTGAGTTTAGAGAAAGACTTGATATTAGACCATCTGTAATATTTAAAAAAGGCAGAAATGTTAACTCCATTTTTGACGATAAAACATGGTAGACTAGAAGGGAAGTCTACGAAAAAGTGCAGTTTTTCTAACTACTGCACATTTATTTTAGTATTTGAGGAACTTCGTTAGAATAAACTGTTGGTAAGGATAAATGGCTGTTTCAATTTCAATGAAAGGGGGTGCCTGTTGCACACTCTGTCCCAGTTTTAATATCTACAAAACTGAATGAAAACTAAGGGACAGAATTTACGAACACCTGTATGACATTAGATGTAAAAAGGAGATGAATGCCTTGTAATAAACATATCAAATCACATCCTGGTCATAAGTTTAGATTTTGTGTTTTTGATCAAATAGTGTATGACAAGAGGGGTGTCCCATGAAACTTATTACTGGAGAAAAGCAAACTTTTTTGGCAACTGCACATGGATGCGAACAATTATCTTGGGTTGAACGATTCTATCTCAATTTCTTGTTTATTGAAATTAAAATCATTGCAGTGATAGAATTCCTATACCCACTGCATTTATATTTTTACAGCATTTTGTTGATTTATGTATATGTGTATCATTACTACATTTTAATGAGGGAGTCTTTGCTGTCTGTGATTGGCCCGAGCAAATGTTTTTGCTTTGTTCCCCTAACAGCATTGACCATTTGTTCTGCTTTCTGGAACTGGTCAAAATACCTGGAGGCTTGTTTAATCTGAGGCTGATGATTGGTAAAAATCTTTCATTGAGCCTTTTAAACTTTATTTTGTGAATTAGTGTTATCTGATGAAGTTTCGAATTTTGAGATAAAAGCGCTTATCGTACCTTTAAGTCAGATCATATTTTAAAGTTTTACATTTTATTCTGATTTTTATTCTATATTATTATTAAAAATGATTTTATTTTGTGAACTGTGAGCCTGTGTCACGTGTTTGTTTGTCGATTTTATAAGAACAATATTTAAAATCTGTCCCTACTATTTGTGGCTCTAACTGTCCAGATTTATTGTGCGCAAGGCTGACAGATATGGTCGAGAGGTACGCAAACCTCTTAATTGATTCTGCTGCCAAGGGTCACTCTCGATCTTCACTCTCTCTCTCTCTCTCTCTCTCTCACACACACACACACACACACACACACACACACACACACACACACACACACACTCTGATCTGCTTTTATACAGGCATTCACTCACACACACAGACAAAAACATACAGATGCACACACACACACACACACACACACACACACACACACACACACACACACACACACACACACACACGCGCACACACAGACACTGTACATGTACAAATATACATATGTGGAAATAGTTTCTCAGATATGCATACATTTGCAGAGCCTAAAACTTAATGTTCTTTAAAGTTTCTTTAGGCCAAAGGATACACTGTCCTATTCTGACTCTTGCCTCTCAAGTTGTGTTGCTGTGGAAATAGAGATGTTACATTAAAAATTACAGGCAACCAGGAAATACAGAGCACATGAGTTCTGTTTAGGCTTTTGCCTTGATTTTGAAGTGTGTGAAGTGTGCTGCAGCCTTGGGGTACAAAACTGTAATTTGTTGTTTGTTAGACTGTATTCATTTGGGCTTCAAGTCAGAAGCTGACATAAATCCACAAATTCTTCAGCAACTGGCACTGATAAGTGCTAACAAGCAGGGCCAGCCTTAGGCAAACTGGTGCCTATGCAAAAAGGCTCCATGATACCCCCACCACCCTGATGCCCAACGCACCCTGGCCTACTCACACTGTCCAGTTTACTTTTTTATTTAATCTTTTATCACAATTTGTCGTACTATTCAGATTTTTCCTGGAGTTATTCATTTATTAATTCATTCAACATGTTCTGTCTAAGTAAAACTACATTCTGATAACAGCAGAGGAAAGAATTGCATTAAGCCAGGGGTCCTACATACTCTGAGGTGCATTGTAGAGTTTTTTAAGCAACTTTTTCATACATGGATTCTTTGAACAAAAACCATGATCAAAAAAAGAAAGAAATGTAGTCTTACACTTCAGTTTTGTGTTTTTTCCCCTGCATCCTTTCATCATATCCTAACTAACCAAGGCTGCACTGTAATATCTGAAATGGGAATAACTGTATCAAGGTAGTGGTCTGAGAGATGCTAGGCCCCCAGAAGTCATGGAGTTTCTAGATGCTCTGAGATGCATTTTAGAGCTTTTTTTCTTATATTTTGATCCAGTGATGCCCTAAAAAAGTACAGTAAAGAAATTCAATCCTACTTTTTTTATTTCAAAGAAGAAATAAATTGTATCTAAGTTTTAATTGTCAACGCTGGCAAAGCATCAGTTCACAATAAACTGAGAAGACAAATGATCATGGGGGATACATATGTCTTACTACCCCCTACCTCAAAATAGGTGGCCCATTTCTGGTATCCCCCTCTGGTGTCAAATTAGGATTAAAATTATGGCATAAATAACCAAGGATTAAAATTAAGGTATAAATACCCACAATCATATTTCAAACTGCTGCTGCTGCTGTCATATTTATATATCACATTCCTCTTCATATCCTAATTTCAGAAGACAGAGATCTTCTATGTACTTTTTTGATGTCAGACTGGACAAAACTAAAAAAAAAACATATTTGGTGTCAGATATATTTAAGCACATTCTTATTTACTTTTCCACAAAAGACTGCCACCTTTATATGCATCAGATGTTTGTGAGGAAAAGAATAATGATTA
The DNA here is from genome assembly GCF_019279795.1 of Protopterus annectens. Lineage (NCBI taxonomy): Eukaryota > Metazoa > Chordata > Ceratodontiformes > Protopteridae > Protopterus > Protopterus annectens. The sequence continues at coordinate 421,511,313 of NC_056746.1, forward strand.
CAATATTTCTAACTTGTTAGTTCTAGTGACAATGTTCCTGTACAAGTTAGAGTGACCCTCTGTTCACTCCTCTGAAGCTTGTGAGGAAAGTTAAAGAAATCACCTAATGCCCCACTCTCCTCTTCACCAGTCAGGTACCTGTGTCTTTCTCACATTATTTCCCAACTGTGACACCTCTTTTACATTGTACTTGTATACAGTTAATGTATATCTGTCCTAACCTTACTTTTGCTATCTTTTACACTTTGTGCTCTATCCCTTCACTGTTTCTCTCATCTTTTTTCCCTTCTTACTCTAGGTAAGGATGGTTATTGTCCCTTATACTGTGTACTATGTTATTATTACTGTTTTTGATTCATTGCTATCTTCACACATTTTGTTTGTATTCATAATACTTCTTGTTAACATGCTTGTTTACTGTCATTTGTTTTTGTCCAGGCTGACACAGAAATAGGTTCATTTGGATCAGTGCTCTACCCGGTTACCCAATGAAATAAATTTAAATTAAGATCACACTTTCCACATTCCCAGCCCAACACAAGATATAGTAACCTCTGATGTTTGGGAGGATTGTTAAAGAAATACTGACATTGTGCCCAGCCTGCCAAACAAGTATAAAGACCTTCTGTATGCACCTATGAGAAGGGCTGGTTTTAGACTAGGTGAGGTTCAGGGTAGAGATGATTACTAATCCCATGCCAAAATCCATTTATGCAGTCTTGGTGTTCCCAGAAGTTCTGAAGGTCTGCATATTCTGTGATGCATTTGTCCCTTTTTGAGAGATGCCTGCTAAACAGAGCAAATGACAAGAGGATCAGTTACTTTCATCAAGACAACCCCTGCAAGGCAGTTATAGCCACGTCTATGCAGAGCCGGCTCATGGTAAAATGGGGCCTTAGCCAGGGTAATGGACAAGGCCTTGCCTGAAGACATAAACACAGTTCAAAACAGACAGTGTGCACACAATTTTCTTTTTTAGTTTTGAAATGATTACAGAGATGTGGATTCAATTTAAAACTTATGATTGATTTATTATTTGTTGCCCAGAGTACACCAAATAGGCTATTAGCCTCTTTTCAAGGTAGATCCAAGGTGGTATTTATTCTGCTAGTTGAACTTTGGCCAGGACATTGAGGAACATCCCCTATATTTTCAATAGGAGTTGTCTCTTTTATATCTAGTTGAGCTACCACCAGCTCAGGCAGATGGAACCTCATGAAAGATGACACACACGGGAGTGAGGCACCCTTTTTGTGCTACACTGTAGTGTTAGCAAGCAATCTAACTGCTGTGGGGCTAGAACCCAGATCCTTCTGCACCAAAAACAAGTGCTGTACCTGTCATGTCATCAACACTACTTTCAAACTTTATAGCACAATCAACCGATGGCCATTTGTTAAAGCAAAACAGTTGCACAATGAAAACAGACTTAGCATGAGCAACAGTAAATTTCTCTTCCCTTGAAGCTCACATTCATTGAAAATGCAGTGAAACTCTCATTCATTGAAAATACACTGGCGGCTAGTGGCTGATTAAGTGTATCTTGGTCCCAGGACTGTTTTTTAGCATCTGGCCCCCTACATACACTTTTAGGACCATGCATAAATCAATGTCTTCTTTGACTAACCTTCCTGATTGTATTTTAAATTTGCAGTTTTGAACATTTTTCCAGTAAACAGTGAAACAGAATGTATGAACCAATAATGATAAAAGTACCAATTTCAGAACACTTTAACCAACTATAATGAGTGACATTGACTGACTGATAGCAGTTCTCAATGATTTAACAGAGGGTGTAGCAGATGGTAGAGATGATTAAGGCTCCTGTCTCCTGTACTTAAGGCAGGGGCGGCTCGTGGCATAGGGCTGCCGGACTGCAGCCCCCTCAAAAATAAAAAAAGAAAGAAAAATAAGAAAGAAAAATGAAAAATAAAAAAAATTATTTTTTCAAAATTCGCGGACTTCGCGCATGCGCATAGACCGAGTCCCGACTACTGTCGGTCTATGCGCATGCTCAAGGCAGTCCGGCCGTCCCCATAGGGGGACACAAGGAGACGTCTGTGCACTTTTACAGTGCACAGACTCGCCAGGATTATGGGTCACGTCCAGACTGCAAGAGGAGCAGCAGGGACTCGGGACAGAGCATTAGGAATCTCGTCGGGAAGGAGCATTGGGATCTCGCGGGTCTTCAGTATTGCGCGGGAAGGATGTACGTTAGCTGGATGTATTCAGGTAAGGTGCCTTTTAATTTTACAATGTTTATTTATATGGAGTTTGTGCTTTTTAATTTACAATGTTTTACTGGAGTTTGTGTATGGTGCTTGTGCTTTACTGGTGTGTGTGTGTGTGTGTGTGTGTGTGTAAATGCCCCAGGTGCTTATGGTGGTGTGGTAGGGAATGCCTCAGGCTTGAACCCTGTACCCTGTATGCAGGTGTTAAAGACTTGAGTTCCCTACCCACCACCATTTGTAAAAAAATTTCAGATTTTTGCCTCATATTCGATCTGATCTGTTCCTCATAATATCTGTGGTTTGTAAATGTTGCAATGCTTGATATTTGATGGTGTAGTAGTAGCATTGTTGCCTCACAGCTGCAGGTTCTTGGGTTTGATTCTTGGCTGGGGTTCCTTCTTTGTGGGGTCTGTATCTTTTCCCTGTGTTTGTGTGGGTTTGCTTTTGTGTCCTCCCATGTTACAAAGACATGTCTGCATTATTTCTTCCTGGGCCTCTGCTGAAAATTGTTTATTTGTTCCAAGTCAGACTGTCCTGATTAAAAAATGTTAAATAAAATTGACAGGCATTTGAATTTCAGACTTAAGGGTTTCTGAATGTTTAATTCCTTGCGTATTTGATGGTGCAGTAGTAGTATTGTTGCCTCACAGCTATAGGTTTTCTGGTTTGATTCTTGGTTGGGGTGGCTTCTGTGTGGAGTCTGCATCTCCTCCATGTGTTTGTGTGGATTTGCTCTGGTGCCCTGCCATTTTACAAAGACGTGTCTGCAGTTTTAATCCCTGCTGAAAATTGTTTTGTTCTGTCCAGTAAAATTGACAGGCATTTGAATTTCAGACTTCAGGTTTCTGAATGTTTAATTCCTTGCATAATTGATGGTGCGGTGGTAGTATTGTTGCCTCACAGCTATAGGTTTTCTGGTTTGATTCTTGGTTGGGGTGGCTTCTGTTTGGAGTCTGCATCTCCTGCCTGTGTTTGTGTGGATTTGCTCTGGTGCCCTGCCATTTTACAAAGATGTGTCTGCAGTTTTAATCCCTGCGTCTCTGCTGAAAATTGTTTTTGTTCTGTCCGCAGTAAAATTGACAGGCATTTGAATTTCAGACTTCAGGTTTCTGAATGTTTAATTCCTTGTATAATTGATGGTGCAGTGATAGTATTGTTACCTCACAACTATAGGGATTCTTGGTTGGGGTGGCTTCTGTCTGCATCTCCTCCCTGTATTTGTGTGGATTTGCTCTGGTGCCCTGCCATTTTACAAAGACGTGTCTGCAGTATTAATCCCTGCATCTCTGCTGAAAATTGTTTTTGCTCTGTCCGCAGTAAAATTGACAGGCATTTGAATTTCAGACTTCAGGTTTCTGAATGTTTAATTCCTTGCATAATTGATGGTGCAGTGATAGTATTGTTGCCTCACAGCTATAGGTTTTCTGGTTTGATTCTTGGTTGGGGTGGCTTCTGTCTGCATCTCCTCCCTGTATTTGTGTGGATTTGCTCTGGTGCCCTGCCATTTTACAAAGACGTGTCTGCAGTATTAATCCCTCATGCCTCTGCTGAAAATTGTTTTTGTTCTGTCCGCAGTAAAATTGACAGGCATTTGAATTTCAGACTTCAGGTTTCTGAATGTTTACTTCCTTACATAATTGATGGTGCGGTGGTAGTATTGTTGCCTCACAGCTATAGGTTTTCTGGTTTGATTCTTGGTTGGGGTGGCTTCTGTGTGGAGTGTGCATCTCCTGCCTGTGTTTGTGTGGATTTGCTCTGGTGCCCTGCCATTTTACAAAGATGTGTCTGCAGTTTTAATCCCTGCGTCTCTGCTGAAAATTGTTTTTGTTCTGTCCGCAGTAAAATTGACCGGCATTTGAATTTCCAACTTCATGTTCTTCAGAATACATAGTAGCACAACCTTTTTTTTTTTTAGCAATAAGTTTATAAGATGAATATTTTAAATTTGTCCCTATTTTTGGGACTGTATTCCCCATTATTGGCTTCGTCCAGGTTTTTGTGCTAAGGTTGACAGCTATGGCAAGAACTGAATTCACTGAATATGTTTGAGGGCTGTATTCCCTCATTACTGGGTTTGTCCAGGTGTTTTGTACTAAGAGGTTGACAGCTATGGTGAGAACTGAATTCACTAAATGATAGCCATTTAAGTTTCAGTCTTCCTCTTTTTACAAAGCAGCTGATGTGGCCTAGTGGTATGTTAGTCTGACTGTTTTCTGCTCAGGGACCTTGGCAGTAAAATATATGGTGGCAACACAACATTTTATTCTAGCAACTTTCCAAGATTATACAAGCAATGTTTAATGTGTCCCTGTTTTTGGGCTTTTGACCCCTCCCCCCAATACATTTTGGCTTTTTCCAGTTTTCTTGAGCTGCGAAGTTGAGATGCAGTTGAGTATTGAGTAGATTTTACAAGGAACTGAGAGCTGCAGGGGAATAGAAGTTTAGTGCTTTGCCAAGTTAATACTATAGCACAACAGGCTGTGTACTTGCTTTTGATGCAGAAGGTTGTGGGTTCTACTCCCACAAGGGGTAAATGCTGCCGTACTGAGAATGTTCTCCTTGGTGAAGATACTAACTATGAGTTTGTTATCAGTTTGCCATCCATTTCCTCTTGCAATATTATTACTAGCTTATCATTTTTTTAATGTAATATAGACAATTTATTCCTGCGGGGCAACAGACACTTTATTTTTCGATGAAACCATGAAATATAAAGGTGATTGCTAGCAGCAACCACTTCATTAGTTACAGATTTCTTTAATGTGGAATTATTTAGATGACTGACTTCAGAGATTGTGCATATTTACTGATGGACTGTAGAATTGTGCATATTTACTGATAAAGGTGGACTGTAGAATTGTGCATATTTACTGATAATGGTGGACTGTGGAATTGTGCATATTTGCTGATAATGGTGGACTGTGGAATTGTGCATATTTACTAATAATGGTGGACTGTGGAATTGTGTATATTTACTAATAATGGTGGACTGTGGAAGTCTGAGTAGACTTTTTATGATAAATGTTCTCAACTGGGCAGTTTTGCCATTATGGGTGCATATGGTTTGTTTCATTGCTTACTGGAAAAAATGTTCAAAACAAATTTAAAACATCCTGTAACAAGTGTACTGTATTGTACAAGGAATATAATTTTAGTACAATGAGGAAGGTGTATCAAAGAGCACATGTATGTTTCATATGCAAGGAGCCTATGATTCGAAAACAGCCCAAAATTAATCTTTATCTGCCACTGGCAAAATGTATTTTCTTTGAATGTGGGTTTCAATGCTGTTTCAATGAATGTGAGTTTCAAGGGCAGAGAAGTTTTAATGCTAAGTTTTCATTGTGAGACTGCATTGCTTTGTTTAACAGATGATTTAGTGTTTGTGCTGTAAAATACAAAATAAAACTTTCAAATGAAGTCCAACTCATCATAGAAGTAAAGCAGTATGCACATTAGTGTTTATGGTAAATGGAGTGAAAATAGCCAAGTATAATGGTTCATTGGAATGGCTGCAGAGGCTCCATTCAACCATTATTTTGTCAGGGGGGGAAGGGCAGCAAACTCAGACAGGCCCAGCTGAACTATACCTCCCAACTGTCCAGATTTTCAAAGAATGAATAGATTTTTGCTTCTTATTGTTGGTTTGTTCATAAAATTTGTAGTTTTAATTCCTAAATGATTTGCCAGAAGTCACTCTAAGTTTCAGACTTCATAACCTTCAGAAAAATGCATGTTAAAGTAAGAGCTGTTCTATCAACTGTCTCAATTTATACAAGAGCAATTTTTAGTACTGTTTATATGTGCCCCCAATATATTTGGCCTTGTTCAGATTTACTGCATTAACAGGTTGAGAGGTACATGCAAATAAATTGCTTTATAGAATTAGGCATAGCCAACCTCTCAACTGTCCCCAATTTTTGGCTCAAAATGTTGCTCTTCCCCCTTATAATCCCTCCGCAAAATAGCAATTTTGGAAGAAAACATGGAGGGTTTACAATTAAGAAATAACTGTAATAATCAAAGTTATAGATTACTTGAAATGCATGTAGATTCTTTTATATTTTGTCAGCTGCTCAAGGTAGCAGTACTAATATTAAAGTGTCCCTTCTTTGACAGGTAGCAGCTGTATTGTGTGTCTATTTTATATTTTTGCATCACATTTTTGTCCATTTTTCATAAAATTGTGTTTTTTGGCAAATTAGTGACATCACTAAAGACTGAAGTTAGAAAATGACAGACATTTGAGTTTCAGATTTTATACCCTTCAGAAAATTCATACTAATGCAAGACCTATTCTATTATCTTTCTAAGTTTATTAGAGCAATATTTAAAATTGTCCTTATTGTTGGGCCTTTGTCCCACTTCTGTGTATGGCTTTGTCCAGATTTCTTGCTCTTGAGGTTGAGAGGTATGACAAATGTGTCAGGGCCATCACAGTCAGCCAGTGAGATTTCAAATTGTGACATGCTTGTTGCACCCCACTCCCCCATGTAGTGACTCTGGATGTGTCCAAGCAAGGCAAGGAGTAGTTGTATCTACCTTGGATGGGGAGGACACACTGCATAAGTACTACAGTGGCTTTTCATCTGTCCTTGATTTTGCAGAATGGTCTGGTTTCTGTCATATTTTTGTACAGTTGATTTATGCTTATTACTCAAAGTGCCTGTTGCTCTGTGTTTTTAAGTAGCAATGCTTTAATGACCATAAGGTAAGCTTGTCTGAGATCGTAAGATGCAAGTAAGCTTTAATAAGCATACTGTTAAAGAATTGCCAACATTGAAAGCCTTTCTGTTGTTGCCATGCAGAGAATACTTGACTAGATAATGTATAAGCCTTGGGTATTAAAGGACAGGATTCCATTATTTTAAAAGCTCATTACACTTGTTGGAGACTTCCAGTCATCTCTACAGACTTTACCCGTAAACTAAACAGAATGCCAATCATGTGTGGTCCATAACCTGTACAGTAATCCTTTAAGCAATGTATCTTGAGCTTGTTTCTTGTTTGCTTTTCATTTTTACTTTTATCATGTTTTCCCCATGAAACAAGTTGTCAGGCAGCAGGTCTTTTTGGATAAGAAACATTTTTACAAGTGGGGGCATCACATAGATTTCTACTTTCAGCATGTTACTTGGTACTTTAATAAAGCTGAATATATTATAATTAGGACTGCAGTGCAAGGAGAAGTGGTTTGAGTTGAGTGCTTCTGGTTTTTCTTATACTTGATTTTGACTGGCATTCCAGTAATGTATTTAAAAAGTAATTTATTTTTTCATGCCTCACAACCTTTTGTTTCCATCTAGATATTAAGTAAGCTGTCATGCAGCCAATGCATTGAAATATTTTTATTCTTCTACACTTATTTTTGTCTTGATTGGACTTTCATAATGATGGTTTGCCACCCAGGGCAGCGTATTTAATTAAAGTTAGTTTTTTGTGGTTTTGTGCATAGCTCCTCCCCTTTCTGGTTGACCACACCCCCTTGACCCCACCCATTCAGCTGTCTCCTGCAGCCCCCCTGTGATTTGAAGTCACCAGCCGCCACTGACTTAAGGTAATGGTTTGCACCTGAGAAAGTGAATTAATTAACTAAACTGCAGTCTGTACTGAGGGCATCTCTCTTTCTCTCTGTCTCTGTCTCTCACACACACACACACACACACACACACACACACACACACACACACACACACACACACACACACACACACACACACACACACACACACACACACACACACACACACACACACACACACACACACACACACACACAAACTGCTGCCATTTGAGTTAAGTCCATGTCATGCCAAGAGTAGTAGTGGGTTTGAATACTGCTGGCTTCATTAGTTCACTTCTTACACATGTATGCTGATGAAATGGTGTTGGGAAATGCAAATGCAAGGCAATCAAAATATAATTGGCTGTCCATATTCATAATTTTCTTCCCATGTGTATTCTGTTTGGGATACCAGGCGATCAAAATCACACATGCTTATGTTTATTCCATCTCAATGGTTGGATCAGGAACAAGTACAAGAAGGTCTTTAAGCAGCAGGTGTACAGCAATATTAAGCATGAACTTTTTTTTTTAAATTAAGCTTTTATTTTAAAATTAAGCTAATTTCCTGGCCAGTCCCCACGATAGCACCGGGCACTAGGCAGCTGCCTAGGTTGCCTAGTTCTGGATCCATTCTGCTTCTATGTACAGTTCAGAAAAGACATCTGATCGTGATAAAAGAGAATGATCGTGTAATATATTTCACCTTTGTTCCAATTAAACAGTTGCCACACATTAAAATATTGCATGTTGCTTCACGTGAACACATTAGTCTTGCAAAACTAAAATAATGAGGAAACAGCAGCAAGCAGATAGTCATTTTCCTTCACAGAAGATGGTCACAGCAACAATACCTACTTTGTTTGTGCATATCAGATATCATGTGTCTGGTTAGTAGTCTATCTTAGTTCTCACAAATGTACCCTAGTCCTGCTAAGCCATTAACAGATAGTAACAATTTAATGTGAGCAAATGCCAACAGGATCAGTTACTTTCATCCAGCCAAACCCAACCCACATCCAGCAGTTATAGCCATGGCATCCAATGGCTATGTAATATTATTTCACTTTCACTGTATAGTCCACACAAACAAGTTGCCTTACATTAAAGTATTCCAATCCAAGTTGCTCCACACAACTCCCAAAGCCAGGTTAATATTGCCAAAAAATATCTGGTATCATTGAAAAACAGTAATGACACTCATCTTACTGCAGGACTCCACTCAACTGAACTGTCCACATAAATAACAAAAATCCAGAAATGCTCCCAAAACATCTGGTTGATCACTGCCAACATTATTGTAAACATAGTAATAACATTTATTTCATTGTGCCATTCCTCTCATCCCAACTGCCTATGCAAATCACTAGGTCTGAAGCATAGCACCAAATATCTGTTTGATCACTACCAGTGCCGGAATTATTGTAAAAAATAGTAATAACACTTCTTTCAGTGACATTGTACCATTTCCCTCCTTTAAGTTTGGAATTCTGCAGAATGTCTCTGCCTCTGTCATAGGTTCATAGGTGGTTACTATGGTATTAGCCAAGAGCCAGTTTTAAGCCTAACCAAGCTTATTCCAAAGTTACCAAAATATTACTTATATGTCATGTCAACTCTAGAAGGAATTTTGCAGTTATGATATAGGCTTGTACACATTAAGTATTCACATGCAGCCTCTGAACCATAGGAACATAGGTACCAAACCAGAGAGTTGGGATAGGCTTTGCTTTCCAGGAATGGGAAGGCTGCTCCAAAGAAGTATGTAAGCTTTGAGTCACATGCCTGTCCCTCCAACATGTCCTGCTTATGTCGCAGATGATGTTTAGGTCCAAATTTGCCTTAATCATTCATTTTACAAGTGGTGGGCCTAAAAAGCCTCACTACAAGTTCAAAGGGTACAAACTCTTCCAGACTTTGTTTTGGCATAACTTTACTTTACACATTTTTCTTACCTACCATGTCATTCACTAAGGAGCAAAACAATATATTTAGACCATTTACTATTTCTGTTTTCTTACTATCACTTCACTTTTCTATTCTTTAGAATGGCCTGAAGGGGACTGTTACATTAATATGATGGTATTTACAACCAGGATATCTTGCCATAGCCCTCTGTATCGTACTGTATGGTATAGCCAGATAACAGGAGTTTAGATGTATTGACCTGAATGCCTTCAAAAATAGTAAAAATTAAAACTCCAGGGGCATTTAGAGTCCATGTAGCTTAAATATTTGCATGCATAGCTCTCGATCTCTTACCTACAGAATCACACACAAATTCAGAAATAATCAGGGCAGTCACATTTGAAAATATAGCTGCTAGTTGACAGAATAACAGAAAGTGAATGAATATGCATTTTCTGAAATAAAAGAAGAGAATAACTCTATTGCTGTTATATAGTAAGTACAATATACCACTTTTTCCACCAACATTGCTACTTTTAAGAGGGATTAGGAGAGACAGAGCACATTTTTGAATGAAAATCAGGACAGTTGAAATGTATGCTTGTATGTCCTTAAGAGGCCAGTCAAAGGAGGTTTAAGGTACTTATGCAATATGAAGTCTGTGGTTTGCCCGGGTCTTTTTGCTGTATTTGCCTATGAGTTTTTTTCTGTATGACATTTTTTGTTGTTTTGTTTAATTTATTTTATCATGACAATAAATCTACAGTCAAAGCCTAGAATCCCCTTGCTATAATCAAGCAATCCATTTCAACTACTACTTAAACAAAAATGAACCACTCCAAGTTGAAACAAAACAAACGAAAAAAAAAGAGAGTAAGCAGGCTCAAGCTAACCAATGGCAAGTTGCTCTCACTACAGTAGTGGCTGCAGTTTCTTACTTATTTCAACTCAGCTGTCCCATCTCTTCAAATACCTTGAAGTGAACTTAGATTCCCATCCTCCAAACTCAGAATGTCATAATGTGTCACCAAACTGACACTGGTTTATTAATCTGTGCATTGGATTGCAAACTTATCACATACCTCAGTAAATAAAATGATTTAAGACTTGTTGTGCTGATAAATGACCACAATTACTTTTTTCAATAGAAAAAGTAGGGAAGAGAATGAACACTAGTGATGTATTAAAGGTTTCTAACAGAACTATAAATGCATGTGTAAAAAATAACTGTAAGCTAGCATGAGTAACTCTTGCAGTAAAAGTAATATAGAGCTAGTGAAAACATGTTCTTGTTTGTACACTAGAATTCCATAACCAGTGAATTGTCAAATATCCTGCACCTACTGCCCCCATCTTCAACTCTCATCAAGTGAACTGACTCAGCTAAACAGATTCAGCACTATCTAGCCACCAAAAATTTCAAAGCTGATGCTTAGTCTTACCAATGTAATCATTGTATAGTGCTGCTGCTCTACTACCACTACTACTACCACCACATAAAGGTGGTCTCTATCTTTAAAACAAATTTCTTTAAATGGTTGCTCAGGTTTCACCCTCAAACACCGCTACACCACTTTCTCATATTTCTCTCAAACCTCTTTCATGCGACTTCACACCTACATTTGAATGCTGCAGGGTCTGTATCCTGTGAGCTGGCAACATATAAGGTAAAGGTAACATGACTTGAATGTCAAGTCATCTAGAGCAGCAACCCCCCCCCCCCCCCAAGCACTTGCCAATCTGTGAGTACAGTTAACCTTGTTAACAGGAATGAAAATTAAAAGCACAAGTATCAGAATGAAGTTCTCTATTTTAGTCAATACTTCTGAAAAAGATAGACCAGGAAATATATTCAGGTTCTGTGAGAAAGCAAGCTAGGCCAAAAAGAATATTCTTATTTTAAGATTTAAATAAGAGAGAACAGTTGAGGTTTGTGTATAAAAATTGCAGTGTGAACAAAAATACTATCAAAAGAGTTTAAATAGGAGGAATGAAACCATGCTACAATAAAAATAAATGCTGCCAACCAGAAAACAAAGGCTTTGCTATTTGTTGTTTGATTAAATACAGCATCTGGTGCCACAGCTCCTGTTATTTTTGTTTATTAAAACAGTATAATTAGACAGACTGCCACTGTGCTTGTAACCTTTGATATAACAAATGCTGTAGAAATACATGTGTAAGGGAAAGTACTGCATGTGAAATCATGGTCAAACTGCTCAGAGTTTGAGAACATAATAAAATATTACTAAATTATCACTAGATGAAGATTAAATGATGCTGCTGCCTGTTTAAGAACATGAATTATGATTGGAAGAACATTCCAAAAGCTACCACCTAAGCTGAGAGTGTGTTGTTTTATGTATGTCAGTTAACTTTTGCAGTCAGCCATTTTAGATTTGCATTTGCAAAACTCTCAGTAGTCACTAATCAATTCTGGAAAATAAAACTTTTTGCCACAACATGGTTTTACGTGAATTTACTGTAGACAGGGCTGCATTATATAGATTTACAATGCCAGAGTCATCCTTCTGGAAACAATGTAGCCTATTTTCACATCTGCCTGCAAACTTTTTGCTGCAGCATAATGGGTGGAGGGAGAAATACACATGGCAACAAGGAAGGAAAAAGGATCCATTATATTCTAAACATGGCCAACAGAACAGATCCTCTGGTGGACATTTTTTTCTGAGTTTCATATAGCACTGTTCATCATTAGTAAATCCACTAAGACTTAAAAGCATTTTGTGGCTAGAAGCTATATTCTCCAGAATACTATTGACAGTTACTGAGATTACACAAAGGCAGAGTTAATCATGTCAAACTGCAAAGACTAGCCTACATACATGAAACAAAGCACTTACTAACTTACGTATTGCTTCTGGAATATTCTTTCCAGTCATAATTCACACACTTGAAACAGATGGTAAGATAATATAATCATCATCTAGTGTCAGATCAGTTACATTTCAGAATGTTCTCATGCTCTGTAGCTGCAATGTTCCTTTACACAATGCTGCATTCATTACAGAACTTGTTATAAAAGCAAGTACAAAATATAACAGTAGACTGTTTATGTTTCTAACTGCTTGGGAAGCAATATTCTTTAATAAATATTTGCTCAGCATTGAGCCAGTAACACTACTTTATTAAAACTAAAAATAAACAGTTTAAAAACACGTGAACTAAGCGCTTTCACCCCTTATAGGGCTTCATCAGAGTCAACGTGTTAAACATGCATTCATCTTTTATATGTAGGTTTACATGCCATCATATCCTGAGAAAACACCCCCAGAAATCAATTACATAATTATCCACAATACAAATGATGAAAATGCAATATCTGTAACTGATAAAAGAGCCAAAGGACTTGTTTAAGACATGCTAAAAATGTCTATAACCCATGTTTTCAATTTTTTATAAAAATGCTTATACAAATACTGATACAAGCACTGTTGTATTGACCTCTCAATGAACAATGTTATATCCATGATGGTAATGCTATATAATGAATTTTTTTTTACTCAAAAACATCTTTACTTGATGTTTTATATCATATTATATAACAGTTGCCCTCTTCTTGAGAATGGGCTTGATTGAAATATAATCATTGATCCCTGGGCTATTATGAGCATTAAGTCTGATCTGCCACTCTACTTCTCTGATAAAAAGTTCCTGTTTTTTATCGTAGATAAAGTGAAAGTTGAAAAGAGGGGTGGTGACCAGAAGTTGAATGTAGAAATCGGACAAGTAGAGTGGCAGATCAGACTAAATGCTCATAATAGCCCAAATGGCCAATAACTACAATTTCTGGGCCAGAAACCACTCCTTATGTGGTAGATAGGTTACCTAGTGCTTACCACTCCCACTGATAAGCTAGCAGGCTTCCCTCCAACACAGAAAGGCTTGGGGGGCTCAGAAGCTTACAAACAGTCCTGGATACAGCAAATCTGTATCTGGACTAGACTAGTTACAGGAAAGGGGGGAAACAAGTGCAAATGTGGGCTTTTAAATCAGAAAGTTGAGAGAGATGGAAAAACTGCCCAAAACAGCCAATAGCTACAACTTCTGGGCCAGAAACCACTCCTTATGTGCTAGATAGGTTACCTAGTGCTTACCACTCCCACTGATAAGCTAGCAGGCTTCCCTCCAACACAGACAGGCTTGGGGAGGCTCAGAAGCTTACAAACACTCCTGGATATAGCAAATCTGTATCTGGACTAGACTAGTTACAGGAAAGGCAGGAAACAAGCTTAATTTTTTTGTTACAGTTAAGCAGAACACAGGGAGATTCTAGCAATTTTTTTGTAAAGGAAAGGAAAGGGAGAAAGGAGAAGCAGAAGATAATTCAAGGTTAGGAAACTAAGTGTGTTGGCCTTCTCAAATGTTCTCTCTGTATTAGGTAGAATGAGCTAATGACACTAGACTGGGAGGAGTGTCCCAGATCAAATTTACAGTAGGGACGGGCAACTGCAAAGCCACAAAGTATAACAGCAAGACACCAACAGGGAGGGAGGGAGAGTGGGGAACAATACTACAGCTACTAGCCTACACTCATTTAGCCATTAAACACTACAGAAATGTTTATCACAGCAGAAGAACATCAGTGAGCCACAAAATGAAAGTTTTTAAACAGATAAAGGAGCAAGGAGACTCTACAGAATGCTTTTAACTGCAAACAAATCAGTTATATGATACACTCCTTGACAGGAAATCAGAACAAACAAACATGTACTTAACAAGTAGAGAAAATTTCCAGTTAATACCTTTCACACAGTGAAACTAGTTAAAAAGCTTTACAAACAGTGTGACAGTAAAAACCTTATTTATCAGGCCCTGTAAGGCAGACAATTTTAGTTCAACTGTGCAGATTAGTTAATAGCAATAAAATACAGTAAAAAGTATGCAGCAGGCAATAAAAAGTGCTATATATAAATTGCTAGAGGCAATAACTAGTAAAAATAAGCAAAGAAAAACAGGATACTTATTGTTATATATCTCAGATCAGAGTTGTAGTCAATGGCCCTCCTCCACTTGGCTCAGTGTGTATAGACAGAAATCCTCTCAAAGTCAGGGCTTAAATACCAGAAGATACAACCTTAAACAACTTTTTAAAAAAAGCTCAAAAGAACCAATGAGTGCTTACTCAAGCCTGAGACCATCCAACCTTTTCTTCAGAACTGTTAGAGGGGGTAGGGAAAATGGTATGGTATAACCTCTGGATATAGTACTCTGCACCCATGAGTCTTTTATGTTAGTTAGCAAGGCTGTCTGGTACAGGGATAAACAACATCTGACTCTATCCAGAGAAGAACAGGCAGGTCTCCTTTCAGGAGCTCAGAGACGGCCTATCTGAGAAAGAATCTCTAGATCCCTGGTTCTGTGGACCATCTTTGCTACAAGGATAGTGTCTTGCATTTGAGTTCTCCCCTCTGCCCCTGAGGAAACTATCTCAACATGACTCCTGGAAAGGACCTTGGGATGTCTTAAACCACATCTTTCTGACACTTTGTTGGTTCCTAGAGAAAGGCCTTTGAGGGCTGGAAAAACATACACTCATGGCAGACAGGGTCTTTGTCTCTTGTTCACACCTGGAGACTGTGCCCCTAACCTTGGGATTAAAAAGAGAAGATCCATTAAAGGGCACATTGATGAAGGAAGGCTTAAATGGTTCCACAAAATCACAAAAGTGCATCAAGTCATCTCTCCTTATGGCTATGCCTGAACCTGCCACCTGTGAGGTCCCTTTCACAGCATGAGAGATTAACCTCATAGACAAATATGAGATAGATTTGAGGCTGGCCAGCTACTCAGAGATTCTGCTCCCATCCTTGAGGACATGGACCCAAAAATATATTTGGTAAGCTCCTTGATCAAATCCCTTTGCAGTCTTGTAAAATGTGCAAAGTAATTCAGCGACTTAATTGCAAAGGTCACTGAAGCATAAAGATGCTTTCCAAATCTGCCCTAGACTACCTATTAGGAGGATGGACTGAGAAACTCTGCTCTGCTAGTTCCTTTCTTGTAGCTGCAGCAACAACCATGGCATCAACAGAAACTCCCTTACTCTAGTGCCCACAGTCTTGGGAGGGCAGGAATCTTATCCAGTCTCTTAGCTTTTGTCTCAACAGTGTCTCGCTCCTCCCATGCCCACCAAGAGACTAAGTAAATGAGCTCTTCATCCAGGAGAGTCATGCACGCAGTAGATGGGACAGACCTGAAAGCCTCCAGGAGCACTGATTCCTCTTGGGAGAAGGTATTAGAAGACCAAACACCTCTTTGTTTCAAGAGCTTCAGGATGTCTCCAAAGGAGACATCATCAGGTGGTGATCTGGGAACCCCTCCTTTCTTCAAAATCAGTGTCTTCTGTGAGAGATTCCTGGGGGAATCAAAGCGTCTCTTTCTGCATGTCTTCTTGCAAGGGACTTCCTCAGTGCGGTGTTCTGAGGAAGTATTGGAAGAGATAACAATGTCCTGATGGAGTGCCTGGAGGTTTGCTTGGGCTGGCTATCCAAATGGAAAAGAGGATTGAGGCTCAGGACACAGAACAGTATGAGGTAGGGTTGCTGGTCTGATGAAGACAGGAATATCTGTTCTCTAGGCATAGAGAAAACCCTCTCCACAACCTTGAAAGCAGGACACCTAGGAGAAACAGAAGTCAAGTGGATCCAAAACTGAAATATCACAGATTGTTGGCTCTTGCAACCCCATCAGCACTCCACCCAAGGAGGGAGTTGGACCCAAGTTATCCAGCATCAAGGCTCTGAGGAGATGAGACAGCTCTGAAAGTTTTGGAGTCAACTCCAAGCCCATGGATCCTGCACCAATGCTTCAGCTCAGAGAGTTTTCCAGCTCTGAAACACTTGGTGCCAGTAGACTGGGGGTAACCATCAGAGTCAAAGAACCAACAGCCTTTGGATCTGAAGTAAACCCCCAGGGATTTCTGATCCAATAGCTCTAGAATGGAAGGATGGATTGGAGAAGGAGATATCAAAGGGGAAGTGCTTTCAGGCCCAGAAGGGGGTGGAGGTGGGAGAACACTCATCTGTATCTGTGCTCTGAGAAAGTTCCTCAGCATCCTGTCCATGTTTGCTTCTGAAAGGCTTCTGGAGGACTGAAGAGAAGAGGTAGTGGAAGAAGGCCTAGAATGCCTTAGAGGCAACTCTTTTAGGAATGGAGAGGGAAGCCTGGATGAAACACGATCCAATGGAAGTTGAGGGGTATAGATTGGTGAAGATCTTGTGCTTTGAGGTGTCAGATCTGAGACCAATGAATCCAACCTACTTAGGACCATGGCAGGGGGCTCCATTGAGGGAGCAAAAGTCAAAGTTGAGGGATGTTCTGGAGATCTTTTCTGAGTCTCCCTGTCATTAGTTTGTGGATTAACTTTAGGTTTTAATCTTCTTAGGGGTTTGAGCCCCAGCCACCAAGGAGGAGGATTTAGAGGGCAAGAGACCCAACAGAATCAACTTGTTTTTATGATCAATCAAATCCCTGGAAATAAAACCAGACCAAATATCACAGTCTATATCAAGGTGAGCATGATTCAGACAATAAACACATTCCCCATGGGCGTCAGAAGTTAGGAACTTATGCCCACAGGAAATACATTTTTAAACCAAGAAGGTTTTCTGACATCTTATCAGGGCCAACAATGAAAAGGCACTAACATACTGTTTTTAGCAAAAAGGCTGAGAAGCAATGGAATTGTACTACTTAAATATAACAAAAAGCAAACACTTTTTTTTTCTTTTAAAGAGAAAGAGAAAAGGGAAAGAAGAAGAACTAACAATGGTAGAAAAAGTACTCAAGGAGTACAAAGAAATACCAGTAATGGTAAGAAAGAAGTACCGAAAAATGGTAACTTAGCTCTACAAAAGGAAAGGAAGAATGCTAAAATAGTAATTTATGGGAGGAGGGAGAAAGACAGGCAAAATACCAAAAATTCAATAACAGAAAATCCGAAGATTACACCAAAAATGCTTGAGAGCTAGGAATCCATGTCTGAAGCCTACTGACTGCAAATGAGATCTGAGATACGTAAGGTTGGTGGGGCGTTATGGTTAAAGGGAGGAGCTCAAGAGTTAAAGGGATTTGATGATCTTGAAGAATTGGCCAAGTAAGATCTGAGTCTCAGATCCAAACCCATCAGTTGAGGCATGAATGAAAATGACAACATCGGATTTATTGTTTACTAGCACTATTTTTGATTTTTTGTTGTTAATATTTGTCAGAATCTTAATTCTAAGTAAGTTCTTGCAAGTGCAATATTGACCTACCACTGCATTTTACACCAAGGTTAAGTACAGAATTCATATCTGCAAAGTATAGGTATTTGACTAAGGTTGTTAAGCAGTTCAAGTTGCCTTGGTATACAAATAATTTTTTCATTTACTATTTCTCATATTACAAGACACACACTTATATTTAGCAGATGGCTAAACAGTTTAGTTTGATTAGCTAGAATGTCAGTTCACTTAATAATCCAGTCAAGCAAACTAGAATATTGTTGGCAGCTAAGAAATGTAACTCTGGGCCAGATCCAGCACTAGGTAACCAAGGCAGCTGCTTAGAACCCAGTACTAGCAGTGGGGGGGGGGGGGGGTTATCAGGAGATTCATTTCATTTAAAAAAATTAATTTAATTTTACATAAATGTTTTTGCTCTTGATATTGCTTGGAGCCTGCTGCTTTAAGACCTTCCAGTTACTGCTAGAGCCAATGAGACAGGGCATATATGAGAGTGCAAGATTTTGATTGCCTGAGTGATATCCCATACAGAACACACATGTGAGAAGCAAACTAAGAATGTGCACAGCCAGCATTATAGGTTCATAGATATGTACTAGGCTAATGGCCCTGGAGCCTTTACAAGCCTAGCTCATAGTATCACCCTGGCATCATGCCACTCAACCTTAGTTTCCAGTGCCTCTGTCAGAGTAGAGCCACTGGAGTGATCCCAGGGGTGAATTTTCTATTTTCCATCCACTCATCAAGATTTCTCTTGAATAGGGCCAGTGAGGTGCTCTGTTTGACATGTATGGGAAGTCTATTCCATAGCATGGGCAGTCTCTGTGTTGTGAACCTGTCCCTCCAGCATGTTCTGTTGATTCTGGTAATGAGGTTGAGGTTTCTG
Source organism: Protopterus annectens (assembly GCF_019279795.1). Lineage (NCBI taxonomy): Eukaryota > Metazoa > Chordata > Ceratodontiformes > Protopteridae > Protopterus > Protopterus annectens. Next base: position 421,530,150 of record NC_056746.1, read on the forward strand.
GAGCGCGTGGTGGAGAGGGATTGGGATTTCTTTAGATGTAGCATTTCTAACAGAGCTGGGTCAGACATGGCTTATAAGTCAAGCGGAGATTGCCTCTAAGTAGGTAATATGAGACAGATAATAAATGGAATTTTTTGAGTCTGTCCATATAGAACAAGTATTTAAGGCCTAGGATCCTCTTTGTGAGGTACTTTTGCAGCCTCTCCAGTTGTTGCTGGTGTCTAGTGAGGTACATGCCAAATGGGGCATTGTACTCGATGATTGGCCTAATGAGGGAAGAGTAGAGAGAGACAATGACCTCTTTCTTCCTGGATGCAAAACCCTTAGTAATGAGATGTGCCACATAGAAGGACTTTCTGACCACAGTGACAGTGTGGTGGTCAAAGGAGAAGTTGTTGTCATTATATTTTGATTGCCTTGTATTTGATTTTCCCAACATGAGAAGCAAGCATTATTATGTATTTATTTCAGGAACACATGGGTGAGAAGTGAATTGATGCAGCCAGAGTTATTCAAACCCACTACTACTCTTGGCAAGCATGAACATGGAATTAACACAGATGACAACAGTTTATGTGTGTATGTAATGTCCTCATTACAGAGGGCAGTTTAATTAACTCACTTGCTCAGGCTCCAGCCCTTACCTTAACTACAGGAGACAGGAGCCTTAATCCTCTACAGCATCTGCTAGATATTCTGGTAAATCACTGAGAATTGCTGTCAGTCAGTGTCACTCAGAGTTGGTTGAAATGTTCTAAAATGGGTACCTTTGCATTAATGGTTTATACATTCTGTTTCACTGTTTACTGGAAAAAATATTTAAAAGTACAAATTTAAAATGCACTTTAACAAATGTTTTAAACAGAAATGTTGCTGTATTGAACAAAAAATAAATTTAAAATGATCAGGGAAGTGTATCAAATAATACATTTGTTTATATGTGGTCCTAAAAATGTATTCTGGGGGCCCCTGGTTTGAAAACACTCTGGGGATCAAGGTACACTTAATCAGACACTTGACAGGTAATTTTCAAGGAATATGAGTTTCAATGCATTTTCAATGAATGTAAGCTTCACTTCATTTTCAGTGAGTGTGAGATTCGAGGGAAGAGAATGTTACTGTCGCCTATGCTAAGTATGTTTTCAATGTGCACCTTTTTTGTTTTGTTTAACAAATGACCATCAGTGATTGTGCTATAACATTTATAAGTAGTGTTAGGACTGTAACAGGTAGCATGCTTGCCTTTGGTGCATAAGGATGTCAGTTGCATTCCCCCATGAGGTGGATGGTTTGCTGACGCTACAGTGCAGCATACAGGGGGTGCTGAAATCCTGTGTGTGTCATCCTTTGGGTGAAGTGCTAAACCAAGGCTCCATCTGCCCATGTTGGTGGTAGCTCAAGTGAGTATTAAAGATCCCCATGATGCCTATTGAAAAGTTTCCTAGTGCCCTGGCCAAATTTCCCCTATTAAAATAAATACCATCTTGGATCTCCTCTGAAAAGAGGCTATTAGCCTAGTGGGACTAACCTGATCAACAAAGAATAAATACATTATAATTCTTAAATTAAATCCATATCTCTGTAACTATTTCAAAACTAAAGAAGAAAACTGTGTGCAGACTGAGAGTTTTGAGCATTGTTTATACTAGATGGAAGGAGAGAGAAAGTAATGGGACTCTGGAATGGCTGTGGAGAGGGCCCATGGTCCATTTCCTTGCCTAAGTAATGTTCTGTGACCTTTAAAAGACCCATTTCACTAGAGAAACCTCCTTAAACCTTCAAAAGGGAAGTTACAGTTTGTTAGGTAATACTGAATATCCTGGATCTATATTAAATCAGCAAACACTTAAAATAGCGAATGCTGATTTATCGACCCTTTAAAAGCAAAAGCTTGAAATCCCAAAGACACAGAACAGCAATTTTTTTCCCCGGGAAAAAAATCGCTGGGACGTTTTTGGGACTTTGCCATTTCCGCCAATATGGTGCATTCTCGGAGTTGGTATATTTAAGTAGGGGGTCTGGGGGGGGGGGTGAAGCCCCCATTTTATTTAGTGTTTTTTTTTTTTTTTTTGGGGAACAGTGATTTTTTTTCTCTGGGAAAAAAATTGCTGTTCTGTGTCTTTGGGATTTCAAATTTTTCCTTTTAAAGGGTTGATAAATCAGCGTTCGCTATTTTAAGCGTTGGCTGATTTAATATAGACCCAATATACTCAAGGAAAATGTAGGGGTTTTGCCAATCTTTTGTCCCGCCATATTAATTTTCAATTATTGGATGTACTATCTGACAACCATGGAATATATGTTGCAGTTAAGGGCTCCCTCTATTATACTTCGGTTACAGTGTCATCAGTATGTATACCTCCACAATCAAGTCTTGATATTTAAAAGAATATTGTCTTAAATCTGCTTTCCTTCTCAGAGAGTCTAGTAATTCTGGCAGGTGATTGGAATTTATTAAGCAAAAATGAAGTTGATTCTAGTCTCAGAAGATTCAGACCAAGTAAGTATAACATCATAACAAGGTCAAGGGACTGTGGGACGTGAGAAGGCAACCTGGGATATGCATTTTACTCTACAAAACACAAAACTTGGTCCAGAATAGATATGATATTTATGCTATTCAAGTAGAGTTGTTGTTTTGAACATCTGACATGTGGTCTTATACTATTATCTTACCACCCCCCCTTGTTAGTTACGTGTACTCTAGGTAAACCTCTGCAGGGTTTTAGGCATTGGAGATTCCCAACCTTTATGCTACAGAGTAACCTAAGTTTGCTATACTAGTTAAGGAAACATTTCAAGACAGTTTGGTTTCACTACAAGATCAACCCATCACAGATAGAGACTGTATTTAACAAAGATGTGTTGATAAGATACAGAGGTTTACAACTAGAAGAGCTCAGGCAGATAGAAAATATCAGGATAATTTAAAACTCATAAGAAATATTCAACAGCAGCAACTCCCTTTAACCCAGCAATGATATGAATAATTGAATACAGCTAAGCAAGAGGTATATTTTTTTCATAGGTTTATAGATTAGTACTAGACTAAATGTCTTTGTGAGCCATTTTAAGTCTAGCCAACTATCTCTTGTGAGAATCAAACCCTACACCTTGTGTAAGATACATACACTAACTATTATTCCAATCTCCCAAATTAATCTTTACAGTGAATCTTTGAAGAAGATGTTGTCTCTAGTTACTCCAAAAAGTCTCAGATATGTGGTGACTTATCTGGGAGAACAGAAAGTAGAAAGGATGGCTGCTTAGCTACAGACATCAGATTTAAAAAAGTCACAAGAGACCCAGATGAAATTCTCTGTACCTTCAGCGAATATTATGCTTCTCTTTATTCACTGCATGACAAGTGTATGATTAACACTCAGACAGATGCCATTTTAAACACTGTGTGCATCAAAAGGCTTTGTGAAGACAAACCAACTCCTTTCTTCCAACACTCACACATCAATACCTCTGAACATACCTCATAAAAACTCAGATCTGTTATTTCTCAGTTGGAATGTCCGAAGTCTAGTTAATAAAGTCCATGAACTTGATGTTATCCTATCACACTACTCCCCAGACTTATTCATCCTAACTGAGACTTGGCTTAAACTGCATATCCCCAATATTGAAATCACACCTTCTGGACTAGTTATAACATACTTCATACTGACAGAACTAATAAAAAAGATGGAGGAGTAGCTATTCTACTCAAAAATAACAAATGTTCAACCTTTGGATCTAAATTTATCCATACCTAGTAACACCGACCTACTCCTTAGCAAATTGCAAATGAATTCTAATAAGCATATAACTGTGACTGCCATGTATATTCCACCTGGTAACAATATATCCACTACAGAGCATATCCTCCATAGTGTCACTAATCTTACCTCACAAGAAACCATTATTTTAAGTGATTTGAACACTGACTGGTCAACTTGTAACTCCATAAATCCAATCAACTACATCAATCTCTTTAGATTCTTGCAAATTACAAAAACTCCTACCAGACCTGGCAAAAAGTCTAATAGGAACTCCATTCTTGATTGGGCCCTGACAAACAAACCCTCCCACTATCTAAACACCGGTTGCCTACCAGATAATATTAGTGACCACACACCTACCTATCTGTTAAGGCAACACATCTTCTACTCTAAGCACATAGTTTACTGTCAAATATGCAATAAAACAAAATTCAGCCCACAGGTGTTACTTTACACTCTAAACCAGTGCAACTGGTCCCTATTGAAAACCTTATCCCTAGATGCAGCAGTCAATCACTTCAATAACAACTTCCTTAATATCCTTAACAGTATGTCTCCTCCTAGAACAGTTTGGGTTAAATCCAATCATGTCCAATGGCTTACTCCTGATACTAAAACCCTCCTCAAGCTAAGGGACCAGGTCTGGATCTCATGGCATAGTAGCAAAACTCAGGTAGATCATGTAACCTTCCTACAACTTAGAAATAAGGTTAAACATCAAACAGAGAAGACAAAAAACCTACTATACTAACATGCAACTTAAATATCAAATAAACCTGCAGAGATCTTGAGCTATAATCAATAACATTCTTCATCCCAGTAACACTGCTACTCCCTCCCTCACATTACCAAACAGCTCAGGCACTATTGCTGAACAATTTAATAAATTCTTTACAGAAATCATTCTAGCTCTTACTAAAACAAATCCTGTTAATACTCACACAGCACTCAATCCAAACAACAACATAAATTGTTCCTTCTCATTCCACCCCATCCCCACCAAAGCTATAGAGAAACACCTAAAAAAACTAAAACCCACTGCAATTGCAATAGATGGTCTTCTATCAGAATTTCTACAAACAACAGCTGAAGCTATCTCCTACCCTGTTTCCATCCTGCTTAACTTGTCCATTGCTGAAAACTATGTTCCTTCTCTCTAATAAATCATCCACATAATTCCCCTGCACAAAGGAGGATTATCAACTGAACTTGCTAATTATAGACCCATTGCTATTCTTTCCCTTCTTTCCAAACTTTTGGATAAATGCATACATTTACAACTTATGAAATGCCTTATATCTAATAACTTACTTGCTGTTTCCCAACACGATTTCAAACCTTCTCACAGTACAACTACGGTTCTTCTCAGGTTCACCAGTATGATTAACCAATGTAGGAACACTGATAACTTAGTCTCATCAGTTTTCCTTGACATTTCTAAGGCTTTTGACACTATTTCCCATAACAAATGTTTGACTATCCTCTCCGATCTAAAGATTAGTCACTCTAGTCTCTCCTGGTTCCATAATTACTTAACTGGTCATCAGCAGGCTGTCAAATGGTATAATGACCTCTCACCACTCCTCCCTATTACCCTTAGAGTTCCGCAGGGCTCCATTCTTGGCCCACTTCTTTTTATTCTTTTTACTAAGAACCTCAACTCAGCTACTTTGCAAGCTACCATTATCCAATACGTAGATGATTCTACATTAAATTGTGCAGCCCCTACCATGCAACAACTTCAGGATAGAACACAACAGGCCATTAGTGAAATTGAGGACTGGTTGTCAAACTCTCAGCTCATACTCAATTTCCAACAAAACTAAACTTATGCTCTTTCAACCTACCAAATAATTTGACTCCTCTCTAACATTCCATATCAAAACAACACAATAATCACTCCTGATTCTACTATCAAACTACTTGGAGTCTTAATGGATGATAAGCTAAGATTTGACTCTCACATATCACAAACAATTAAGAAAGTACATAAAAAGATGGGTACTATCTATAGAAATAAGAAATTCTTAACAGACTCCTCTAAAGTTGCCATTGCAAGAATACACCTCCTGGCAACTTTACTATATGCCTCTCCCATCCTTACCAATCTGAAAAAAACTGACTTAGAAAAATCAAATACTTGCTACAACAAAATTGCTAAGTTTGCCATTAGTTCAGCTTATACATCTCATCACTGCCTCTAAAACAACTTTCCTGGCTGGAATTTCCACATCTTCTAGCTTATAATCAGTTAATCATGGCCCACAAACTACTCTATAACCCTGAAAACATACCAGCTCTTCGATACCTATTACTTCCCTAGTCTAACACTCACTCACTTCTTTCAACTAATAAATCTTTACTTCAGGTCTCTAAAGCCAATAATTCTACAGGACAATACCTGTATTCTTGCTTCGTTTCTAAAGTCTGGAACTCTTTACCCCACAATGTCAGATCTGCTAACAACATAACCAAATTCAAGAAACTACTCAAACTGTATTTATTAGATACACAGTAATGCTCATGCAATGCCCCAGTCTGAGCACTTCCATCCATATCTGATTTCTCCTGTCTGTCAGTCTCTCTCTTCCTACTAATCTTCTCAATGTCTGATGATATACACAGTGGATTACTTTTATTTCTAATGTTAACTTGAATTATCTATGTATAATATTTCTGTTGTTACTCTGATTTATGTATTAATTTGTACTATACCCATATGTTCTGAATTACTATTGTACAAATTTCACATGTGCATTTATTTGAATATTGTAAGTTTGTTTTACACTTTTTTAATTTAATATGTCTGTGTTACATATCTCTATGCTGTATTTTCTTTATGTGGAGCTTTTCTACCCCGGCCTCCACTGAAAATGGGATTTGCCCAGTCAGACTTTCCCGGTAAACAAATGTAAAATAAATAAATAATTAGCTCTGCTCCAGCCCATTACACAGGAGGAGCTGGAATTTGCAAAAACTGCACAAAAAGCTAATTAATCACCAGGGTCAGATGGCCATCTGACAAATGTTTGGAAATTGCTTAAAGATGAAGCCCTACACTTCTTAGCTTAATGAATGCAATCTTAACTGGTAACTGCCCCCCCAACCCTAACAGAAGAAGGCTATTATTTCTACCATATACAAGCAAGGTAAAGAACCTCTTGCCCTTAGTTCTTACTGCCCTATAGCAGTATTAAACCATGACTATTATGATTTTCATACACATTTTAGCAAAGAGAATAGCTAAAGTTTGACCTTCACTGATTCACCCAGATCAACGTGGTTCCATGAAGGGAAAGAGAACCCATGACAATGTGATTTGTACTAAATTAATTAATAATACACAAGGCACAGTTTATAGGAAATCCACTACTTATAATCAACCTAAACATGGAAAAGGCATCCCAAACAGTTAACTGGGACTTTTTATTTGTTGTTCTGTTAAACATGGGTTTCCTTAGATGCCTGATTTGAAATCTTGTAAGCAATTTATATAGGGGCTTCTCCACAAGATGAAATACAATCCAGAGTATTTACACCACTCACCCTGGCTAGAGGGATGAGACAAGAATGCCCTTTTTCTCCTTTCCTGTTAAGGATTTACCTTGAGCCACTAGTTGAAATGCTAAGGTCTTTCGGAATTCCTGACTGGAACAGTTTGGGAACATTTACACCTTAAACTTGCTGTTGTTTGCACATGATATTCTTGTTACCCTAACTGATCCTGAGAGGGGCATTTCACATCTTTTAAATATATTGGCAAACTTTGGAGGATATTGGGGTTATAAAAAAGGATTACCAAAAGAGATACTTTCAGAGATTGCTGGGATCTTTTTTTCAGAGGCCCATGAGATATATGGTACATAAGTAAGAAACAGGATGATAGCTTTGATTCTGTGGAGTTAGTCTCTATAGGGGGACAGCAACTGATGTTAAAAACAGACTTTTATGGCAATAGACAAAAAAGCAAATCCCCATTCATTATTGATATCAGTTACTAGATAAAGGTTTACCAGTAGAATGGCTTTGAGGGAAGCCTTCTAGCTTGTCAGTGGGAGTGGTAAGCACTAGGTAGCCTATCTAGCACAAGAGGAGTGGTTTCTGGCCCAGACATTGTAGTTTATAGGCCGTTTGAGCACTTTTTTCATCTCCTTCAACTTTCTGGTCTGAAAGCCCACGTTTGTGCTTTTCCCGCCTTTCCTGTAACTAGTCTAGTCCAGAAACAGATTTGCTGTATCCAGGACTGTATGTAAGCTTCTGAGCCCCACAAGCCTTTCTGTGTTGGAGGGAAGCCTTTTAGCTTATCAGTGGGAGTTCATAGGTTCATAGGTTCATAGGTTGGTACTAGGCTATCAGCCCTAGGGCCTATACAAGCCTAGCCATAGCAATTCCCTGGCTATTTCTTCCACATTATTTACTTTCCTGGACCCCTGTCTAGCAGGGCGACTGACGTGATCCCTGGGGTGAATTTCCTTTCTCCCATCCAATCGTCAAGGTTCCTCTTGAAGAGGTCCAAAGAGGCACTCTGCTTGACATGTATGGGCAATCTATTCCAGAGTCTGGGGAGTCTCTGGGTCAGGAACCTATCCCTCCAACATGTTTTGTTTATTGTGATGACAAGGTTTAGATCCCTGGAGCATGTAGCTCTGAGGGATTGGGATTTCTTTAAGTGTGGCATGTCCAACAGCTCTGGGTTTGACATGGCCTTGTATGTTAAGCAGAGATCGCCTGTGAGTAGACGATATGCGACAGAGTATAGCTGGAGTTTTTTAAGACGGTCAGCGTAGGGCATCTGCTTTAGGCCTGTGATTCTTTTAGTGAGGTATTTCTGAGGCCTTTCCAGTTGTTGCAGATGTCTTGAGAGGTACATACCAAATGGGGCATTGTATTCTACAATGGGTCTAATGAGGGATGAGTACAGTGGGACAATGACCTCCTTTTTTCTGGATGAAAAGCCCTTCGTGATGAGGTGTGACACATAGAAGGATTTCCTGACTGTTGTGGTGATGTGGTTATCGAAGGTGAGACCACTGTCCACCTGTGTCCCTAAGTCTCTTATCACACTTTCTGTGTTTAGTGTACTGCCACCTATATGGTAATTCATGGATACATGTTTTTTCCCATAGGGGATAACAATACATTTCTTGGCATTGAGCTTGAGCCCATGGCTGTGGCACCAAGCATCTGTTTCTGTAAGGCCCTTTTGTAGAGTACCCACATCATTTGGGGATTCAATAATGGCTCCCAGTTTGCAGTCATCTGCAAACTTTGTTAGCTAGAGTCCCTTAGTGTTGACCTGTACTTCAGAGTAGTAGATGCCAAACAAGAGCGGCCCCAGGACTGAACCCTGAGGTACTCCACTTGTCACTTGTCTGGAGCTGAATTTGGAGTCAGCTACTTTTACAGTGTGGGTTCTATCAGTAAGCCATTTAGCAACCCATTGGGTGACATAGGGATTAATGCCCAACTTAGTAAGTTTATCTATGATTCCAGAGTGGGGGATGATGTCAAAGGCCTTGGCAAGGTCTAGATAGGCTGTGTGGACCACCTTACCCTTGTCCATGGCTCTGGAGACTGATTCAAAGAAGTCAATCAGGTTCAGGAGACAAGATCGGCCCTTCACAAACCCAAACTGGGTGGGGTCCAGTGTTTGAAGGTTGCCAATGTCTTTGTTTATAAGTTCCATGATAATACGCTCCATGGCCTTGCAGATAAGGCTTGTCAGACTGATGGGACGGTAGTTTCCGGGATCCAAGGTGGATCCCCTTGTGGATTGGGATAACTGTAGCTCTGCGCCACTCAGTGGGCATGAAACCTGAGGTGAGGCTATGATTAAACATGACACTTAGGTGAGGTGCCAGTTCATATTGTAGTTCATGTAGTACACAGCCCGGGATGTCATCTGGTCCCATGGATGCTGTATTCTTGGCTTTAGAGATTGCGTTTTGTACCTGTGTGGCCGTTATTACTGGAATTTGGCAATCTTCCGGTATTGAGATGGGCCATTTATGGGGTGAGAGTGGGGTGAAGTTGGCACTGAATCGATCTGCCAGGATATTGGCAATATCCTTCGGATCAGTATATTTAATGCCATTCTGTTTTAGCTCAGAGCAGATCTGAGCATTGCCATTTAGATTCTTGACATAATTATAGAATGCTTTGTGGTTGTCTTTGGAATCTTTGGCAATTTTATTTTCGTAACTAGCTTTGGAGGATTTTATGAGGCATCTCAGTTTCTTACTGAGGCTAGTAAGGGAGTTTTTTGCATCCTGGGATTTTCCTCTTTTCTGCAAAAGTTTCTTCCTTTTGTTGTAAAGTTTGTTTATGGCAGGGGACCACCAGATTGGCTTCCTTTTTTTGGAAGAGAGCATTTTGGTTCTATTTGGGATGGCACGAAAGCACTAGGTTGCCTATCTACCACAAGAGGAGTGGTTTCTGGCCCAGAATTTGTAGTTTATTGGCCGTTTGGGAAGTTTTCTCATCTCTTTCAACTTTCTGGTTTAAAGGTCTGCATTGCGCTTGTTTCCCACCTTTCCTGTAACTAATCTAGTCCAGATACAGATTTGCTGTATCCAGGACTGTTTGTAAGCTTCTGATAGGTGCCAACGTCTGCTCTTCAATTTTTCCCTTAGATCTGCTAGTTCTCCCCTCTCCTGCACTTTTACTAGCTTATTAGTCTAGTACTTTACCATACCAGACTTATTATAGCAATTATTGTAGCACACAAAAGTGCTACCAGCACTAAACATTCTACAAGGAAACAGCTCCAGTACTTATTATTAATGCCCATCCTTCCAGGCATGTCTAAAGGTCAGTTCCCTGCGCTTTCTCCTGTTAACCTGGTGAACTTGGGCATCCTGAGGCAATGTAGCAAGTGCCTCATGTACACCAACAACCCTCTCCTCTTACATCCCAACACTCAGACTTGCGAGAGATGCACTTATATATCCAAAATAGAAGCCACACACTCTCCAGCCAAGACTGGAATAGCTGATCAAGAGGAGAAGGTCAACACTTGCAATACACCACATGGAACATATAGCCCTTTAGAACACATACTAGCACTGCTTTCACATAAAAACACAAACCACACACCCAGCTTCACAGCAGCTCTCAATAAAAATCTACCCAAACAGCAGTGACCTTCAAGGCAGAAACACACTAAACCACCATAACACAACACTAATCATGAGACACATAACTCTGCTAAACAGTGTGCCACTTAGCCAAAGCCCCTAAGGCAAAACAGCATGCCCAGCACACTAGTCATAGGTGACTCGATAGTGAGGCACACTGATGTGCCACTCACTAGATTGAATAAGGAGAAAGTAACAGTCAGCTGTCTGTCAGGTGCCAGGATCCGCCATATAATGCACACACTCAGTCCCTCAACAACAGGTACAAATATGACTCTGTCATTGTACATGTAGGTGTGAATGACCTGAGATGTACCTTCCTGGACTACATGAAAAGAGACATGGAGGAGCTCTCGGATTATGTAGTCCAGGCGGGTATGACCCTAGCCCCGAACAGCATCCTACCATCACCCAGAATGATACCACAGTACAAGGCTAAGCTTCTGATGTCATTCTAAGGGGATCCAGTATCTGTCTGCCTGGGATGACATGATTGACAGACCTCGTTGCTTTGCCAGAGATGGCCTGCATCTGTCACCCGTGGGCTTCTGGATACTGACCAAGGGTCTTGCCACCCCTATAGTGCCTTATTTAGGTGGTGTTCCAAAGACCAAATTACCACCATAACAGCTACAAACAAATGCAATCTGGGGCTCATGCTGCTCAACGCTAGAAGTCTAAATCTCAAAATGCACTCACTTGAAGCACTCTTTAAAATGGAGAACATCGACATTTATGTTGTAACAGAGACCTGGTTCAAGGCAGCAGAAAGCACCCCTGCACTACCAGGCTATAACTCATTCCACACCTTTCGGTCCCAGAACTTGGACTGAAGCTCCAAAGATGGTGGTGTTTCCATATTCATAAAGGATGCACAAACCTCCATGGTAGCCCAACATAATGCATCAGAGATACTTCAGGTGCAGCTAACATTGTGTAAGACAGTGATTCAGGTCGTAGCCTGTTATAGGTCCCCAATCATGTCCCAAGATACTCACTCCATGTTCCTAAGCACCCTGGAGAATATTAGGGTCCAACCTAACACACTCATACTGGGTGACTTCAACTACCCCTCCATTAACATGGAAAACTCCTCATGTACCAATACACTTGCCCAATGTTTCCTGGAATTCATTAATTCCAATGCCCTGGACCAGCTGGATCTTACACCCACTAGAGGTAGCAACATCCTTGATCTGATCATTACTAACATGGACAACCATTGCTCTACACCAATAGTCAACTCCTCTCTGGTTAGATCTGACCACAAACTAATCACTTGGAAATCCACATCCCTCCCACCCCATCCCTCACAAAGGTAACCACCATGAAAAACTTCTCCAAAGCTAACTTTGGGATCCTAACAGCAGAGGTGGCACCCATGCAAATGGAGAATTGTTGCATGACTGCCAAATCATACACCAATGCACTGTATAAACACGTACACATCTGCAAGGATCTCGCCATACCCAATAGAACCAAGATGCTCTCCTCCAAAATAAGGAAGCAAATCTGGTGGTCCCCTGCCACAAACAAACTCTACAACAGAAGGAGGAAACTGATGCGGAATAAGGTGAAGTCTCAAGACTGGAAAAACTCCCTTATCAGCCTCAACAAAAAGTTGGGATCCCTCATCAAATCCTCTAAAGCTAGCTATGAAAACAGAATTGCAGCAGATAGTAAAGACAACCACAAGCCCTTCTATAGTTATGTAAAGAACCTTCATAGCAATACCCAGATTTGTTCTGAGCTACTGCACAATGGTACCTCCTATACCGAGCCAACATATATTGCCAATATACTGGCCGGCAGATTCACTGCCAACTTTACCCCCCCAAAGGACCAATCACAATACCAGTAGATTGCCAGGCACCCAGTATTACTGCTGCACAGGTTAAAACAGCACTGTCCAAGGCCAAGAATACAGTTTCTATGGGACCTGACAATATCCCTGGCTGTGTTCTACATGAACTACAGACTGAACTGGCACTTCAGCTGTGTGCCTTGTTCAATCACAGCCTCACCTCAGGCTTTGTCCCTACTGAATGGCGCACTGCTATAGTCATCCTTCTCCACAAAGGAGGAGCGATTACAGACCCTGGGAACTATCGCCCCATTAGCCTGACAAGTCTGAAATGCAAAGCTATGGAACACATCATCATTTACCTAATAAACAAGGATATAGGGAATCCCCAAACTCTGGATCCCACACGGTTTGGTTTTGTGAAGGGTAGATCATGCCTGCTCAACTTGGTCGACTTCTTTGAGTCAGTCACCAGAGCTGTGGATGAAGGCAAGGTGGTTCATACAGCCTACCTTGATCTGTCCAAGGCCTTTGATACCATTCCCCACACAGGAATCATAGAAAAACTCACTAAGCTAGGCATCAACCCCTATATCACTAGGTGGGTTGCAAACTGGCTCACAGATAGAACCCACAGTGTGAAAGTAGCTGACTCAAAATCAGACTGTTGACCAGTGACGAGTGGAGTCCAACAGGGATCGGTTCTGGGTCCTCTCCTGTTTGGTATCTACTTCTCAGAAGTCCAGTCCAACACGAAGGGACTCTGGCTGACAAAGTTCGCAGACTATTGCAAGTTGAGAGCCATTATTAACTCCCCAAGTGATATTGACATCCTTCAGAAAGGCCTCATTGAGACAAACGACTGGTGTCAGAACCATGGCCTTAAGCTCAATGCCAAAAAATGTGTTGTCATCCCCTTTGGGAAAAATCCAGTTCCCATGAACTACCACATCGATAGTAGACATTATAAGAGATCTGGGAACACAGGTTGACAGCAACTTCTCTTTTGACCACCACACTGCCACTGTGGTCAGAATGTTTTTCTATGTGGCATCTCATTACTAAGGGTTTTGTATCCAGGAAGAAAGAGGTCATTGTCTCCCTCTACTCTTCCATCATTAGACCAATCATCGAGTGCAATGTCCCATTTGGTATGTACCTCACTAGACACCTGCAACAACTGGAGAAGCCGCAAAAGTACCTCACAGGAGGATGCTAGGCCTTAAACACTTGTCCTATATGGACAGACTCAAAAACTTCCAGCTATTCTCTGTCTCATATTGCCTACTTAGAGGCGATATCTGCTTGACTTATAAAGCCATGTCTGACCCAGCTCTGTTAGAAATGTTACATCTAAAGAAATCCCAATCCCTCCGCACCACACGCTCCAGAGACCTCAACCTCATTACCACAATCAACAGAATGTGCTGGAGGGACAGGTTCATACCTCAGAGACTGCCCATGCTATGGAATAGACTTCCCATACATGTCAAACAAAGCACCTCACTGGCCCTCTTCAAGGGAAATCTTGATGAGTGGATGGGAAATAGAAAATTCACCCCGGGGATCACTCCAATGGCTCTATTCAACAGAGGCACTGGAAAGTAAGGTCGGGTGGCATGATGCCAGGGTAACCTCATGGGCTGGGCTTGTAAAGGCTCCAGGACCATTAGCCTAGTACATCCCTATGAACCTAATATACAAATAAACTTTCTTTGCCAAAGACTGCAACAACATGTTAAAGAAAAACATACAGGGATGGGGCAAGTAAGGACTATTGAAATGAATATGTTTCTTTCCTAGTACAAGTGTGGCAAGATCAACTGACAAAGAGCTTATATCCCATTTCTACAGAATTATAGTATCAATGAATAAAACTGTGGTGGATAACCTTAGGTGGAAAGGGAGAACTGTGGGTATTAATGTGTCCAAAACAAGGGGGAGCATGGCTTTAAAATATCTACATATTCCAACTAAGCCAAGAAATTTTAGGATATTTGCCTGGAAGTATCTCCACAAATACTTTTACACTTTGGAACACTTAGCAAGGATTTACCCTACTGCCAGTCTTCAGTGTTAGTGATGTGAGGTAGGTTTCACAGGTGACTAGACCCATACTTTTTGGCAATGCCAAATGTCACACATTTGTGGCCAGATTCATAGCTTTATAGCAGATTTATTTATTTATTTATTTATTTCAGTTTGATTACCGGGGAGGTCCACTGGGCTTTGGGGCCCGTTTTCAGTGGGGGCCCAGGGAGAAAAGCTCCAACAGGAAAAACAAGAGTTTAATTACATGAAAATTCAAAGAGAGTTTGTGTAACATATAGCAGGTAGTAAACAAAGAGAATAAACACTAGCAATTTCTAATTTGTTCATGAGGAAAACAGGCTTATATCATAAAAATCAAAATTCTACTATTTAGTTGCCTATGCTAAGTATATTTAAAAGAGGTTATGAAGGAGAAGAGGTTAGCCTGGAGAGAAGAGAGAAGATAGCTTGAGAGGTATGGGCTGAAGAGTGCAGTTGCAATGCCTATTTAGATAGAGGTAGGAATGAAGTTGGGTTTTGAAGTTATTAAGGTTGGTACATGTCCTTAGTGTGGAGGGCAGGGCATTTCATTTTTTAGCTAGGGTAAAGGATAAGAGAAGCTGACCTGCTGGGCGCTTGGGTTTTTGTACGGTGATCAGGTTTTGGTGAGAAGATCTAAGTGATCTAAGGGGGATATAAGGCTGAAGAATATTAGAAAGAGCAGGGCAGTTAGTAGGATGGAACAATAATTTGTAGGCTGTGATGATTTGGAGAAAGGCAAGTCAATTGGGGAGTTCAAGCCAGTTTAGAGAGTGAAGGGAGGTGCAGTGATGAGAGGAGGATTTGGCATTTGTGGCAAATCTAGAGATTTTGTTGTAACATTGTTCCAATTTGGAGGTAAGTGTGGATGATAAATTAGTGAGTAGGGGAACTCCATACAGTAGGGAGGGAAGGAGGTAGCTAGTGGCAAGGGTTAGTCTGGTGTGAGGAGAGAGGAAGTGGTTGTTTCTATACAGTAAACCTAGTTTTATGTGGGTTTTTTTGATGTTTAGCTGGATATGAGTATTAAATTTTAGTTGGTCATCAATTGTAACACAGAGAAGTTTGGTGGAGGGAACAATCTCGACAGAGGAGTTGTTGAGGCTGGTAATTTGGAATAAGTTTTTATCAAGAGAGGAAGATTTAGAGGGGGAGAAAAGGAGGATCTTAGTTTTTTTTTGCATTTAGAGAGAGATGATTTTGGAGCATCCAGTTTTCAGTGGTTGAGAAGGCACTTTGTGTTTGGGCTTGGAGCTCTGTTAGGTTAGGGGCACAGCAGATCAAAGTGGAATCATCAGCATATTGCACAATTTTGGTGTTAGGAATCGCTTTGTGGAAGTCATTAATAAAGATATTGAATAGTAATGGGCCTAGTACGGAACCTTGGGGTACTCCGGTAGGGGTAGGAAGGAAGTTAGAGGTGGCTTGGCCCCATTTCACAGCTTGGGACTTGTTTGAGAGGTAGCTGGAGAACCAGGAAAGGGTTTTTTGGCATAGGTTGAGGTTAGAGTGGTAATTTAGAAGGTGGGTATGGGAAATAGTATCAAAAGCTTTGGATAAGTTAAGTAGAATAGAGGATACTATATTACCAGAGTCACGTGCTGAATTAACAGAGTGCAAGAAGGAGAGAAGGGAGGTGTTAGTACTGTGTCCGGGGCAGAAGCCGTGTTGGGTAGGACAGAGTAGTTGATGTTTGGTAAGGAATGGCAGGAGCTGACGGTGGATACATTTTTCCTAGGATTTTGGAGATAGGGGAGAGGATGGCTATGGGGTGGAAATTGGAGACATTACAATTTTTACCACCTTTGTGGAGAGGAAGAATGAAAGCGGTGCGCCAAAGGTTAGGTACATAGGATTCGAGTAATGACCTATTAATTAGGATGCTGATAGGCAGAGCAACAGAGTCAGAAGCTATTTTTAGGAAGGAGGATGGAATGCTGTCAGGGGCATTGGAGCAGGGCTTTAGTTTATAGAGAAGTTTCTTTATTAGGTCAATGGATACTGGTTTGAGTTCGAAAGAGGGGAGGGAAGAGAAGGGGATGGAAGATTGAGCAGGGAGGGGAGGAAGGTTATTGTTTGTGAATGTCTTGGTTAACTCAGCGATAGAAGAGGTGAAGAAGGAATTGAATAGGGAGGTTATTTCAAGATCAGATTTGCTGGTATCAGGACAGGGGTATTTTTTTGTACCTGGACTAAGGAGGGAATTAATAGAATTCCAGAATTACTTGGGATTTCTAGTATGGTTTTCTTGTAGTTTGATGTAGTAAGACTTTTTATCTCTAATGACTTGTTTTTTGGCAAGGTTTCTCAACTGCTTATACTTAAGGAAGATTTCAGGTTGTTTGTGTTTAACGTAGGTTTTCCAGGTTTTATCCCTTTGCAGCATTATTTTTTTTGTGTCTTTGGTAAGCCAAAGGGTGGTATTTTTTTAACTCTTTTTGTTCTTATGGGAGCTAGGGAGTTAAGGAAAGTTATGAAAGTAGAATTGAAATAGTCAACGGCTTCATCTAATGGCAGTGTTTTATTTAAAAAGCCACTTATTTTAGATCAGGAGAGTTATTTCCTTGGCCCCACAATGAAACAAGGAGGATCTCAACCAAATAAGTAATTGTTTTTATTGATTGTGCTATTGATAAAAAAGCTATCAAGAGGAAATAGAAGTCTTGGGCTCTCCCAACATTGCAGACTGTAATTTCTTCCTAGCTAAAGTTGTGATTGAGGAGGCAAAGACTTCAGACACTGGTCAAATAAAAGGATGGGAAATGGGCACCTTTTATTCAATATTTAGATGGCAACTTTAGTTAGGATAAATTATAGATTCCCAGATGATTACTAGGCTAACAACTGGGGCGGGGGAGGCTTTTTAAGCCTAACCTTTCTTCCAGAGGTAAGAATCAAACCCTGTACTTTGTGCCTATAAGGTAAACACCTTAATCATTATGACAATCACCAAGCAAGGTTATGTCACCCCAGATGGGACTCAAACCTACAATACTTGTTTAGGGAGGCCAATGTCCTATCCATTAGGCCACTGGTGATAATTTTGAAGGGTCAAACAGTTTCATGGTAATTTGCCGAAGTGCTTATTTTATTTTCTTGTTATAACTGGTGATACATTTTATTTTAGGATTTAATATCTATATTATCCATAACACTCATTCTGTTTTTGTAATAACAATTCACAATTTTCATATTTAACAGTGAAAGTCTTTACACCATTAAGTTTGTTACTGGTAGAAACCTAACAAATTGTACTGTAGATCAGTTTTGTTTGTTACTTTCTGTTTGTGTGATGAGAAGTGATAAATCATACAGTTAAAAGAAACAGAGAATGTAACTAAAGGAAATAATAGGAGATACAGTAAAAGCCATGAAATAAAAAAGTAGTGGGTTACTTGCAGAATTAAATTTGATATATCAGACAAAGTTATGGTATAAATTACATTTTTATGCCCATGCATCAGTAGAATGGTTACTTAGGAAGTAAGAGATACTTTCAGTAGTTGTAGTTTTATTTTATAGTGATACTGAATTAGAGTCTGATCAGATTATTAAAACAGATTTAATGACTTTCTTATTTTGAAGATAAGGGTAACACCAACAAGTCTGGCTGCTCATACAGTTAAGGCAGTGAGCTGCAGTTCCCCTGGTACAGGATTTAATTCCTTCAATTATCATTTGGCTACTGTGTGATCACAAGCAAGTCACTTAACCAGAAATTACTCTCAGGTTGTCTCTGAAAAGGGACAGTGTGTCCAGTGGACCTACCTGGTCAAAAAATGTGTGCTATTACAATTCTCTCATAAGGAAGTGCAGTTTGTCTTATATTTACATTTACCAGACAATTTTCACAATATGCACATTATGTGTATATGATTTTCACAATATGCAGACTATGTATATGTGATTTTCATGACATGCACAGCATGCGCAATATGAAAAAACAGATTTTGCAGTACAGCATTACAGATGAAACTATTTGAGCATTAGCTTGAAAGGTGGAGTGACATGTTAATTGTGACATGGTCAAAATGAGTTATATGACTGCCTGAAAAAACAGTAAAAGCTATTCATGATATTGTAGACCAAGTGTCATTTAGAAAAATATTTAACTATCAATGATCATGGAATATGGAAAATAAAATGGATACTAATAGGATATAGTTATACCTCTCAACCTAGAACCATCAAAAATCTGGACAAAGACCCATGAAAAATAGGTACAAATCCGTATGCCGATTAACATACAATTTGCATACATAATTATGTAACCCCACCCACTCCAATGGAATTGTGGGATATCAAGTTTTAAACACAAGCTGAAGAACAGACAACCAAAATATGTCCCCAGCTGCATACACTTTTTCACTGTTTATAAAAATGCATATTTAACTAGTTTATGCACTGTATGACATCAGATTCAGTAGACTAAAAAGAACGGTTTGCATTAACACTTTCATTTTTTTGAATGCCAACCAACCAGTATAGACCGTGTCAACTAGTCCATTGTGTGTCACTTTTTAGGAAACCTAGCTAGAGGGAGACATGCTAGTTATATGCCATGTCATGGACTATATCGTGTTGCTGTCACAATCACTCTCCTGCTACTGTCCCTCTAACTCCTCCGCCAATGCAGATGTGTAATGACATCAGCCCCGTGTTACTGCAGTTTTATACGTGTCTGTAGGATTTGCATTATGACCTTACCCCATTCGCCTTTAAAGGTTCACACTCATTCTGCATTCGCCTCTCCCCAGTTTGTCACTGCTGTGCCCCCCACACTCTGCCAGGACTCACCAAAAGTAGCTAGCAGTATCCCAGCACTGTAATAGTCTCTGTGAACAATGGACTCCTCAACTGACAATCCTGTTTACCCCAACTTGTTTTTAAGGATTTATATGCATAGAAAGGGTTAAAGTCGAAAATGATCAACAGAACAATCAACAAAAATATACTGCAGGTATTTTCTTTCCTTTAATTTGAGCTTAACTGTACATGTTAGGGATGCTATCTGTGACAGTATGTATCCCCCCATCAGTTCTGCCAATCATCAGTCCTTGTGAAACATCTAGTACTGGTTCTAGCCTTTCTGGTCGGTGTCATTAGGGGAACTATGCAAGCCAAACATACATCAAGTATTGCAACACGAATAGGATTCCTTCAGTTCCTACAACCACCATAACTTAACTTTGCTATCTTTCCCATTTTTGATGAAATGTCCACAAACTCGTTCGTTAAATACACATTAAACTTTCACTTGTGATGTGGGTGTCTAGCTCCCAAAAATGGTACCCACCCTATACAGAGGGCAACAAAATATAGCCACCTTTGAATGCCTTCTTTGCAGTTTGTGCAACTTCCAGAAAAAATGTAGAAGTGAGCTGCAATGTTGCACAGTGATAAAAATGCAGAATCACATAAACTACATTAATTCATAATGCACACAAAACAATGCCTATATTCACAAAGATTCGCCATACTGCTTAATGAGAAGTTGACATTTCTGCTCTAAATGCTTCAACAAATTAAGCTGCAAACAACTAGCAGAAATTCATACAATAATATGATCTGTGTAATACTAAATAAAAGAAAAAATATCATGCCAACTCTGCAGTTTAAGAAACACTGAACGAGAAACAACAATGATCACGCAAAATAACCACTGTAATTTTATTTATTTATTTTAGTTTTATTTTACATTTGTTAACCGGGATAGTCCGACTGGATAGAGGTCCATTTTCGGCAGAGGCCTGGGGAGAAAAGCTCCACAGTTTATTAACAATAATTAAAAGCAGAGGGATAAACAAGCAAGCATAGAACAAATGAACAAGTGAGATATTAAAGAAGGCATATAACATACAAATCAGTGAAACATTAAACGCACATACAGTAGTACTAACAAAAGTGATAAACAAGCAAGCATAGCACAAATATACAAGTGAGATATTAAAGAAGGCATATAGCATATAAATCAGTCAAATATTAAAGGCACATACAGTTGTACTAACAAGTATATTTACAATTTATCTAGTGTCATCTGTTTGTGAAGTTAATGGGCTACAGCCATTCAAGTTATGTAATCCAAACATTAAGTAAAGGAAAAGAGGGAAAATCTAGGATAATTTATGGGATGCATGGACAGATCCAGTTTTTAGTAAGATGAAGTTTGAGTAAGTGCTTGAAAGTTGGGGTGGAGGAGGAGGCAGAAGTAATAGAAGTATGGAGATTATTCCAG
Source organism: Protopterus annectens (assembly GCF_019279795.1). NCBI lineage: Eukaryota > Metazoa > Chordata > Ceratodontiformes > Protopteridae > Protopterus > Protopterus annectens. Next base: position 421,551,165 of record NC_056746.1, read on the forward strand.
GCTTTTGCAGTGGTGTAGCAAAGTAGTGCTTTCCCTGCTGTTTTATTTGCCCTGGTCATATTAAGGAGAGACTTGTTAGCAGACCGAAGAGGGCGAGAGGTAGAATAATGAGATAGCAGGTGAGTTAGGGCGGGAGTTTTTTCAGGGTAGGTGAGGATGCTGAAGGCTATGAGAAGTTGTTGATAGGTAAGAAGATGTGGAAGCTCTAGCCATTGTAAGTCCCTTAGATCCTGGCAATGATGAGTTCTGTAGGGAGAGTTGTTAGCAAACCTAGCAATGTTGTTATAGCATGCCTCAAGTTTGGTAAGATCTGTTTTTCTCGCCTGAGTTAGGATAGGTGCAGCATACAACAGAGTGGATAGAAGGTGAGTTTGAGCGAGGGTGATTCTTGCCTTGTCTGTAAGGCATTTTTTATGTCTATAGAGAGTTCCCATTTTTTTGTTTACCGTTTTGACAGTTTGGGCTATATGGACATCAAAGAACAGGTTGTTATCTATTTCTACCCCTAGGAGTTTAGTATGGCTAGTTGGAGATATGTCAGTGCCATTAGAAGAGTTGATGGTGAAGGAGAGGGGGGAGCATTTGGATTTATTAGGAAAAAGCAGAAGTAATTTGGTCTTGTTTGGGTTGAGAATAAGCTGAATGTTATTCATCCATTTTTTTTATGGAGGCAAAGGATTCTTGGGTAAGCTTTTGTAAGGTGGTTAGGCATGCGGATGCGCAGATGAGTGTAGAGTCATCTGCGTACTGTATGAGTGAGGCTTGTTGGGTAGCATTAGCAAGGTTGTTTGTAAATATAGAGAAAAAAAGTGGACCCAGGATTGAGCCTTGTGGAACACCAATAGTTGTTGGAAGTTGTGGTGATAGAACTCCTTGCCATAGAACTGATTGTTGTCTGTTGGATAGGTAGTTTGTGAACCAGTCTATAGTGGCAGCAGCAAATGATAGGGTAGCTAGTGAATTTAAGAGTAATTGGTGTGAGACCATATCAAATGTTTTTGATAGGTCCAGAAATATGGCAGAAACAAAGTTATTATAATTTCTGTACTGGTTGACCTGATGTGTAAAAGAGAGGAGAGCAGTGGTTGTACTATGGTGAGGGCAAAAGCCATGTTGTAAGTAGTAAGGAATTGCATGGCTTGTGTGTGAATACATTTCTCAAGACGTTTAGAAAGGGGAGACAAGATGGCTATGGGGCGGTAGTTGGAGAAGTCATATGAGTTTCCTCCTTTGTGGAGGGGTATGATATGGGAAACTTTCCAGAGCTGAGAAATGTAGGATTCCTGAACTGAATGGTTGATAAGTATGGAAATGGGGTAGGATAAGGATTCTGCAGCTATTTTTAGGAAGTTTGCAGGTATGTTATCAGCTGCGAGGGTAGTTGGCTCTAATATATATGGCTGTAATATAGCTGTCAAATCTGACAAATTACGGGCATACACAGGATGTTCCAGAGACATGTAAACACTAAATACAAACACTCAATTTGAGAATGTGCACCACTTACTCAGAGCTAAAAAAAAGTTAAAATAATAATAATAATAATAATAATACGATGACAAACATACAGTGGAGACTTTACCAACATGGCCAACTAGACAAATTCAGCTTACAACTAGCTTTCTCTAACCATAACTTAATGAATTTCAAAATCAAATGTCACCTACTATGACTATAAAAAACTAACCATGCTGATCCAGGTCAACAGAATTTATAAAGATCCAAAGATAAAGCAGCCCTGTAGGCAGACAGTAATGCATAGGCATGTGGCAAATGTCAAATCTTGACATCAGAGAGGACAGCAACCTCGTGTGTCATACCACTAATATAGTTTCTAACAATGATTAGTTGAATAGATAGGCCCCAGTAGCCACCCCGATGATGTAACAATTACTCACCAGAATCTGGAACTCAAGAAAAAGGTGCCAGGCAGCTCTGATGATAAGATCTAAAGCCCCAAGAACACAAAATATTGTGCCTCCTTCCCGGTAGAGCAAGGACAGTGCCTGGACTCCCCGTATGTCAACTTTCCCGGAGCAAATGCACACTGTACTGTGTGTGTGTGTGTGTGTGTGTGTGTGTGTGTGTGTGTGTGTGTGTGTGTGTGTGTGTGTATGTATATGACAACAAAAAAAAAATCAGCTAATTTCAGTTACATTACCCATTCAAAGCAACAAATTATTCACTCCAATAAAACATAGTCTATCCTTTCAAATGCATAGGAAAACTTGCCCTATAACTAAACTGACGAATGAATAAGTGATTACAGTATGCATGCTGGCAAGTCACCGACTCAACACTTAACTGAGATCAGACCAAGCACAAGTTGCAGAGGACTCACCCTAGATAACAAATGCAAACACAAGCGCTACCAATGGTAATCCTTTGCACTGATTAATACTTGAATCAAGTTCAATGTTTAATAGGTATTTTCCTTGTTTAAGTCCCGGCTGTCAGCAGCTTACCAACTTGTTTGTTGTTGAAGAATTACTTTGACTGCTAAGCTCTTCCAGCTTACCAAATTGGAGCAGCTGGGAAATAAACGACTTGCACGCTAAGTACAAATCTATTGAGCAGTTGGGAAATGCATAGTTTGCATGCACGCTACGTACAGTAAATCCCAAGTCCTCAGCCAATTCTGGCAGGCTGGCAGACTGTTCACAGAACTGACATCATCGCTCACTTCTCTGCAGGTGATGACGTCAGCCCATACAAAGTTGGAAAATAAAATTAAAAAAGAAAGCCAGGAAATTCGGAAATTAAGGGCTGCCACTCGGGAATTGTGGCACCCCATTATTTGAACCTCAAAACTGGTAAAAACTGAGAAATTTGGTATGGTTGAGAGGTTTGGTGTCATGCCCATAATTGTTAAAATAGCACTAGAATATGAAAGTATCAGAGGTAGACTGAACAGAGTATAAAATAAGTCCTGAAGAAAAAGTAGGTCCTGATGGCTGGCTATTACATGAAACAAATTAGTTACAGTGTATCACTACTCAGCATTACAGCCTCATTTATCACTTCTTTAAAGATGAACTATTCTTTCCAAGTACCAGTTACCTTAAAAAAGTTACTGATAATGATATCAAAGTTGATGTTGTATATGTAGGCTTTATTTGGAAAGGACAATACTTCTTTGTTACATACACATTGAAATGAGCATTACAGTTCTAAATTAAAGTGTTTTGTCACAATTCATTGGTTTAAGTTTTGAACCACTTTATGTGGTAAATAAAGCGTGCATCTATATTTTCACCCAATTGTCAAATGTTTTCAGTGCCCTCTTCATCTGAAAGGTTGAAAAGTGTCCCCATCATAAATGCTGTTTTCTATGTGTCCATACCACTGAAATTTAATGTTGACCTTTAACCTCAGTGACATCAAAGAGAAAACTTGAGATGCATCGACAGACCTTAGTTGACACATGCACTTCAGGTGCAGAGATGCATCCATTAAATGCTATGGAAGATCCCTAAGGTGACATCACCAAGAAATGCATGTAAGTTTATTCGGGCAGGGATTTCAGTAAAATGGTTACAAAGCTTTGTAATAAAAAAAGCCCACATAAATTAGAATAGACTAGGGCAATATGCATTGTGGCACTTAACTTTCAGGATGCCTCAATGCAGTCTTAAAACATGACTAAACACTTTAATGTAGGCTTACAGAATATAACAGCACAGACACAAGTGATCCTGACCTAATTTGGAATCCTGACCTCATTATTGCCTTTATTTTCCAAGGGTACCATTCATACAATTAAAGGATGGTGTTCAGACCCTGTACAGTAATGAGAGTTGTGAGAAGTAACTTCAGTTGTCATGTGTCTTGTCAATTGACATGCTTTAATACCTAATTAGTGTGCCCTACCTTGAGTACAGCTGTTAACAAAATGTGTTTAAAGTAATTTTTAAACTATCAAAAAATGAGCTGTTGAGTTTGCAAATTAGTTTTTATACTGGTCTAGAGGTACAACTGTAATTCCACTTTTTTTGTATGTGGATGTGTGTGTGTGTCTGAAAAGAGTAAGCAGTCTGTTCATTTTCTAGTAAAGCCTAAACAGATTGCAGCAGCGTTATATGTCAGAAACTTGTGCTCAGAAAGAAAGGTATTTCCTTAAAAGTATACAAATTTGCCCATGCCTGACATCAAGCCTTTCCCTTATCAGAGGTAGTTGTCATCCAGATAACCATGAGATTACTATGTGCTTACAATTAGACATCCAAGCAACAAGTGCATTTTTGTATTGGTCTAACCTTGCCACTGGTGGTGACATGAGCATTTGCATCACCACAAGGGCTGCCTATGGCCCCCTGTTCATGCATGAATGTTCCCCACCATGCACTGGCACGGGCTGCCCTCACCATCTTGGGCAGCCATGCCCACGTCTTTCCAATACCACTTCCCCTCATCATGACAGGACTCTGCTCCCCTGCCATTGCCCTGTCAAGCAGCTAGTGTACAGGTACCACCATCCCTCCCATCAGGATGGGCACTTGCTGCCTTTGTCATCAACCACCAGAGCTGCTAGTCGCATTCAGGTCTCATGGGCTGTAGTCAAGACGTTATCCCATTATGCCACAAGAGCAGGCTGCATAATCAGGATTTTTGGAAATGGACATAATATTGGACAATAGCTTCCAAAATGTACCTCCTGAACATACAGTTGACAATTGTAGCCATCCCCATCCTTAGTGGTTGAAAAAAATGTTACAGTGGTTTAGCAAAATGCTAGGAATTCACGTTAATAAACTTTTTAACAAACCTTATCATATTCATCTTGCATTAGTAACTCATTTAAAACAGTAAAAAAAAAATCACCTTTTAGTATTTTGAAAGCCCATTAAGTCTTGAAAATTAAAGTGTAAGATGCCTAAGTCTTGGCTGAAAAAGCTATGCAATTGCATTTGGTAATCTTCTCAGAATAACTAAAGTAAACTGCTCACCAAAAATGGCATTGGCTGCTGGACTGCAGCCCCAGTGAAAAAAATGTATTGTATTTATTTTATTTAAAGTCAGAAAGTCAACCATTGTTTTTAAAATTAAAACAGTCGATTTTCTGACTTTTGTTTTGTTTCTGGAGCTCAGAATTTCATACAAGTGTAACTGCAGAGGGTCAGAAATTGAAGAAGCTTTGACAGCTTTACAAAAAAGGGAATTGGCTTTCTCCACTTACTGGGCTGTTTTTAAAACAGCTTAATATTAGACCTATTCCAAATGGATAATAAGGCAATTATGCCCCCACCCCCATTAAGGAAACCACGGTAAAGAATTCTCCAAAGCAAACATCATGCTTCTTAAGACGAAAGTGACAAACTTCATGACACCCATGCAGATGGACAATACAGTTACGACTGCTGAATCCTACACAAATGCACTCTAAAAGCACTTACATGAGTGCATGGATTGTGCTATCCCAAACCGAACCAAGACACTATCCTCCAAAAAAAGGAAGCAAATCTGGTGGTCCCCTGCCATAAACAAACTCTACAACAGAAGGAAGAAACTGTTGCAAACGAGAGTAAAATCCCATGAGTGGACGAGCTCCCTGGTCAGCCTCAGTAAAAAGTTGAGATCCCTTATAAAATCCTCCGAAGCTAGCTACGAAAACAAAATCACCACTGATTCTAAGGACAGCCACAAAGCATTCTACAGCTATGTTAAGAATCTCAATGGCAACACCCAGATCTGCTCTGAGTTACAGCACAATGGCATGAAAATTACAGAACCAACTGATATTGCCAACATCCTAGCAGATAGGTTCAGTGCTAACTTTACCCCCCCTCTCACCCCCTAAGGGGCCCATATCTATACAGGAAGAATGCAGAGTCCCTGTAATCACAACTATGCAGGTAAAAGCTGCACTCTCTAAAGCCAAAAACACAGCATCCATAGGACCAGACAACATCCCAGGCTACGTTTTACACGAACTTCAGAACGAACTGGCTCCCCACCTAAGCACCATGTTCAATCATAGCCTCACGTCAGGCTTTGTGCCCACTGAATGGCACACAGCAACAGTTATCCCACTCCACAAAGGGGGAGCCACCACTGATCCCAGGAACTATCACCCTATTAGCCTGACGAGCCTGGTCTGTAAGGCCATGAAATGTATCATCATGGAACTCATAAGCAAAAATATTGGTAACCTCCAAACTCTGGACATCACCCAGTTCGGGTTTGTGAAAGGCAGATCATGCCTCCTGAACCTGATCGACATCTTTGAGGCAGTCACCAAAGCTGTAGACGAGGGTAAGGTGGTTCACACAGCCTATCTTGACCTCTCCAAGGCTTTTGACACTATCCCCCATTCAGAATTATAGCTAAACTCACTAAACTAGGTATAAATCCCTACGTCACAAGATGGGTTGCCAACTGGCTCACTGACAGAACCCACACTGTAAAAGTTGCAGGCTCCAAATCTGACTTCAAACCACTGACAAGTGGAATACCACAGAGTTCATTCCTGGGACCTCTCCTGTTTGGTGTCTACTTCTCTGAAGTACAGGACAACACAGAAGGCCTTTGGCTAACAAAGTTCACAGATCACTACAAACTAGGCCCATAGTCGAATCCCCAAATGATGTGGACATTCTACAGAAGGGCCTCACTGAGACAGATGCCTGGTGTCAGAGGCATGGCCTTAAGCTCAATGCCAAAAAGTACATTGTCATCCCCTTTGGTATAAACTCTGTACACATGAACTACCACATAGGTGGCAGTCTACTTAATGCCAAATGTGTGATAAGAGACCTTGGGACCCAGGTGGACAGTAGTCTCTCCTTTGATAATCACATTGCCACAGTAGTCAGAAAATCCTTCTATGTGGCACACCTCATCACAAAAAGGTCATTGTTTCCCTCTACTCAACACTCATTAGACCCATTATAGAGTACAACGCCCCTTTTGGAATGTACCTCACAAGACATCTGCAGCAGCTGGAAAGGCTACAGAAGTACCTCACAAAGAGGATGCCTCAAACAGATGCTCTACACTGACCGTTTCAAAAAACTCCAGCTTTACTCCATAGAATATCACCTACTCTGAGGTGATCTCTGCCTAACATATAAAGCTATGCCATACCCAGAGCTGTTGGACATGCTACACCTAAGGAAATCCCAATCCCTCCGAGCTACACACTCTAGGGACATAAATCTTGTCACCACAATAAACAGGACATGCTGGAGGGATAGATTCCTGTCCCAGAGACTTCCCATACTCTGGAACAACCTACCCATCAATGTCAAGCAAAGTTCCTCATTTTCACTCTTCAAGAAAAATCTTGATGAATGGATGGGAAATAGGAAATACACCCATGGAATCACTTCTGTAGTTCTGCTCATCAGGGGCACAGGAAAATAACTTTCTTGGGTGGCATAAGCCAGGGAACCTTGTTGGCTAGGCTTACTTAGGCCCTTGGGCATATAGCCTAGTACCTACCTGTGAACTTATGAACCTTAATAAACGTTTTTTGGCCATTTTGACAACAGCAGAAGTGGCAGTCAAAAAGCAGCTAAAGGCCTTAAAACTCTTTAGTGTGTTTCCAGACCACAGTTACAGTGGGCACCCTCCCTAGATCACTGTGTGAATACATAGTTACATACAGGCATCTAGAAAAAGGGTCAGCATACAAGGCCAAGCAAATTTACGTTAAGACTGGAAGAAGCATAAATGAAAACCAAAATGTACCACCAAGCTGGAAAAGGATAAATATACTTTTCAATTAATTCTGATGGTGTGGGAAAGCTGCTGAAACAGCAACACATTAGGCTTCCCAACTAAAAGGATGTGAGTCAATGAATGCAGAAGTAATAATGAGTGAACAGGCAGAGTATGGTGTTTCCTACTACCTGCTGACTATTAGCTTTCCCTGTGATCTGTTTTCCTTCACCTTGAGATAAGAGCCCTAACCCCGCTGTGAAGGATGACATGGCCACCTGCATCACTGCAGGAGGAGCATCATACACTCTTCCCCATGGTGGGCTCCCACACACACATGCAGGTTGAGAGCTACCATCACCAGCATTGCCAAATCCATGTCCCCAGCCCAATGGCCATTCTGAAACTGCAAGGCTCCACTTGCAAAGAAGCGTTAGCCCAAATGGAACCACCATCTTCTTCTTTCCAGGGTCAGCTCCTTCCAGTGTTAGAACAGGAACAAAAGGGTGCATTTGCCCACAAAGGGTCAAATTATCATATTAGCAAAGTGAATGGCCACCAGTTTGTTGTGGTGTGTGTGCACGTGAATGTATGCACAGTTACGGACTTGTGCATATATGCTTTCAAAACACTTTTTAATGTACCATTTATGGCAAATTTCAAAGAATCAAAGTATAGAAACTAACTGTGCTCATTTTATTTATCAAATCCCACTGTCACTCTCTTCTCACTCAGTGGTATGCCCCACAATAAGAAGTAATTCTCTCAGAGGCATAAAAATCAAATTGAGAGTTTTTGCATTTTGCCAGTTTTCTTGTATTTGACAACTTTCTTTGACTAGGATTACTTGAAACACAAGTAATACAGTCTTACCTTTAGTAAGACATATTCATTGGATGATTGGGAAGATAGCAGGCGGCTAGCCAGCATCCTTCTTGCAGAGGTGATCACAGATATGGTGGGAAGACGGAGTGGAGACTGATATGAGAGAGGCAGAGTGGAGCTAGAAGTCAGCAGCTTCATGTATGTTGTCATGCATACCAGGCTTATTCCCAAGGCCCTAGCCTTCAGTATGCTGCCTATATTGGGTAGGCAGGGGTAGGCAATGGGAAGTGGCCTTCAAAAACAGGGCTGCCCTGATCACTAAGGTGACCTCTCCGCCAAGGCCCTCCCACACACTCAGCTTGGTGGTTATTCCAAGTCCTAGACTTCATCAGGGCTTGAAAAATTTTCTATCCATGCAAGTACAGATCTTAGGGACAGTCAACCCCCTCCTCCACGCAAGCTCCGTCAGATTTCCAGCATGTATCCTAACTCTGGTGGCTTATGTCCTAGTAAGACCTTTATCCCTCTACACAACCAGGCTGGCTAGTTAATGGTGATATGTGATGATGTAGATGCTATACCATGTTTCTAAAATTACACAACATAGAATGATTTCCGCATTACTGTAGATAATGTGATGGTCAAAGACTAGATTACTGTCAATGTGCCCCCTCAAGTCTCTGACTACAGGGTCAGCTTGTAGGGGTGTGATGTGAATATGGTAGCTATCAGGTGTGGATAGCTTCTCTTACACAAGTTATTTGTCTGTCAGCCCTTCCTGGAGAACAGGTGGGAGATTCTATGACTACTCCTAATTTGAAATCATCTGCAAATTTGGTCAGCAAGAGGCTCGTGACATTGGCCTTCACTTCAGAGAAGTAAATGATAAAAAGGAGAGGTCCCAGGACTGATCTCTGGGGACTCCACTTATGACTGACCTCTTTGTAGAGGTGGGCACACCGATTCGTACTTCCTGGGTCCTGTCTTTGAGCCAGCTGGCTATCCACTGGGTGATACAAGGGTTTATATCTACCTTTTGAGTTTAATCAACAATGCCCAAGTGGGGTATTTCATTAGAGTATCTCAAACAAGAACTAGATAAAACTATAAACATGTTTAAAAATAGGGGTTATGATATGAAGACAATACATGATAGTTGGCAGAAATTCATATACAGAGTTAATGGACACCAGAAAAGTAACCAGGATGGACATTACACTAGGGCTGTGCATAAGAAAGAGACAAATGAAAATATTTTTTGTTACAACATACAGTTGCCTTAGTCCCAAAATTATACATCAAGTTAGATATTTCTGGAAATATATGACATCTTTAAGGGATGCTTCAGAGTGGTTGAACAAAGAATTAGCATCTTCCTACAGAAAAGGAAAACGTATACAGAATTTTTTGGTAAGAGGTAAATTCAGTATTCCATCTCCCAATATACCATGTAGTTTGACAATGTGTAGTACATTTGCTTGTGGCAAGTGCAAGGCTTGCAAGTATGACATAAAACCTTTCCTAGAGTAAATAATGTTTCTTTTAGAACTTTATATTGGAGAAACAAAAAGGTGTTTTAAAACTAGAATTTTAGAGCATGTGAGGCATATTGCTAATAAAAAAACAGAGAGCTCTATAGCTGAATATTTAATTTGTTTCATTATGGAGAAAGTAAAGGGCTACAAGGCACTGTTTTGGAAAAAAATACAGATATCTAGATTTGATGTTTCTTTTATCAAGAAACAGTTGCTTTTAAAAGACTCTACTTACATTTTAAAATGTGACACCTTGTCTCCAAGGGGACTAAATGAAGAATGTAATTGGAGAGTACTTCTTTAATTGTATGATTGTTTAATTGATGTATTTGCATGTGTATATATGGAGCAAGTTTTTTACTTCGTGTTATACTCCTTGAAGGCTTTGGCCGAGAAGGCAGAGTTTTATTAAATTTGTTGGATATACTGGTGGTTGTTTCTTTTTTTGCTACAAGGCAACTTTTTATTTTGTGCATCAGTTGGTTTATTTCATCAAATGCCTTTGCCACATCCAGGTAGGCCATGTGAACTGTTTTGCCCTTATCTATTGCTTTGATGAACTTCTCAAAGAAGTCCACCAGGTTGTTCTGGCCTTGACTAAACCAAATTGAGTTGGGTCCAGTGTCTGGAGATGTTGTATGCCATTTCCATGATAATTCTTTCCATGACTTTGCATATTAGACTAGAGAGACTTATGGGACTGTAGTTTCCAGGGTCTGTAGATAGCAAACGTTTGTACAGAGTGATGACTGTTTCTGTTTACATTTGCGAGGCACAAAGACTACAGTTAAATAACCATTCCAGATGGCCTGATACACCATATTTCATGCTATTTAGAAAGTATCCTGGGATATTGTCTGGGCCCATTAATGCAGTGTTCTTGGCCTTAGAGATGTGCTCCCTAGTGATAGTAGAAGGAAGTTATATTTGATGGTAATTCCTGAGTGGAAGTTGAGGGGGAGACGGGTAAAGTTAGTGGTAAATTTGTCTGCCAGTAGGTTTGCTATATCTTCCTGCTCAGTATAGATGGCTTTATTAACAATGAGCTTTGCACACAATTGTATATGGCCTTTTGAGGTAGTGGACATAACTAAAGAATGCCTTGTGGTTGGCCTTGGAAGCCACATTTAGTCAAATATGGCTTTGGTAGACTGTTATTCCTCTGCGTTGTTTGTGTAGTTTGAGAGTGCTTTTATCCTGCTGGGTGCTACACCTACTAATTTTTTCCTTAATTTTTTTCCTTCTGTTATACAGCCTATTCCTATGATTCCACTATGGTGGCTTCTTTTTGAAGTTAGATCTGTAATTATTCCTGGTGGGTACAACTGCCTCTATGCAGCTATTAATATGCTTGTACTGGGTTTCTGTGAAATGTTCCACATAGATAGGGTTTATGGAAGCTTTGAAATTTTGTCAGTTTATCACTTAATAGTAGGAAGTTAGCCTAGTAGTTTAATTGGGGTTATGGTTTTTATTTTACTTCAAAAGAGACCATTTTGTGGTCTGACCTTACAGAGAGGACATTACACTAGGGGGTGTGCAGTGCTTTCCAATATTAGTGAGGATCAGATCCAGTATGCTTGCTCCTCTGGTCATCATACTGAAAATTTGGTTCAGGGAGTTTGTATTTACAAAATCCAGGAATCTCTGTGCCTGCATGCCATGTACAATTCCTAGTTAATAGTGGGATAATTAAAGTTGTCCATGAATATACTGTAGTATTGTGTTGAATGCTGAGTGCTTCCTGTAAGCTTAAATACATGTTATGGGTTTTCTGTGTCATACAGGAGGACCTACAGTTTGCAAGAAAGTGGAATTGGATTCTGCCTGTGGTGATTTGAATGTAGAGAAGCTCAAGTGCATCATCCTGTTTGACCACTCTTGATGTATATTTATTTTTGAAGTAAATCAAGACACTTGCACCTTTAGTCCCTGTCTGTGTAGTAGCTGGTTTAAATGTGTGGAAGGCATTAAAGCCTTGCACTGACGATGTTCTCCCCTCAGCTCTAAACCATGTTTCATTGCTTATACATCAGTCAGTATTTTCTAGGGTGAGGAGAGCTTTTAGGTAGTGGAGTTTATTGTTTTGACTCCTACCATTGATCAGTAAAACCTTAAAATTGTTCTTGGTTTAGGTTTGCTATGTCAGAAGTGTTTTCAGTTTGGTATTGTCTAAAAAAGGCACAAAGTTTTAGCTAATATTTGAAAGCCTAGAGGTGAGAGGTGCAGCCCTTCCCTGACAAAGTAGCATGGTCTGTTAACCATCTCTTTCCATGCTGACAAATATTGCACCCACTTAGAATGACACCAGAAACTTAACCAGTTATTAAAGTCATTCATTTTCTCTCTGTATTGTGGCATCATCCTTGGAGTAGGTAAAATGCTGCTCAGTGCTAAGCTCATACCAGCCTGGGACACATATTCAGAGAGCTCTACAATTTACACCCATATGAACTTTGACCGAGTCATGCTGGTACTTGTGGTCCAGTGACCTGAGTGCATGTGTAATATGCCATAATCTGGCCCCTGCTAAACAACTAACCATAACTTTCTCCTTACTCAACATAGTCAGAGGGACATCAGTGTGTCTCCAATGACCAGAATGTTGGATTGAGTGGTGACTTGCCTTACTGGCTGAGAAGTAGAGGCTCCAATTAGATGTGGCTGTATGTGTTGATGTGGGTGTTGTTTTGAAAGTGTCAGTCTCAGCCTGGGGAAAAAGGGATTGAGTTACAGTGAGCAACAATGAAATCAAAATTTGGTCACATCAACATATTTAACAAGGGTTACAATTAATCATAAAAGCAGTAAAAGTAGAGGTGCATTAATAAAGGTAACATGGGCATTCAGTTAGGTAGGTTAGCACTGTTGACCAGTATTTTATTCCAGTTAGAGGAAGTGATTTGCTTCCAGTGTGGTTCATGGGTTAGCAGGAGTAAGTGTGAGCCTATTTCCCAAAATGAAGAAAGAGTGGTTGAAGGAAGAAGATGAGACTGAGATGACTATAAGGATAACAGAAAAGCAGTACGTCTTTATATTTGTGATAGGAGAGATAGATTGAGATCAGGTAATGTGATGATGAAAGGCATTGGCATTTACCAGGTATCTAGATTCCTCACTTAGAACATGCAGATTATATATAACAATAAATGTTTATAGGACTTTCACACAAATAACACTAAAATAAAGTTTCCACACCTTAAACCATTTCTTCCTAGAGTCTGGAACACTCTCCCACTGCAACTAAGAATACTTGACAATCCAACCGCTTTCAAATGTTTATGTAAATGTTACCTTCTTACAACAGTGCCATGACTGTAGCCATCTTATAACCATCCTTACTTTACAACGTTACTTTTGTCTCCATACATACATTTTCCACATCTGTTTTTGTTTTCACAAACTTTTCTACTAACCAAATACATTGAATATTATGTTCTATTACATCCTCCTACTGCTAAACTTCTCTCATTCCTTATGCCTTTCTCAGTACATTTTTTGACCTTCCCTTACCTCTGTTATCTCTCATATCACTGAATTAACAAACATACATTCTGCATTAGTATACAACATGCATCTACCTGTTAATGTACAACAATCAGTACCTCACACATCACTGTAACTCTTTTCACTCTTTTATTCTGTTTGATGCAGTTTTACACAGGTCCTCTGAAGTGAGCTTTGCACACCAGGGATAACTTTTTCAACATAACGTAATTACTTAGCTTCTTTTTAATGCAACTTTAACTATGCATGTAACCCAACATATGTGAATCGTTTTGCTATAACTGCTATTATATCAATATTGTTTAAAATTGTACTTGTTTTAAAATGTATTACTGGAGCTTTTCTCTTCAGGCCTCCACTGAAAATGGGCCACAAGCCCAGTTGGACAAATGTAAATAAATAAATAAATAAAATAAATAAAATACCCATGTGTAGCTGGATTTTTGCCAATGAAAATCATGGCTTCTCAACAGCATTCCTGCCAGCTTCCCACTAAATAAATCCATATACTATACACCACAATATGGCTGTTCTATAAATGTTTCTAAATTTCAGAATTTGCCAATTGACATGTGTTTGAAATGTTCTTCAATCAGATTTAAGCCCTCCCCCCAGCAGCTCAAGTATGAAGTTATATGTTAATTAAAAATAAATGAATCAAAAATCCCACTCATAGCTGGCTTTAGGCACCAGCAAACCCTGTGGTCACTGGGGGCCCCCCATTCCTGGGGGGGGGGTCCCCAACCACAGCAAGTTATACAAACCTCTTTTCAGTAAAGGCCCAGGGAGAAAAGCAACATACAAACATGGAAAAAGATAAAGTACACAAAAGAGAGAAAAAAAGGTAGTCATTTACCTGGTAGGATAACACAGTAGACGGTAAGCTTATTAACAAACAACAAAAACAGGAGGCATTACACAATTATAATTGCATTGATAATTTGTCACAGTTACATATAAACAGCAAATTCAAGGCAGATCATTCAAAAAAATCAGTTCAAATATACCTCTGGTTGTAGTGACAAGTGTTCTGTCAAGCAGAAGACTTCATAATTTCATAAAATGTTTTTTACACTGCCACAGTGCCCTTGACTTGGTTAAAGTTTGCTGGTGGACATTCTCTCCACTAAAAGTAGCATCATAGGTAGTGTCTGTCATTAATGATGCCAACAGCTGTGGGGAGCCCCCATCCCATCCTTGGGGGGGCTACAAAATCTACTGTTTTGGGGAAATAAGAAAAATCATCCATTCTCCTATTATGCATTTTGTTCTAAAATAAGATGTACGTTAGGATAAAGTTGGTACTCGGTGAATGAACATGAGGCACTTGAGACTGGCAGCTGAGAGACAGTAATCTCAAGTGCGTATCTGGGATTTTAAGAAGAGCAGACATTCCCTATCTTCAGGAAGGGTTTTCTTTTTCAGGCAGTTTTACAAATACTGCCAGGAAACCAGATACTAAAACTTTCAAATTATTTGCTCACAAATTCTTGGCAATGCCAAAAATAGCAGTAGAATAAAGGCCCAGGATCAGAAACAACTATTAAATATCACTTTAATTCACTTAAAAAATAATAGAATAGTTCATTTTGCATCAACATGCATTTTATGAATAAGTATGAAACTTTAAGCTCTGGCATTATTGACTATCTGTAATCATGAAAGATTTACCAGCAAATCAGAATTATGAGGAAAAGGGCAAAAATATGACACAAAATCAGGGACATTCTGTGAAATCATGAAGACTGATAGGTATGCATTAGTCCTCCATAAGGTGAATAAAAGTGACTTATTCCTGCTGTTTGATAACTGCTAAACAGCAGTCACTGACCTGGTGTGGCAGTACTAGTGTCACACAATGTATTGCTATTTGCTGAAGTTAGTGTAAAGTTAGTATTGCTGTGGCATATGTTTTGTACATGTGTCTTGGGGCGTGCAGTGTAAGAGTACCAAGCTGGACATAATTTCTTTTATTTTCTATCACAAACATCATCAACACTGCCATTATGCTCTCTGAATAGAGATATACAATCAGCAAGAAAAGGAGTAGTATTACTGGAACTGAATTCATCCTGACATCTTGATGAGTACCGTCATGAGGTGGACCCTGGTTTTTACAAAATCTCTCCAAAATGACATGGATATAGAGAGGACATATATAGACTGTAATTTATCTAACATCATGGACAGAAGTAAGTTAAAAAATAAACAAGACATCTGGGTGCACAACTCCAAGGATAAAAAGTGTCCAATCTTAGTAGGTGCACTGGTACCAGGATTGGAAAATTACAATACATGGAAGCGTTCCTACAATGGGGATAGACCAGGCTACTGGGGAGGATGGCCACTTTGTCATAGAAGGAAGTAGTAATCCACAAAAAACACAAACGAACCGAGCAAAAATTAGCTATAAAGATGACGGAGAGAACCATGAAGGATAAGAAAGAAATTATATATTGTTACTATTAAGCAGGAAGCCCAGACTTTCTGCATAGAAGATAATGAAGAAGACAGAGAAATTACAGGAAAGAAAAATACACACAAGAAAAAAAATGGTCAAAAGCTTCAAATGCAAATTTGTGTTCATTAATACAGCAGATTATTTCATATTATATAGACCAAGAAACCCTGGACCAGTTGGAAAAAGAAGCAACTAAGGAAGTGCGAAAATGTAAAGAGCAACATCTAGGGATTTTTGAAGGGTATAAAAAAGAAACATGGACATGAAGATCTGACATGGTGCAATATTAATAGAAAGCAAAAAGCCAAACTAATCCATTCAAAAAAGGCATCTCCAAAGATATTTGAAGAGAAATACAGGCAAAGGCACCCAGATATGGAACATTTCACAATTAAAAAAATAAGATTACAAAGGAGGAATGTAGAACATAAGATTAGTAAAGCAGAAGTTAAACAAATAGAAACTGAGGTTAAGGACCACTTGCAAAGTTTAGCATTTAGTGTAGAAAGTCTAAAATGGGTTATGTCACAACATAATGGAGCAATGAGTCCCTAAAGTAAAGAGAAACAGGAGGAGCTGGAGACATTTGAAGAAGAAATATGAACATGGGAAAGAAAGATTTAATATGGTCCAATATTTATGCAAAGGAGAAAACAAAACTAATCACTACAAAAAAGCAGCACCAAAGATATTTGAAGAGAAATGTAGGCAAATGCATCCAGATATGAAAAATGTTACAACACAAAAAATAAAACTAAAGAGGAAAGTAGAAAAGAGAATTAGTACTGGAGAAGTTAAAGAAATAGAAACTGAATTTATGGCTTGGCTGTGAATTAAAGGATTTAGTGTAGAAAGTCCAACTCTGGCAACATCACACCATGATTGAACAATGAGTCCCAAAATTAAGGAGAAACCAGTGGAATGGGAAGCATCTGATCAGTTGCTATATGAAGATACATTGGAGCCTTCAGTAGGAAACCACTCCAGAAGTTCAGCTGGAGTTGCATAGCAAGGGAAAGTGCACAAAACGGTGGCAACTCTGACTCAATCAGTGTTGTGAAGTGACAGGAGTTCCCATATGAAAGATCAATGATTGACACAGGATGAAGTTGAAGAGAATATGTTACAGGAAGATGTTCTGGAATTTTCTGTAGAATGTCCGCAAAAAATGGAGATCAAGAAAATGATCAAAGTGAAGTGTTGCTTAATTTATTAACGATGGTGTGACGACCGTGCCCTGGCCCAGCGATCAAGGAGCCTCAATCCTCACCACTAACACCAGGGAGGTAGTCTCCCAGAAGAGGAAAGGATAACTAATACACACAGTAAAGTACAATTTCCCTTAAGTGCACACAGAGATCAGTCAGTCTGGGGCTGGCTGCTCCCTTGCTCACCAGGTCCCCAGTAAGACTCCCCACTGGCAGAGCTATAGGGTCCAGGTCTCAGCCTAACTGGGCAAGCTAGAACCTCCAGTACCCCTCTCTGTCCAACCAGTGCTTCGTGTCCCTGCCAAGTAGCTGACACAGCAAACACACTTTGAGATAAGTATTTATACAACTTCACAGACACTCCTGGGAAAGGCTGGCACAGATTCTCCAACTGTGCCCCTTTACCCAGACTATAGGGTAGTAATTACTGCCACTGCCCAGTTAATAATATCAGCTACCAAAAGGCTGTTAAAAGGGTGTCCAATTACTACTGTGCAATATTAATATCCAATGGTAGTATGACTAAACAATCTTAAGGCTTAATTTGGAGTGACTTAGACAGTCTTCTTCTTTCAGCTGCTCCCGTTAGGGGTTGCCACAGCAGATAAACTGTTTCCATTTCTTCCTGTCCTCTGCATCTTGCTCTGTCACACCAACCACCTGCATGTCCTCTCTCACCACTTCCACAAACCTTATCTTAGGCCTCCCTCTTTTCCTGTAACCTGGCAGCTTCATCCTTGGCATCTTTTTCCCAATATACTCTGCATCCCTCCTCAGCACATGTCCAAACCAATGTAATCTTGCCTCTCTGGCTTTGTCTCCGAACCTTCCAATCTGGGCTGAGCCTCTAATATACTTATTCCTAATCCTGTCCATCCTTGTCACACCCAGTCTAAATCTTAACATCTTCAACTCTGCCATGTCAAGCTCTGACTCCTGCCTTTTTGTCAATGCCACTGTCTCCAACCCATATAACATGGCTGCTCTCACTACCCTCTTGTAGACCTTCCCTTTCACTCTTACTGGTACTCGTCTGTCACAAATCACTCCTGACACTCTTCTCCACCCACTCCATCCTGCCTGTACTCTCTTCTTCACCTCTCTTCCACTCTCACAATTACTCTGAACTGTTGCTCCCAAGTACTTAAACTCATCCACCTTCTCCACCTCTACTCCCTGCATCCTCACCATTCCTGTATCCTCCCTCTCATTCACACACATATATTCTGTCTTAGTCCTGCTGACCTTCATTTCTCTTCTCTCTAGAGCATATCTCCACCTCTCCAGGGTCTCCTCCACCTGTTCCCTACTCTAACTACAGATCACAATGTCATCTGCAAACATCATAGGCCATGGGGACTCCTGTCTGATCTCGTCTGTCAACCTGTCCATCACCATTGCAAATAAGAAAGAGCTCAGAGCTGATCCTTAATGTAATCTCACCTCCACCTTAAATGCATCCGTCACTCCCACCGCCGACCACACCGCTGTTACACTACCCTTGTACATATCCTGTACCACTCTTACCTTCTCTGACACTCCCGACTTCCTCATACAATACCACAACTCGTCTCTAGGCACCTGTCATATGCTTTCTCTAAATCCACAGAGACAATGCAACTCCTTCTGACCTTCTCTGTACTTCTCAATCAACACTCAGAGCAAACATCGCATCGGTAGTGCTCTTTCCTGGCATGAAACCATACTGCTGATCCCTAATCATCACCTCCCTTCTTAACCTAGCATCCACTACTCTTTCCCATTAACTTCATGCTGTGACTTAGACAGTAAACTCTATAAATATGCAATGTATTCTAGAGCTTCTCTACACAAAGCAGGCACAGGTAGAAGGTTTTAAAAATATTTAATAAAAAATTAAAACACAAGACAAAACTACTACACCACAGAGATATCTAAGAGTTCACAGATCACACAAACTTAAAATATTATCGTAGGAAAGATCTGATTACACAGAAAAACACTTAATCTAACTCTCTAATCTTTAGCTAACCTTAAGAGAAAACACAGTGCTACAATCCTACTTACATACATTAGGAGCATAAGCAGTACTGGGTTAGATGTCCAAAATCAAAATGCCTGTCTATCTCTCTCTGAGACATAGTTTATAAAACAACATTAACAAACATGTCTCTGGGTCCTCCCCAGATTACATCATGTTGACACTTTTCCCAGTATTCATATTGCATCATCTTAACACCCGCTCTGAGTTCCCAGGCTAATAGAAACTGCATTATTTAGCAAGCTAACACCTGCACAGGAGAATACAACAATAAAAGGCATTTCACATATACACTCTAGCAATTAGTCCTTAGTTAACACAATAGACAGAATGTCTTCAGCCAGCCTGACCGGAACCAACATTAAAGATCAAAGAATGTCATAAAATCATTTAAATTTCAAAAGACACATTTGAAAGGCATGACTTAGTTTTTCTTTACAGCAGGGGAGCAATGTTGTAACAATCTTGAAGTTCACATTTTACAGTGTTTTTCTTTCATTTAAAAACACACGCCTGTATTTTACATTTATTTATACAAATGATAGAATTATGTATTAAATTCTATTTGACTAGGCTAGCAGCCTTTGCCTGTCTTTGTCCAGTCTTCACATATCCCTCCCCCCGGGGAACTCAAGCAAGTTTTTCAAGTGCCCCTTGAGAAACATTGCTTGAGAGTGTCAGGTCTATCTGGGTGTACCTCACCCCATTCCCTGTCTTGAGCCCATCTGCATTGGCATTGCTACCCCCACTGCGGTGTTGCACTGACATATATACTTGCAACCCCAGATTCCATCTTAGCAACTTGACATTTTGCTGAGTGGCTCTGTTTAACCATGTTAGAGGGTTGTGATCTGTCATCACAGTGAAGTTTCTTCCATACAGACAAGGCTGAAGTTTTTGTAGTGCCCACACTATGGCTAGACATTTCTTTTTCTACCGCTGCATAGCATTCCTCAATGGGTTGGAGCCTACGACTGAGATAAACCACTGGGTGCTCTTCTCCCTCTGAAGAAATCTGGCTAAGTACAGCCCCCACCCCATAATTTGAAGCATCCACTTGTACAACAAAGTCTTTGCTGTAGTCTGGACTGGCTAACACAGGGGGTCCTTCCAAAGCTTCCATAAACTTCTGAAATGCCTGCTCACATGCTGGGTTCCACACTACCTTATCCAGCCTGTTCTTCCTTGTCAGGTCTGTGAGGGGAGCAGCTATGGTACTTTAATTGGGAACAAACTTTCTGTAGTACCCTGCTGTCCCTAAGAATGCCCTCACCTGCTTTTTGGTAACAGGTGCAAGCCATGCCTGAATATCTTCCACTTTGGCAGGTTCTGGCCTTATCTTACCACTCCCCACTCTATGTCCTAGGTAGGACAGTCCAGACTACAGTCAAGTCACAAGTGGACAGTGGTCTCACTTTTGATAACCACATCGCCACAACAGTCAGGAAATCCTATGTGGCACACCTCATCACTAAGGGCTTTTCATCCAGAAAAAGAGGTCATTGTCCCACTGTACTCATCCCTCATTAGACCCATTATAGAGTATAGTTCCCCATTTGGTATGTACCTCACAAGACATCTGCAAAAGCTGGAAAGGCCACAGAAATACCTCACTAAAAGAATCACAGGCCTAAAGCAGATGTCATATGCTGACCATCTAAAAAACTCCAGCTATACTCTGTGGCATATCATCTACTCAGAGGCGATCTCTGCTTAACATACAAGGCCATGCCAAACCCTGGGCTGTTAGACATGCTCCACTTAAAGAAATCCCATTCCCTCAGAGCCACACACTCCAGGGATCTAAACCTTATCACAATGAACAAAACATGCTGGAGGGATAGGTTCCTGACCCAGAGACTCCCCATACTCTGGAATAGACTGCCCATACATGTCAAGCAGAGTGCCTCATTGGCTCTCTTCAAAAGGAACCTTGATGATTGGATTGGAGATAGGAAATTCACCCCGGGGTCATGTCAGTTGCCCTGCTAGACAGGAGCCCAGAGAAGTAAATATTGTGGTAAGAAATTTCCAGGGAATTGTTATGGCTAGGCTTGCATAGGCCTTAGGGCCGATAGCCTAGTACCAACCTATGAACCTATGAGACCCCTGCCATACCCACCTGACATTTGCTCAGCTTAATGGTCAACCCTGCCCTCTGTAGTCTGCCCAGCACCTCCCTGATATGCTGAAGGTGCTTTTCCCAGGAATGGCTGTAGATAGCAATATCATCCATGTAAACAAGGGCAAACCCTCCTTCTTCTGCTAAGATATGATTTATCAGCCTCTGGAAAGTTGCTGGGGCATTCTTCATCCCAAAGGGCATCTTTGTGAACTCAAAAGGCGTCACAAAGGCTGCCTTCTCTCTAGCATTGGGAGTCAAGGGCACCTACCAGTAACCCTTGGTAAGATCAATGGTTATAAGATACTTAGCCCTACCCAGCTGCTCTAGGGTCTCATCTGTCCTAGGCATGGGGTAAGCATCCGACTCTGTGTGACTATTTAATTTCCTGTAATCCACACAGAACATGTTGCTGCCATCCTTCTTTGGCACCAGCACCACTGGTGAGGCCCAGGGACTGTTGGACTCTAGAATCATCCCTACTTCCAACATCTCCTGTACCTCCTTCCTTAGAGTCTGACTCTCTCAGGCACCCTATAAGGGGCCTGCCTAATAGGCCTTTGGGGTCCTGTATCCACCTGGTGCTGCACCAGGTGGGTGCTCCCTGGTTTCCCGGTGAACATGCCCCCAAACTCCTGCAACACTGCTCAGATTTCTCAAACCTGGGTAGGAGATAGCTGCTGGAACATTGCTACCCCTTCCACTGAGCTGTCAGCCTGAGCCTCACTGAGATCCATCCCCAGCTCTCCCTCAGACTCCTCCTGCTATCCACTGCAAATGCTCAGCACAAGGGCCTCCTATCATGGTAAGGTTTCATCATGTTAACATGGTACAATTTGTGCCCCTGCCATCTGCCTAGCACTTCCACCATGTAGTTAACATCACTTACCTTTCTTACCACCTTGTAGGGACCCTCCCAAGCTGCCTACAACTTGTTTTGTCTGACAGGAATGAGAACTATCACCTGCTGCCCTACACCATACTCTCTGGCTTGAGCATTACTGTCATACTACACCTTTTTCTGTTGGCTTCTGCCAGGTTTTCCTGGGCCAGGCCCATGAGTTCCCTGAGCCTTGTCCTAAGGTTCAGGACATATGCCACAAAAGACTCCTTGTGAGACTCACACTAACCTTCCCACTCATGACGAATTAAATCTAGAGGTAACCAAATCCTATGCCCATACAGCAACTCAAAGGGTGAAAAACCTGTGGATTCCTAAGAACTTCTCTAAGCAAACAGATGGGGCAAATATTTGTCCCACTCCCTCTTAAACTGATCTGCAAATACCCATAGCATGGACTTGATTGTAGAGTTTAACCTCTTAACAAGACAATTAGTCTGTGGATGGTAGGGGGTGGTCTTCATGTGCTTCATCCCACGGGACGTCCACAGACAACCCAGCAGGTCTGGCATAAAATTGGCACCTCTGTCAGACAGTACTTCCTTTGGGAAACCAACCCTGCTGAAAATCTCTAGCAAAGCATTTGCCACCATCTTGGCCTCAATGGAGGACAAAGCCACTGCCTCAGGGTATTGTGTAGCATAATCTACAATCACTAGGATACTTTTTTCCCTGTGGAATTTGTGGTACTCAGAGGACTCACAATATCCATAGCTACCCTCTCAAATGGCTCCTCAATCCCAGGCAAAGGCATCAAAGGAGCTCTCACCTTGTCTCCTGCCTTGCCTACCTTTTGGAACTGCTTACAGGTCATGCAGTACCCTGTTACATCTCTGGAAATTCCAGGCCAATAGAAGTTCTGCATAATATGCCTCTTTGTACGTTTTATGCCCATATGACCTGCAAAGGGAATATCAAGGGCTATGGCTAGAAGCGTCAGGCACTACCAACTGCTGTACTCTCCCACCTTCTAGCTCTCCCTCAGGGGTTCACTCTCTGTACAGTAACCCTTTGTTCCACTATATAGAATCCCCTTCCCTTGAGAATCAGGTGCCTCCCTAGCTACCTGCCTCAGGCCTTGCAATGTAGGGTCTGAGAGTTGAACCTGTCTCAAGTCTCTCCTTGTAACCCTTCCCAGCTCCCCTTCCACAGGAAGTCTGGCATCCTCTGACAGCAGTGCCTCACTGTCAGCCTGGGTACTACTACTCACCTCTACTTTTGCAGTTAACCTGTCCAAGGGAACATCAGTACCCACAAGCAGCTGTGGCTCACATTCAGTCTCATGGCTACAGCGTAGCTCACTCACTGAAGTAACCACCTCAGCAATCCTGGCTGTAAGTATGCAGTCTGTCTGGGTCTCCCCCAGGCTACCAGAACCACATACTTGTCTCCTAGCCTTACTGCTTTTAACTGCGTAAGTATATAGTATTGCCTCATCCAAATCCTTCCCTCTCAGGACATCTGCAGTATGGTAGTTCCATACCCCAGTTGTCTCAAGACAACCCACTGCTGGCATTTTGTCTTTCCCACTTACTGGCTCCCTCACCTTTGGTTCCCCACCTTACCTCTATGGACATCTGTATGCCACATGGCCCCACTGGTTGCATTCAAAACATTTCACCCTAGTGTACCTGGACTAGTGGCTTCCCCTGCTACTGGCACTCTCTGTTGGGGCAGTCTATTCTGACCACCATGGGTTCCTTTAATCCCATGAGCAGTACTGGGGGGTCCTTTACCTGTGCAGGGCTGTCCTGCTTGCTAGGTATAGGTCTCCCTTCTTCCCCAACTCCTCTGAAGTAGCACACTGTCTATCAGATAACCAGATCCTCATGTCCTCAGGCAAAGCGCTAAGGGCTTATTCCCTTGCCAAAAGGTCTGCCAGCCCTTCAGAAGTGGTGACCTGACATCCACTCACCCAGCTATGAAAATAAGTGCTCAGTTCAACAACATATTCGCATACATTTTCATCTGCCTTGCGTCTATGCTCACTAAACCTTTTCCTATACATTTCAGGTGTTAGCTTAAAACATTCTAATAAATGTCTTTTTACAGCAGTGTAATTAAAACAGTCAGTGTCATGCATTTTTGCTAAAGAAGTTATAGCTTTACCATGGAGTAAGGGGGTCGGGAACCATACCCAGAACCCCTGGTCAACTTCATACTGTCTGCATACCCGCTCAAACATATGAATGAAGCTATCAAAATTATCCCCCTTTTTAAACTATGGAAGAAATTTACTGACCCTTTGTGTTTCTGGGGTCCAGTTACATTTCCCTCTCATGCGTCCTCTGCCATTCATTTTCCTCAGCTTGTAGACTCCTCATTTTCTCGGCTGCTTCCAGTTCCATACGCCTGGCCTCCAACTCAAGTCTCTTTAGCTCCTTCTGGATTTAAGTCCACTGCCGAAGGGTTGAGCTGTCCATTCTCTGAGGATATTGTATCTCCACTGTCAGTCTAAATGTCCTCCAGGCTGCTGTTTTCTGATGCAGCTGTAACCAAGGCTGCAATCAGGTCCACTTTAGTCAGGTTTCCATGCACCAGTCCCCTAGCATGGCACATCTCTGCCAGCTGGCTCATTGTCAGCTTTCCATACTCTTCTGCTGACATGCTGCCTGCTCACCCTGACTAACAAAAGAAATAAAACAATTGTGATCTGAACTCTGAGTATACACTGCGTGGCTGTTTTAGAGTACAAAACACTTTTAGAGATCACTGTACATAAGCTACAGGAATTCGCTCTACCCACACCACTACAAGCCAATTAGTATGTGAAGTAGATCCCACCACTGCCACCACTTGTGATGACCATGGCCTGGCCCAGCGATCAAGGAGCCTCAATCCTCACCACTAATACCAGGGAGGTAGTCTCCCAGAAGAGGAAAAGATAACTAATATACACAGTAAAGTACAATTTCCCTTAAGTGCACATAGAGATCATAGTCAGTCTAGGTCTGGCTGCTTCCTTGCTCACCAGTTCCCCAATAAGACTCCCCACTGGCACAGCTATAGGGTCCAAGTCCCAGCTTAACTGGGCAAGCTAGAACCTCCAGTACCCTCTCTGTCCAACCAGTGCTTCATGTCCTTGCCAAGTAGCTGACGCAGCACACATTACACTTTGAGATAAGTATTTATACAACTTCACAGACACTCCTGGGAAAGGCTGACACAGACTCTCCAACTGTGCCCCTTTACCCAGACTATATGGTAGTAATTACTGCCACCACCCAGTTAATATCTGCTACTAAAAGGCCCTTTAAAGGGTGCCCAATTATTACTGTGCAATATTAATATCCAATGGTAGTATGACTAAACAGTCTCAAGGCTTAATTTGGAGTGATTTAGACAGTAAACTCTATAAATATTCAATGTATTCTAGAGCTTATCTCTACACAAAGCAGCCACAGGTAGAAGGTTTAAAAATATTTAGTAATAAAGAATTAAAACACAAGACACAACTACTACACCACAGAGATATCTAAGAGTTCACAGACCACACAGAAACTTAAAATAATATTGTAGGAAAGATCTGATTACACAAACACTTAATCTAACTTTCTAATCTTTAGCTAATCTTAAGAGAACAGTGCTACAATCCTACTTACATACATAAAGAACATAAGCAGTACTGGGTTAGATATCCAAAGTCAAAATGCCTCTCTGTCTCTCTGAGACATTAGTTTATAAAACATCACTAACAAACATGTCTCTGGGTCCTCCCCAGATTACATCATGTTGACACTTAGGTTTTCCCAGTATTCATATTGCATCATCTTAACACCTGCTCTGTGTTCCCAGGCTAATAGAAACTGCATTATTTAGCAAGCTAACACCTGCACAGGAGAATACAACACTGAAAGGCATTTCAAATGTATACTCTAGCAATTAGTCCTTAGTTAACACAATAGACTGTCTTCAGCCAGCCTGATTGGAATCAACTTTAAAGATCAAAGAATGTAATAAAATTATTTCAATTTCAAAAGACACATTTGAAAGGCTTGACAGTTTTTCTTTACTGCAAGGGGGCAATGGTGTAACAATCTTGAAGTTCACATTTTACAGTGTTTTTCTCTCATTTAAAAACACACGCCTGTATTTTACATTTATTTATACAAATGATAGAATTATGTATTATAGGCTGGCAGCCTTCGCCTGCCTTTGTCCAATTTTCACAGATGGATAGACATATTAAGATCAATGAAAGAAATACACAGAAAGTTGATAAGACTCAAGATGTTAAGAAGTCTGATAAAACAAATGAACACAGCAATCAAGACTGTTCACAGAAATTCATGAGATATAGCAGAACTACATAGGATATATTACTGTGCGGCTAAATTAATAACAGATAATGTCTTACCACAAAAACACGGGGCAATAAGGGAAAGGAAGGGAAGAAATCAAATGCCATCATGGAAGTATTGAATACAGAAATGCCATCATGGAAGTACTGAATACAGAAATGCCATCATGGAAGTACTGAATACAGAAATGCCATCATGGAAGTATTGACTACAGAAAGCTATAAAGCAATTAAGATAAGTGTCACTGTTGGAGTACAAAAGAGGGAACAGACTGACAGAAATATTTAGAAAGATAGACGTGATAAAAGCAACACAGTATCAGAACAAACCAGGATCTTCCATACACTATTGCTAATAATAAACTAAATATAACAGCAAAGGCAGAAAAAACTTAGAAGATATGCAGATAAATATAAATAAAAAGTGCAAAATAAGCAATGAATTGATGACCCCAAAAAGTTGGGAAAAAAGGCAAAACGAATAGAAATGCCACTGGAAAAAAAAAGAAATAGACATATTTTAGAGAAATATCTATGAAGAGTTTGTGAAACATAAATATGCTGAGTGAATAGAAGTAAAAGAAACAGTAAGATGTTTAAATGTACAGGATATGAAATGGAATGAAGTGACAGCCAGAGAAACTGAAACAAAATTAATAAAAGCTCCTAACTGGAAAACCCTATGTCCAGATGCAGTACCTAAGTTCTAGATAAAAGTACCAACATCTTTACACAAAGATTTAGCCCTGACTAAGAACTATTTATATGCACACCCTGAACTGACACCAACCTGGTTAACAGGAAGAATGATACTACTCGCTAAGAGTGAATCGACAAGCTCTATGAACCAATAACTTGCCTCCTGACAATGTATAAACTATGATGCCGACAGAGTTTAAAGTCATTTAGGAGAAAACTCAATCAATGGCAATAGAACAAAAGAGTAATAAAAGAAAGTCATATGGAACAAGGGATAATTTGTTTTTAAATAAAATCATAATGGAGAATTGTAAAAAGGGGAAGAATCTAAGTATGACATTTCACAGCATCCCACATTCATGGGTAAAGGAGTGCTTACAGATATATAACATACAGATATAGCCTACATTAATCGATTACTTTCGAGACCACGAAACATTGACATAGTACTCTGCCGCTAAGCCATGATAAAGGGCAAACTATTATCCCGAGAATAAAAATTCAAAGGGGGATATTCCAATGTGACTGTCACTGCTGCTCTTTTGTCTTGCCCTTATTAACCCATTAAGCTGTTTGCTTAGACTAGGTCATGGTTACAATCTGACTCCCAGAAAACAACAAAGTGTAAAGACTTCTCATCTTTTTGTAGATGATATAAGTCTGTATATAGTTTATCACATGATGAACTGAAAGCACAAATTCAAGTTGTGAAAAACTTTCTCAAATGATATAAGAATATCATTTGGTCTTGATAAATGTGCAAAAGCAACCTTTAAAGCAGGAAAGTTGCAACACCAAGAAAATATCAGTCTGGTATAGGAATGTGACATAACTAACTTGAGCAGAAGGGAGTGTATAAATATTTGGGAACTGATGAAGGATCGACAATAAAACATGAAAAAATGCAAACAAAACTTAGAAAGCAATATTTTAGAAAACTAAAATTAATACTGAAAAACATCCCTAACATCCATAGTTCAAGCTATAAACAAATTTGCTCTTCCCATCATAATTTACAGTTTTGGATTATTGACTGGCCACAAAAGCTACTGGATCAGTTGGACAGGAAAACAAGAAAAATGCTGCAGGCTTATCATATGATTTATAAAAATCAGTGTATACCAAGATTATATATTCCCCATTCTGAATGAAGTATGGGCCTCCTAGAAATTGACTACATGTATAGACCTGCAATCATAGGGGCTTCATACATATCTGCTGATCTCACAAGATCCAAACTTAGTGAAAGTTTTAAACCACAAGGAGAACAGGTCTAAGATGACTTCTCTGCTTAGTTTAGCAGAAGCTTATCAGTGTCAAGTGGGAATGGAAATCAAACCAGAAGTAGACAAAAATCAAGCTGCAACTGAATGTGCCAAAAAAACAAGAGAAAGAATAGACTGTGAAAGATCGGATGAGAAGGCAAGAAATGTTGAAAAAGCACACATATAGATATAAGTGAAGAAAACTCTTCAGCCTCATGTTGATCAGGATCTGAAGCAGGAATATTTAAGGAGAGGTGCATGTAAGCCAAAATATGAAAGGATAATATTGGCAACCTGGATAGTGGACTACTTACATGTTGGTTTACAAAGTACATTGAACATGTCAGAGAAACAGACAAATACAGGTTTTGTAAAACAGAATTGGAAACAGCCATGCATCTTTTTGCTGGGTATGATAAACTAATGGCAGAGAGTCTGTAGACTGAACGTCATAATGATGTGACAAAAATGTTGCATTCAGGATTATGCAAAAATTACATTGTTGAAGTAGTTTATATTACATGTGTTACCAGCAGTTAAAGATGCAAGAAAACCAGATATAGTAGTCCATTAAAAGAAGATAAAAGTAGCATTGATTATTGAAATTGCTACACCCAGTAATTACAGTGTGTTATGTACTGAGACACACAAAGTCATAAAATACCAGAATTTACAGGTAGAAACAAGGGCAGTGAGGAAAAAGCATGCCCAGACAGTTCCAATAGTAGTAGGAGCATTCGGTCTCATAAAAAATAATTTACTGTCATATTTAGATATGCTACCAATACCTGTAACACCATCTGAATTGCAGGAGTGAATTCTGGGCACATTGTGGGTGCTGCAAAGAGCACTTTTGGCTAACAAAGATTGAAACAATAAAATCTGAACTTTAATCATACTTTGACTTAGGAATAGGGTCTATTCCTGTCATGGTATTTTAAACCCAAAATAATTGCAAAAATTAAACCTTTAGTGTGTATTTGTTGTGGGGGGGGGGTGGAGTATACTTACGAGTAATAAGTTGGCAATAACTTATTTCACTTACTATCAAAAAACATAGATCTTACAAATGACTGGTAGTAATCTTGGTGGTTTGTCAGCAGCAGGATGTGTGTAAAAGCAACTTCTCATTGCCACTGTGCACAGTGAATAGCATTGATTTTTCACAGTGCTTTGTTCTAGTTGATTTCTTAGCTGTAGCTTTTTCTGTATGGAGAATGCATGCCCTTCCTATTACTGTATGGGTTTACCTATGAGATCTGGTTTCCTCCATCACCCAAATGATATACTGTAGGTGAACTGGCAATCCTCCAGTTTCTCTAAAGGTGAGCATATATCATATATGTGTTGTTCCTCTTCTGAAAGACTTGTCAAGGACAGAGTGAATGTTAAATGTTTCTGTGTGAGTGCATTCAAAAAATATCACTGATTTTAATCTGTGGACACACACAATAATGCCGGCCATGTATATAACTCTTTTGGGTAGCAGTAAAGAATGTTGTCAGCAAGTAATTTTCTTTCAAAAATAACATACAGACCCTTAGATGCTTCTAGGGGTATGATGACCTCCACACTTCAGGCTGTATTAATGGATTTTGACATGGACTTAGTGGTGGGTGGTCTCTACCCTCAACCACATCCATTGTAAAATCAAACCTTCTCGGAGGTGCTTTAGCTTGCATTGTGGGCTTGGGATTGGGATTAAGTTTCCTCACAAACCTCAGTGGTCTGCACAGGGTCACTATAGCTTTTGTTGAAACTGGGGCGCTTTATTCATTGTTTCTTTTATTTCACTCGCAGACATCAGAGATGTTCAAAGAAGGCCACTATAGTTTGTGTAAGGGCAGTGCATTATCTATGTGCAACAAGTTGGAATACATTGATGTCATCTTTATTTTATTTTTTTTTCAATTTCCAAACAATCACAAATCTGGCACATATGAGTGGTTGCCTTTTACGGGTAGGGGTGAGGAGACATGGTCATGTTATTTGAGCCTTTGCTCAATTGTAACATGAGATGTTACTGAATGCACAGACACTGACATTCTTTGTAGTACTCCCAGAAAGGATGCATGTATTCTCTCAAACATTGTTAGTTTGTGAGCAATTATTTTGTCAACTTTGAACATTATAGCCTGAGCACAAAATATGTCTTCCTTGAAAGAACAAAATAAGACAGAATTTCTTTTCTTGCTTGTTCTGGTCACTACTAGATCAAACATTAGGGAAAATGGTCTAAAAATGTACCTCAGAGCATTTATAAACCTATGGCTTCTGGGGACCACTCTGGCTTAATTCAGTTATTTCCTACACACTTATTGCTGTGTTGTCAGTTAAGGTTCCTAACCAATAGTTATTTACACAACTACTTGTTATCAATTCTACCCTGAATAAACCTTCTTCCTGCCCTAGCATCTCCTCAATTGTCTCTCTCTATAAACTCCTTTGATCCCTCAGAAGCTCAGACCTAGGTCTGTTACAGATTCACAAACCTAAAACATCTTTTGGTCAGAATCTCTATAGCTACCTTCCTGCTCTTTCTTGAAACAAGCTTCCCATAACCCTCAGAAATATTACCCATATCCAAGCTTTCAAGAAAACTCTCAAAGGGTACATCTGCCAATGTAATCATTCCACTTAAACCTATTCCCTTCCCCGTTCACTATCCTCTCCGTTCCTCCTTTCCCTACTTATGACTCTCTAACATAACACTACAGATGCCTACTGATGAAATACCAGTGTGTTTTTTCCTAGTGTTCAGTTATCAAATATTTCTTATACACTTACTACTCACGTTAATGTCTTTGTTGCTGCCTATCATACTTGTACTGTTATAACCATCTGCCAAATTGTTATTGTTTATTTTACTGTATTTTCTTCAATCTTTTTGATTTATTTTGCTTTGTTGTATTGCAGGGCCTCTTGGACTCTCATTTGTTTTATTCAATATGTTGTTACTTTACTTTAATTTTGTATTTTTTCTTGCTAAGTTTGTACAGTGGAGCTTTTCTCCCCAGGCCTCCGATGAAAAAGGGCTCTTGCTCAATCAGACTATCCCGGTCAACAAACGTCAGATAAATAAATAAAATAAAAAGAAACAAGGAAAAGTACAGTTGAAGAGCAATGATGAATTTCTTTCTTTCCTTAGTCATAATTTTTATTCCTGCCATCATTGAATGAAAAAGTTGTTAGAAAAAGCTCCAAGCACTTTTCAGCATATAGAAAGCCATGTCTTCTGAAAAAGTTGAAGAGTAAGGCAACATGTGAGGGGAAAAAAGTAATACACATTATGTGAGGTGTGCAAGATGGAGAGAAAGCAAAAGGGAAGCACTGGAAGGTGTGTGTGTGTCTGTGTGTGTGTGTGTGTGTGTGTGTGTGTGTGTGTGTGTGTGTGTGTGTGTGTGTGTGTGGTGAAACAGTAGGCAGGCAATTAAGCACTTGTCATTGTGAATGTCCCTTGGTGAGATGGGTCAACAAGGTGTGGTGCACAGGCCTGTCATAATGAAGAGCATTGCAGCTACAGTTCAGTCTGTGCATACTACTACAAACATTTTGTAGCATGAGCTACATACCTGTGAACTGTCCAGATTTTCACAGAATGTCCATATTTTTGCCTCATATTTTTGCATTGTTTCTCATAAAATTTGTGGTTCTCTGAATTTTGTGGCTAATCAGGGAGTACTGAATTCACTATATAATGGCAGGCATTTGAGTTTCAGACTTCATATCCATCAGAAAATGCATGGTAACACAAGATCTTTTATTCAAACAACTTTCTACATTTATAAGAGCTATATTTAACATTTGTCCCTATTTTTGGGACTTTGTCTTCCCATTATTTTTAGCTTTGTCCAGATTTTTTGTGCAAGAGGTTGAGAGCTATGATGAACTATAAACGGTTGATTAGGAGGGGTAACAGTGGTAGGGTGATACTTAAACTAAAATTGTCCAGGGGCCCCCAACTTGACATTTGCTGGGGCCCCAAAAATGCTAACATTGGCCCTGCCCACACTAGCTGAAAAACTTAGTAAATTCATATATTAGTGTTATTAGAACATTATTACAGCATAACCAAGTAATGAAATGTTTTTACTAAAGAAACTGTTATTATTTTCCTTTATTCACAGTATGAAATCCACAGTACATAAGATTCATCAGCCCTATCACTGAGTACAATACCCTCTTTGGTACGTACCTAACCAGGCATATCCAACAACTGGAACATCCGCAGAGGTTCCTCACTAAAAGAATACAGGGCGTGAGTGATATGTCCTTTGCTGACCACCTCAAGGCCCTATCCTTGTATTCTGTCTCCTACAGGCTTTTGAGGGGAGATCTATGCCTGGCATACAGGGCATTATCAGACCCGACTCTGATGGACCTCCTGCATATCCACAAAACAAACAGTGCCAGAAGTATCCCATTCTAAAGACTTAAAACTTGTCTGTGATATACATAGTACCTGCTGGAGAGACAGGTATATATCCCAGAGACCACCCAGTCTATGGAACAGGCTCTCCGTCTATGTGAAACAGAGTTCCTCCCTAATCCAATTCAAGTGCAAATTGGACAATTGGATGGGAAACCAGAAATTCATCCCTGGTTTGGCACCTATGTCTGTAATGCAAACAGGTAACCTGTAAATAGTTCATTTCCCAGGCCCGTGCTTACACTTATCAAGGGTGTCAGAACTTGTCAGAGATTTGGGATGCATGGCTAGGCTTAAAAAGGCCCTTATGGTTGTTGGCCTAGTAAATATCTATGAACCTATGAATAAATAAATCCCATTGTTACTAGTTAAAGTTTGTGCTGTAAATGCTGCTATTAATCATAGGATTTGACACCTACCCCAAGTCTAAAGGTACAAGCGAATTTTAAATACACTTGATAAAGTCTCACTCCAGCAGCCAGACTTTCTAAAGTAATGTATCGGTGCAGTAATTGTCATAGTATTACTAATAAAACATTTTCACTGACGATGGGTGAGCTTACCAAGTCAAGCCCTGTTTGTCTTAGCTTCCCACTTGGGAGATTCACACATTAAGTATGACATTTCCCTTTTTCTCGAAAGTTTGAAATTCCTCTGTTTAATAGAAATATAAGTTTGACAAGATATTTCTAAATATTTAATAAGCTGCAGCAGTTCCAAGTCAAATGTGATATAAAAAAAATGAGATAGCATTCTTAACTGACTGAACAAGAACACTGGTGAAAGCCAGTAAGAAGCTGCAGTGTACAGAAATCTTTTCAGCATATAGGACAGTACTTAAAGCTGCACCTGGAGTGCTGCATCCCAGTTTCAAAGACATATAGTGGAGCAAGAAAGCATGAAACACAAAGACATCAAAATGTTGAATGCAACAGAACTTCAATATCAGCAGAGACCTAGAAAAGCTAGCAAGAATACATTAGATGAGATTGAGTAAAGGTGTTTTATGATTCAGATGCACTGCTTGAGTGGAAATAAAAGGGATAATGTTCAGGATGAAAGACAGAGGGAAAGAAGGGAACACTCAGCAACTGAAAGAGGGATGACATGAGTTAAGCTTTAGAAAATACTTCTTCATGGAGAGGGTGGTAGGATCCTACAATTTACTGCCAAAGTCAGTTTTGTAGTGGATATTATCAGAGGGATTAAATGATGCTTGCTCCAGGGCAAGGAACTGATGGGACAAGATAAGTGGGTTTCAGTGCAGCAGGTGCTGAAGGTCTCACTACAGCAGGTGACCCAGATTTAAAGAACATACCATATCAAGTACAACAGGAGCCAGCCAGAGGCTCTTATATTCCAGGGCTGGGGGGAGGTGTGGGAACTAGCTATAGTACTACCATCCCACAAACTAAGCTAGGGAAGTGGCAGTGACTGGGGGGTGGTGTGGGAACTAGCTATAGTGCTACCATCCCTCAAACTAAGCTAGGGAAGTGGCAGTGACCATAGCAACACCTTACCATTATGTAGCTATGGAAGCACATCTGAGCTGCCAGGACTGCATGGCCACATTACACAAGCAAGACAGCTTGGAAAAGCAGATACATCTTCTGCAGTGCCTCATACCTCAGTTATAGTATCCTGTGACCTACCATGAAACTCTTTGCTCATAAGGCATATAGCCTCATGGGACTTGCAGTGATAAGAGGCACAAGACATGGGACATAGAAGCAAACTGGTGATGCACAGTTTCTATTTAGCTGGGGGAATTGGTGAAGAGAAAGTAAAAATTTGATTTAAAAAAGGGATGTATATATGTATATGTATGTATGTGTATATGTGTGTGTATATATATGTATATTTATATATATATATATATATATATATATATATATATATATATATATATATATATATATATATATATATAAAAGGTTACCTGCAGTCTTCAGAGGAATATAGCCAGAATTAAACATTTGATACCACAAAAGGATCTCGCTGGGGTTATTCCAGCTGTACTTATCTTGGGATTTGTGACACTAAGATTAAGTGAATACAGCTCATACAAAACTCTGTAGTAAAAGTACTGACTAGTACACAACATTGCAAACCTATTTATTCTGGTTGTTCAAGACTGCACTGGCTTCCTAACTCATTTTGTATCGTCTTTAAAACCTTACTAATGTTTGTTCCACTGCATGACTCAGGTTCCTCTAACCTGAAGAAATGAATTGTTCCCCTCCATCTTTGTATTCTGCAGACTTGGACCTGCCAGCTGTTCTTAAGGTGTAGTTGGAAACATTGGTCATTTATTCATGTGGTCATCATGATCTGCACCTCTGGAACTTGCTATCACAGACTGTAGCAGACTTTATAGCAACTGCCTTCATCTGAGAGTAAAAAGAAAAATTAAATGAGAAAACAATTTTATACTAAGAAAAACACCTTTTTCCTTTTTCTTTTGTTGAGCATGAGTAATTTTTTTCACATTTAATATGCTCAGCCATAGCACTGAATACTAGAATTAAGTACTGCAATTATATTACAGTAGAACATAAAGCATTGTGTGTTTTGGTCTGAAGGCAGGGGATTTGTTACAATTTATGCAACTGCATTTGGCTGTTAAGGTCTGTTTAGTTAGGGCTGGCATAATGTTAACAATTTAGGAGGAGGTGATCGATATCAGTACTCACACAGGACGGAGTGTGTAGCTGGAATATAAATGTGCAATGATATATGCAAGGTTAGTTGAAAATAAATGTAGCCAGGGAATGGAGAAGGTAAGAATAAGGTAGGGAATGGTGGAGAGTGTAATATCTGAAGGGGAATGGAATGAGGTGTTGAGAAGGAGTGATAAAGTAAAAGCCATACCTATAATATGGGAATATGAGAGTGCTGCATACGTGGCTCAGAACTCCCCTTAAGTTACACAGATATTAAAATGTAAGCAGGGGGAAGTGCTGGAGACGTGAAGAGGAGGCAGACAATTTGTAGGTTTTAGGAGTGACAAGCATTTGTGGAATAATTGTAAAGAGGAATGAGAGAGTATACTAGAAGGGAGTCTTGGAATGTTGGAAGTTGTACTCTTTGGGTTAAGTGCAAAGGAGAATGTATGAAGACATGGAGAAAGTGCAGCTGCTGTATTTGGGTGGATGAATAAAAACTCTTATAGCTAAAGGCTGGAAGGGTCAGATAAATTGGAGAGAAATGGTGAAGGTCAATAATTAGAGAACATGCAGGCATGCACTGACAGCCCAGGGGAATAAGAAAAGTAGGGAAGAGTGAGGAAGGAATAGGAGAAAATAATGGGCAGGTAGACTACATGATGTTACTTATACCATTTATAAGAGACTTACATCAGGTTCAGGGAGTAGAGGAGGTGCCACAATTTTCCCTCATGGTTTTTAAGGGTAAACACTCTGACAAAGATCAAGTTTAAGGGAAGGATGTTAGTCTCCCAAAATGGGATAGTTTTGGGGAAAAACTAGTGTGACTCAGCATTAAGGTGTTGAAATTAAAGGCTGTAATATGTATTTAAAAAGACAGTTGTGTTAAGCACTGTTAAAGTGTATTTCCATATACATTATTATTTTACAACAAAGGTAAGTGGTGATGATATTGTATGTTTTGAATTGTTCAGTAAAAAGAATATAAAAAACACTGTATGTGGTCTGTTTTTCAAGCACTATTGGCTTAAATGGAATAAGGCAGCCCACACAACTGGCACTGCAGGCAGGATTAACAGTGCGATGTGGTCAGTGCTGCCAGTGATAATAATGAGTGAATAGGGGCTGTGCTTTGACCAGTTTCACCAAGAACTCCTTTTCTGAGTAAGGTTTTAGTCATGACCCAGTGGTTTTATTTATTGATACCATAAACCTTCTATTATTCTACCATTTTACTACTTTGTATCATTTTATTACTCTGATTTATTTCATCTTAAACATTTTACCATGTAATAGTGTTTAGTGTTCTGCATAGGAATCGTAGGAAGTTCAAGGCTACTGAGTCTTCTGACCATTACACTCTTCAGCACTTAAAGTTGAAATTTAGGCAGTGGACTACCTGTCATCGTTCACCTCCATTACATAGTCTTGTGTATATCTAGTATTAACTAATACAGTGGGATGACAACTGTTTTAACAAAAATGCTTCAGAATTCCCTGCAAATCATAAAGAATCAACAGTTCATAATCTTGCATATGGTGCAGACAAAGGAGTGGGATAGAAGCAACATGGACTACCAGTTATCTCACAGGAATGGCAAGCAGTTATATAAATATTGCACATTTATTCTAGTGATGTCAAATGTCAATAGGGCTTCAACAACATTTTTGCAGAGTGTCTTTTAGAAATGTTCCAACTAATTTGCCATATGTATGTATCTCACCATCAGGTTGAAAGACCATATTAGACACATGCATTATAAATCTAGTCAGGTTTCACAGCAATCTGGATCACAGCAGGTAAAAGGAATAACATAAATTGTGTAGGATATATAATGGCATATTTTTCTGCAAAATAACTCAATTGTGTAAAGGATTGATACTGGGACAGTGTTTATCAGCAACAAATTAGCTCTTATTTTACTTCAGTCAACAAGGTAATGCTATTCTAGAGCCCTCCTTGGTGATGACTATATTCCAGAGACTTTGTATGTCTGGTTGCATTGCACACAGTTTTGGATAACTCGTGTTGTTGATCCACTTAGGGTATAATGTAACCATTTTGGATGACTCGTGGTGTCGATCCATTTAGGGTAGAATGTAACTGTTGCTGGATGACTTGTGGTTTTGATCCACTTAGGGTATAATGTAACCATTTTGGTAATTTGTGGTGTAGATCACTTTAGGAGCTGGATGATTCATGATGCAGATCTACTTAGGGTATACGGAAACAGTTCTGGATGCTTCATGGTGTTGATCTGCTTAGGTTATAGGGTAACTGTTCTGCATGTCTCATGGTGTAGATCTACTTAGGCCATAGGGTAAAATTCTGGATGACTCGTGATGCTGATTTACATAGTGTACATGGTAACAGTGTGGGGTATGATAGTATCTGGGTGTGAACTACATGGTCCTGTTTCTCTTCATTATTCAGAACAACTGCACCTCAATTTAAACTCAGGCCACATTACATTTGCTAATGTACACAAATAACAAAGTTTTACCTTTTTTAGACTTAAGTCAAGAATAATGCTTCAGGATGTGCAAAGTATTGATTTATTCCATAAACGGCACTGAGAGACTGCCTACACAAACTTTCAGATCAGTCTACCAGAAGAAAGGAAATCTTCAATTTTTATACTTTCTTCTTATCAATTTCATGCATGCAGTGCTCTGACGTTACATACCTTTTAACAAATCAATGTATTTTAAAATATATGCTCTTGTGATCCTTGCTTACAGCTTCAAGTGATCACTTGACAATATACCTTTTTAAAACATAGATCATCTGGCCTAGGAATCTTATCTTCTGACCTCGTAACATTCAGTACCAGTAAACCCTATCTTTACAGGGGGTATGTGTCATTTCACCTAAAACTCATTTCACCGACAAGTAGTACTCTAACGCAATTGAAAGATGTATATGTCCTTTTCTCCACTGTAGTGCGATCACTGACAAGTAGTACTCTAACGCAATTGAAAGGTATATGTCCTTTTCTCCACTGTAGTGCGATTCTGGTGTTAGTACACACACATATATATATATATATATATATATATATATATATATATATATATATATATATATATTAAAGGGGGGTGGTAGGATAGCCCCCACATTGGGAGGTGTGGGGCACGTGGCCTCCTACCTAGTTGGCTTTTACCAAATAATGTAAATCAAAAAAACAGACAAAACCAAAATAAGTGGGGTCTACATCCCCCACACTCCTTAATATATATATACTAACTCCAGGATTGCACTACAGTGGGGAAAAGGACATATACGTTTGACTTGTCTTATTGTACTACTTGTAGGTGAAGAGTGTTTTAGGTGAAGGGAGTTTTAGGTGAAGGGAGTGTTAGGTGAAGGGAGTGTTAGGTGAAGGGAGTGTTAGGTGAAGAGAGTGTTAGGTGAAGAGAGTTTTACGTAAATTGGTCTCAGTGAAGAGAGTTTTAGGTGAATTGGTCTTGGTGAATAGAGTTTTAGGTGAGTTGGTCTTGGTGAAGAGAGGTTTAGGTGAGTTGGTCTCAGTGAAGAGAGTTTTAGGTGATTTGGTCTCGATGAAGAGAGTTTTAGGTGATTTGGTCTCAGTGAAGAGAGTTTTAGGTAATTTGGTCTCGGTGAAGAGAGTTTTACATGATTTGGTCTCGGTGAAGAGAGTTTTAGGTGATTTGGTCTCGGTGAAGAGAGTTTTAGGTGAAGTGAGACATACCCCTTTACAGACATCCTTGCAGCGACTCACCCCCCAGCCTGAGAAGGCCAGAGCTTCAAAAGATTCATGACACATTGTTTTTATTTTTTTCCTCCATTAACATTCTTAAACCAGATTCATTTAAACATAGTAATGTCCCTTGACTCCTTTAGCACTTATTTTGCCTTTAATTATCCATCAGTACTCTATAATTTGATAGTTAGTTAAGAGAATGCAGTTGTAAAGCATTTGAAATATAAAGCTACAACTTATGAAACTGTATAATCATGCATCTATATTATATTTTGTTTTCAACATAAATATAAACATTTTATTTGACTCATTTGTGAAGAAACTGCAAGTTAATATGCATTTTGTGAAGAATAATCATGAGACAATACATTTTTCCATAACACAGTGAAACCCACCGAAGAAGTATTTATTTGTTGTCTTTTTATTTTGTTTTCAAAAAACAGACTGAAATTTACTAACAGCTGAAATTAACTTATTCAGGCATTTTTGGATTAGGTTAATCATAAATGGCTTAGCATAGTTCAAATACTGTTGGGCACTGAGTGTAAGTATAAAGATATGATTGTAGTTTGTCTCAGATAAAATCATTTAAGTATAAAGATATGATTGTAGTTTGTCTCAGATAAAATCATTGGAGACATATATAATGTTGAAACAAGTAGGTTTTACTCCATATAGGATAGCAGCATCTTGAGAATCACAGAATCTAACAAGGCAGACTAAAAGTTAACTTATATACATGCATACAAAGTAAAAATTCATCAGTTCCTCAGCTTAGGTGCTGCTTCTGGAATATTTTCAAATTACAATTAGCTATTAGTTACATCATGCCATAAACATTATATATATATCTTTATACATACACACATACATGTACACATCTATATAGGGGTGCCACCCTGCAAAAACACTGATCCCTCCTATTTACAGCATAGTCGATGTTTCCAGAACTGAAACACTTTTCTCAACTGTTTCTATCATGACAAATGCCCCATCTGATTAAATGTCAGATTCTCATATACATGGTACAAAAATTTCACAAAATTAAGTGACTGATGAAAACTCTTTTTTTCTTACTTCCCTGAGATTTTCATGCAGTATCTTTTCTGTAAATATACCAGAAAATGAAATGTAGTCATGCTATTTAAATTAATGTGAAAACTTAAAATTAACTTGAAACATTGGACATTTCAGTTACAGAAAAGTACTCTCCTATGTAATTCATGTTCCTAAAAACTTTTATAGCATCAGTGTACCCAGATGAAACTTTCTCCACCCACTCTTCCTTCCTTTCTCTTTTTATAGTTTAGTTGCAGGATGACATCTAAATATTTAATAACAGATTTTAAAGAGCAACTGATCAATACAAGTTACAAATCTGCAAGCTTGACACCATTTATTCATAAAGTAAAGAAAACTAAATAAGAAGATATGTCAGAACCAAATTGCCAAGTATGTTTTTTATTGCTGGGTGACCAGTGTTTAAACATATATCTTCACTTCAGTATAAAAGTCCTGCATTACAAGCACTGAGTGCAACTGATGTATATTCTGATAATTTTATTGAAGAATGCATTATCTTTATGAAAATGTACATTTGTAAATAACATAGTGTTCTACTGAACTATTAAACTGTATGCTTCTTCATCAGATATTCTTTAGTGTTCTTATATGGTTTCAGAACAATGATGTACAATTTTGGAAAAAATATGCAAGTAAGCAAACCTGTATTAGAAGACAAAATAGCAAACACTTCAACTGCTACCATGTATTTCCCTTTTGTGGACAAGTATGCTGGTATAAAGGACAGCCAAACACTGACAGAGGCAAATGTGCTAAATGTGATGAACTTTGCTTCATTAAAGCTATCAGGAAGATTTCTTGAGAGGAAAGCTACTACAAAGCTTATAAAATTCAGAATGCCCACATATCCCAACATGCACCAGAAAGCAGTGGCAGAGCCCTCATTGCATTCCACCACTATCAGCCCAGGCTTTGCACTCATGTTCTTTTCTGGAAAGGGAGGAAATGTGTTTAACCATGTAACAGAGATAAGGAGCTGAAAGAAGGTGCAGACAGTAACTGACATATAGGGCAGTTTAGGGCCAATCCACTTCCTTAATTTGCTGTTTGGATTTGTAGCATTGAAAGCAATAATGACCATAATAGTTTTAGCCAGTACGCAGGAGATACAGAGTACAAAGGTCATCCCAAATATAACCTGACGGATCGTACATGTTATTTGACTTGGCTGTCCAAGAAAAATTAGAGAACAAAGCAAGCATAGTGTTAGAGACAGTAAAAGAAGATAGCTGAGGTCCCGGTTGTTGGCCTTAACTACTGGTGTGTCTCTTTGCTTGACAAAAATGAGTAGAACCATAATGGAAGATAATGCACTCATAATCACAGCTGTAGATAATGTGGCTCCTAATGGTTCAGCAAAAGTAAGGAATTCAGTTGATTTTTGGATACACTGATCTTGTCGTTTGTTGGGCCACATCTCAGGTGGGCATTTCAAACATTCTGCAGAACCTACAATGCAAAATATAGTAATGCTATAGTTATTGATACAGTAGCATTCATAACTTACACTCCTTGGAGTTCTACCCATTCAAGATCCTCTACTCTTGACCTCCAGAGATATGCAGATTAATATTATATTTTATATCCAAAAATGATTTTCCATACCACAAAGCCTATAACCAGAAATATTCCTGAAACTGTGCATGTAGTAAATTTTCATTCTTTCAACTATTGTTAATAAAACAAAATGCATTAATAATTATATCCATGAAAATTGTGTCATAAGCTGGGCACAAATCTTAATTCTTGTCAACTAAAGGTACAGTAAATCATAAAACTTCCTTTGCTATGGAATTATATATATATATATATATATATATATATATATATATATATATATATATATTAAAATTAATATATGTGAATGGACAAATTGATTACTAAACTCAGATTTCTATAGGAAATATTTTTGTTAAGATCACATGTATTTTTTTTTCTGTTGGAAATATCATACTGAAATTTCTTTTGCAAAGAATTCATCATCTTTAGCAGGCTTCCTCATGAAGATACTAATGGTCATTTATATAGTGGTGCAAATAAAAACAATTTTCTGTGTTTGTTAGCGACTGTTCCAAATGTTTTCTCCTCATTCTATCCAATGGATATATATATATATATATATATATATATATATATATATATATATATATAAAAATATAAGGATACATCAAGCTGGTACTAAAGAGTGCTGAACAGGAATAATGTACAGTGGTCCACCAATCATAACAGCAAACCCAAAGAGGCGGGTCTAGGCTTCGGATTTAGGTAAAAGCTTATTATCACATGTTACACCAAGCTTCAAATTATAACATGCATCAACAAAATGCTGTGCAATAAGACTTCTACTGAAACTGCTTTATTACTTTCAAAGACACTGGAGAAAATTATTATAAAAATAAAATTCACAGATATATAGAATAGCTCAAACATGACATCAACTTTGCAAAACTAAAATTTTAAAAGTCTTGTGTATAGTAAAAAGCTAATTTCATATATGTATATAATTCTTAGAAATATTTTAAAGAATATAAATCAACAAATAATGTATATATAACATCATCTATTGATTTAAAATGCACAAACCTGTAAACTGAAATAATAGTGGGAGATGTGGACAGCATCTAGCTATTTATATCTATATCTGCAACTATCTATCTGTCTCTTTATATCTATTGGTCTAGCTATCTGTCTA
Organism: Protopterus annectens; assembly: GCF_019279795.1. Lineage (NCBI taxonomy): Eukaryota > Metazoa > Chordata > Ceratodontiformes > Protopteridae > Protopterus > Protopterus annectens. Next base: position 421,594,262 of record NC_056746.1, read on the forward strand.
TCTTTATATGGTTACATTATAGCTGGTTGTACATTGGTTTTATCAGAGCAGGAATAATGATTTTATTCAATTCCTGTTTCCCTGAGCACTGCAGTAGTATATAAGCAGTGCTTTATTGTGAGATCATCAAGCAATGGGAAGATCGTGTTTGTCCTTTTCACCACCACTATTATGCAATGTCAGAGTTAGTATATATAAAGTTATGTAGGAGTGGAGGACACAAGGAATCCAGCCCCAATTGCAAAAATTTTGTTTTGTTAACTTTTTGTTTTCAACAATATATTCCATAGATGTTTTCTGCAATGAATTATATCTTGATGAGAGGTGTTGTAGACAAATTATATTACAATAGAGAGAATAAAGGGGGGATTGACTATGTAACAGGACTATATATACCTGTATTTCTAAAACAATGCCTTGGTATACCTGGATTTTTTTCATAACATTACAAATTAATCAAATATCTTTTTCATATGTAAATCTGGGCCAGTATTCTTAGACATGCACTGCTCTTTTTTGCTGGGTTTGCATAGCTCTGTAGCACTGCATGGTGGCAGAAGGAGACGTTGAGTATCTAAACAAAACAATGCAACCTTCAGGGATACACAAATGAGCCAAATAGCAAGTGTAGAAGTGGACCTAACTGCGCAGTGTAATGTGTGGTTAAAGAAAGCCATGCATTGAAATGCATATTTAAAAATATAGGATGCAATCCATAGATCTGCAGTGTGCTACATAGTGGGATATCATGAAAGCAGAAAATGTGAACTCAGGCTGCTATATCTCAATGTAAAGCAGTTCTTGCAGCAGCTGGGCTACATATACTTCATTATCTTTTGGTAGTACTGCACCATGCCTGCAGACTGCTAAACAACTATATATTTGCAGCTGCACTCAGTAGCATCAGGCTATGGAACACCTGCTGGATTTGTAAATGTGAAGTAAAGGGGTGTACAGAAGAACAGAAAATAGGGAACAGTAAGCAAAGCATCGCATAAAAGGACAACATATAGGGGTGGACAGGCTGTTAGGAGGACATCGTTTGAAGTCGATAGGTCCACTTTTCATTACTGTAGAGAGAAAGGACAAGTGGGTAGGGTGAAAGAGAAAGGAAAAGTTAGGGAAGGGGGATAGGATAGTACTCACAGTCAGAGACAAACAGGGAAGGGGGATATGATAGTACTCACAGTCAGAGACAAACAAAGCAACAACAACAAAACATACCAAGGTGGAAGTACACATAATAGCATGGGGAGACAGTGGAGGGGCAGAGACAAATAAATGGTAGACAGACAGTAATGGGAATGGTTGAACAATGTACAGAGAATGAGGTAGGACATAAGAAGGGAGCACACATGGCTGGAAGTAGGGTGGGATATGAACAACTGCCATGATATACTTGTCCTACCTGACTAGGATATTGCAGGGATATATCAGCATGTAGTATCAGCCATACCCTCTCCTGGTGGTTCAGTGATAGTTGTACAATGGTACTGGTGGGCTAGTCAAGTGAACACGTGAATCTGTTATTTGTTCCAGGAGGTTATATGCATGCCACTGTAGCCTTCACCACTTGCTTCAGCTGTGACTAGGCCACCTCAGGCAATACAGGGGGGGTCTCTGCCACTAAAAAGCCAACCACACTCCCCATCCCACCCCCACCCATGTGGTAAGGCACACTCAGGCTTATTATTCTCATGTCCCTCACTGACAGCCTTGGCCATGGCAGGATGCAGAGGAGGTACCCACTTTACAAATCTATCATCCAGATCTGTACAGAGGAAGGCTAGCCATGAGTGACTATATCATGACACTGGAAAGAAAAATCAACATGTGAGCCCTTCTGAGGGGAACTAATCATTGCTGGCTGCAAGACTCTCCTGCCTCCTGCAAAACGCAACACATTTTGGATTATGATCTGCTTTTGCTGAAAATGAAGGGGATCAGTAGAGAACTGTGATAAGTTATTATAACAGAGGATCTCACAAAGAGAAGGAGAAACGTGTTTTCTCTACCTTCCAAAGAATGTGCACACTTCCTGTAGAATTCACATTACCAAAGGCTGGCAACAGGGATATGTGTGCCTGTATGTGCCTCAAGTTTATAGATGGTAATGTCAAAAAGGCAGGCCACAGTGGAAGGGCAACTGTTTACTCTACCTCTCAGTTCTCTTTCTGCTTCTATTCTTCCTACATTGGCTGCTTTCTCAGTACATCCCTATCTCAATTTCCATCTACCTTTGGCAGGCTTACTCTCACATTCTCACACTCACTCTCTATTCCTTGCTCTATTCCTTGCTCTAATCCTCTATTTATCATAGTACCATAGTAGAACACTGGGCTATTAACCCAAGGGGACTCTTTAAGCCTAGCCATGCTTTCCAGTAAAATTTGGTAAGATATTGGTTATCAGGGATTTTCTGCAGTTATATATGGTTGTCATGGGTATCTGAGTAATTACAAGCTTCCTCTCAATAGAGATATAGGTGTCAGACCAGGAGGTTTATTTATGGTTCTCCATTCTCTTATCTAAGTTTTGCTTGAATAAGTGCAGGGATGAACTCTGTTTCACATGTAGAAGAAACCTGTTAAAGAGAAGGAGGAGCCTCTGATACATACCTGCACCTCCAGCATGTTCTGTTTACACCCTAGGCAAGGTTTAGGTCCCTGGATCAGGATTTTCTGATGCTGTGTGTTTTACAGATGTGCAACAGCTCCATTAGAGCTCCATTAGGACTGGATCAGAGGATGTTTTGGCAACTTATGTCTGGCCTACAATCAGCAGTCTGTAGGAGACCAAATAAAAGGACAAGGCTTTGAAGTGGTACACCTAGGACTTCTTTTCCACATCTGTTTTTTGTGAGATTTCTCTTAGGACACCCCAGTTGTTGCATGTACATGGCCACGTACATACCAAAGGAGGCACTGTACTTATTGCTTAGTCTTATGAGAGCAGAGCACAACAGAATGAAGACATGTTTGGATCTAGATGCCATACTCATACTTATAAGCTGTGCAACACAGAATGATTCTTTCTCTGCAATATACATAGGATGCTCATTTGCCAAATATCTGTCTATATGCATTCCCAAATCCCTGACTAAAGAGTCTATTTTTAGGGGTGTATTATCAATGTAGTAGTTTGCTGGGGTGGCTGTCTTTCCAAAACATACTATGATGCATTTATTGGCATTGAGTTTTAGGCTATGACTGGCACCAGTTATTAGTCTGTCTCAGGCCTTCTTGGAGGATATTTGTGTCTAGGGGGGATTCAGTGACTGAAATCAAATTGCAATCATCTGCAAACTTGATCCACCAGGTGCCCTTAATTTTAGCCTTGACCTAAGAGAAGTAGATAACAAACAAGAGTGGAGCCAGAACTGAGTCCTGAGGCACTACACTAGTAACCAACATTTTTGAGGTGGTAGACTCCCCTATTATAACTTCTTGGGTCTTGCCTGTAAGCCAGCTGGCTATCCAGCAGGTTATATAGGGGCTTATATCTAGTTTACTGAGCCTTTCTACATTGCCCAAGTGGGGTATTGTGTCAAATGCCTTTCCCAGGTTGAGGTAGGCAGTATGCCTCTCTTTACCTTAGTGCTTTACCAGTATTCCTACAGTGCACAGCTGCAACATATCTCTTTAATTTACAGGAATTTTTAAAACAACATATGAGATCCCTATAGCCTTGTTCTAGATAACCTGAAACATTTATAATTGTATGTAAATTTGGGTATTTGCTTGTAATTCTTTGTACGTAATTCTGTGTACTCATTACTATGGAATGAACTATATGACCTTCTGTATTTTTGTGGTGTGCACACCCAAGTCATGATTGAAAAGGATAAGAGGAACAGTCCATTATCCCATTACAAAAAATAAATAGATAAATGTGTAAATCTGTCCTTGCACATGCTTGTCACTTTTACTCCTTATGAAATGTTATATGGTGGCCTATGGTAGTGATTAAACCAGTCAAATGCCTATGCATACTCCCATGTAGTACAGTAGTGCCATATATCACTAGCAGTTAGCAAGATGATCCAAACCATTGGCAACATGGATGCCTTTTCTACCCTGTCTATATACCTATTGGTACATATGCCAGCTGTATACATTTCCCATATCTATCCCTACAGCTGTCATATGGCATATGCCCACAGCCATCACCTTGATTGTTATATTTAGTTTACCCCTTTGTCTGTAGTTGTTTTTCTACCAAACCTAAGGGTACATACTCTATAGCTCTATGTCATGTGTTCAAAGGCATCTGCATATTTGGACAACATGGTGAATGGCAAATGCAGGACAATTTCTGTCTTGCCAAAAATGATGTCCTGATGCAGACACTTAGAACACAGGGACTGTGCCCACTGGGAGATGTGGTGCTGAGCTAATCAGCTGTTATGTAAGAATGGGTGGCAGAAAGGAGTCTGTAACATAAATATTGTAGCGGGATACAGTAGCACATTACTGCAGTGTCATAAACATGCTGCTGACATACTATGCTGTGCCAAGGTGAAGGAACATTCAGTTGAAGTTAAGATATCAGCCACAGGGAAAGTCATCTGGGAGCAATAAGTTGAGTGAGCTACAGGAGGTTTTGGTGTCCCTGAAGGAAGTCACAAGTTCTAGGATTATCGCCAGGGGAGTGGATACTGACTTAAGAATAGACCCATTCCCATAAGTTACAGTGGATGATGCATCACACACCTCATACACCAGATTACTGTATTAATAAACTGCTCATAAGCAGTCTAGGATGACCATTCCAACTGTTGCTTGTGTACCCTTTTAGATACATCAAGTGTACACTCCTATCAGAATAGCAGCAAAGGTATTTTGGAATTGTGTGTTTCATCCTTAGCATGCATGCAGCAGAAGCATACTTTTAGCACAAGTACTCATGCTTACTCTGGCGTGCATCATTTTGCTGAGTGTTTACATGGCAGACCACTGCTATGGTAACACCTGTGGTGGCTGGGTCAGGACAACAGGCTAATGATGGCTCTCTTGCTGGGGCTGCTGCTGCTGATAGGGCAAAGATACCAAAGTCACAGTGGGATGACACAGTAACTTTGTGTCTGTTCTTGATATGTATCCTTGTTAAAGCAAGCTAAATTCATGGCCTCAACCACAAAACACACCATTCTTAGTGTGGAGGATCTCCCATGGCTTCTAGAACAAGCAATGCTCTCTCTGTGGCTGTAGCAGTGGATTTATACACTGCATTTGATGTGAGTATATCTACCATTTTGCAGCCGTGCAGTGGTGACTAACACTGTCCTGCCACTGGTTATCCCTGGCATGTAGGCCACTCTTCCAGTCAATCAACAGATGTACCACTGTATCATCCAGGTACAATTTACTGTAACCCAGTCCATGGACCTTACTGCTGTGTTATTTGGTATTTGGGAGAACATGGATGCCAGTGACACTAATGATTGGTTTTCTGAAGTCTCTAGTGGCACACAATACTTCCATGCCCACCTGATTGCTGAGAGCTGCCAGTGCCACCATCATCTTACTCATCGACAGTTACATCCAAGGTCAGGAGAGGGGCCCATAACAATTGGGGCCATGCAGGGAATCCATCATGGTGTAAACAGGCCTGTATTTGGACATGTACCATATTCCACCATCCCTCATCATGGGTGGCCACAACTCTCATTCTGCATTGTTAGAAAACCTCATGTGCAATGCTCATTAAAGTCACAATCTCAGTCACACATCATCCCTGTCAGGAAAGACCACAAGCCAGTATAATAACCACTGATCATAATTAAATAGTGGCAGCCCGAACACACTGCAGAAAGGTACTGTGCATGACACAGAATACTCCCTCATCTTAGGATACCTACTGCCACATCAAGCCACAGTAACATAGTGGGTCACCCAGTTCATCACAGGAAGACATGGTATATGATAAAGAATGCCCTTAGATCAGAATCCTGTGATATGTCCCCACCCAGACTGTGTCATCACACCTGGCATTATTATGTCCATGGCCACCAATGCACAGCTGCGACCTATATCCTCACTCTCTACTGCATGATAAATGTGAGAAAATCTCATTCACAGTGTGGTTCAACCATGTACTGACCAGCATAGCCTGATATGTGCAAATGTACACTGCATAAATCATGTTTTATCTGTGTAAAATCTGTGAAACATCACTCTCTCACTGTACGCTTATCAGTGTCCATACATATGGACTAGATGTCACCTCTTCTCCTGTGCTGCTGTGTATTATGTCTGTCTCTGTCTTGAGAGATGGTTATGTGGCTGTTAGTTGTTGTTGTTCCTCCACACTTTCATCCAGTGATGGTGTGGATGCAGTTTCCCTGCTAGACAAGTGTGTGTTTGTGTGTGTGGGGGGTCTGAGTATGCAGTTAATTTGGGTCATACCTGTCTCCTTACCACCATAAAATTGAGCATGCAGCATGCTAAATACTAAATACATCCTTCAGGCTGTGGATGGATCATACTGGAGTGCCCCTGGCCATGCTGAGGTAGGAGAAACAGGCTTTGAACAGGCTGAAATATGCTCTCTGATATTGTGTGTTTGTATGTGTGAAGTGTTATATTGAAGTTCAGCCATTCTCTGTGGGTTCTGTACAGGTGTCATAAACTGGAGCTCCAGCAGGTACTCAGCATGATCTGTAAGAGGCAATGTACATGTTTGGAGTTGCTACCCATGAACATACTAGATATCTAGTTATATGGTCTCACAGTAGCACACTGCCTGGACTTACTAACTAGATGGCCCTATGAACTTTCACTATGCAGGAAACTGTGATATAGCTGAGATGTGTGCCATATATGTGAATCATATGCATTGCTTGGGTGTTATACAGACACCTTTATGATGCCATACATATCACATATCTGGCATTTCATGGAATAGAATGGAACTGTAGCTCTTCCTATTCACAAAATTTTTCTAATAGAGGGCCAGGTAGACCCCACTATATATATGGGTCCACTTTTAAATGCCGAAATCTCGAGTTTTACAAAAATGAACCCAAAACATTGAGATTTCAGTATCTCGACATTTAAAAGCAGACAGCTAAAATAAAGTGTTTGCAGGGGGGCAAGCCCCCTTGTACCTCTCACCCCCCCCCACTTAAATATACCAACTCCAAGATTGTACTACTGTGAAGAGAGCGGTAATGCTCCTGTTGCACTTACCGTTCTCTTCACTGTAGCGCGATCTCAGAGTTGGTATATTTAAGTAGGGGGGTGTGGTGGTGCAGGGGGGCTTGCCCCCCTGCAAACACTTTAGTTAATTTGTGTTTTTTTTTCAACTTTTAAATGTCGAGATACCGAAATCTCAGTGTTTTGGGTTCGTTTTTGTAAAACGCGATATTTTGGCATTTAACAGTGGACCCTCTCTCTCTCTCTCTATATATATATATATATATATATATATATATATATATATATATCTATGAGAGAGATTGATTCTGAGGGTGTTCTGGGGACTTGTCTTGTCTGTGCTTCCATTGGGGAGAGGAGTTATGACTCCCTTTTCCCCACCTTCACGCTCATTGATTATGTCCTAGGGCAACCCCTCTCTTTGGACCACACCTCCCTTTAGGAAGCATGTCAGTGAGTGCCCTGCCACCTTGGATAGACAATCCCATCCCTTCCCTGCCACACCATCAGTTGCCCGAGCTGCTAATCAAACCCAGGTTAGCTGGCCCGTACTCAGGGTTTTATCCCAGTATGCTATGGTCATTATTTTAAGCAACCAGCAGTGACTCAGTCAGTAAGAGCTCTTATTTCTGTGCAGTCACGCACAGCATCATGTGTATCTTGATAAGAGGATGGAACAGAGTTACTTCACTTTTAATTCTGGTTCGTTAGTTCCAAGTCTTACAAAATGACAAGAGAAAGTAAAGCCTATAGTGAATACAAACAAGAGGATTTTGCTAAAGTTTTTTGGAATTAAAGTTTTAGAGATGTTTGTAACTGAAGCTGAAACACCCTGAAATTGACACTGGACTCATTGACCTGTCACCTTAATCATTTTATACCATGTGTTTAGAAATAACTAAAAAAATCCAAACTAGATATGAATGTAAAATATCTGATTGCTGAATTATTTGTTAATCATCATCTTCACTGTTAAGGGCAGATTCAGGGAAAATATTTAAAAATATACGTATCTGCTGCTATAATGTTAGTAATGCCATGAACAGCAACACTTTGAGAAAATGTATTAGATAAATTATTGTCTTAGCCTTGGACATCTTCTGACATATGTTTAGAAATAACTGCAGAGAAAAGTAAGCATTAATGAAAAATGCCTACATAGTTGGCCACTGCTGAATTGTTTATCAATATCTTTGCTGTTCGGGGCAGGTGCAGAGAAAATGTTTAAACCTAGCTCTGTTTACCTGCAGATATATATAATTATACTATGAACAGAAATACTTTGAGAAAAATATTAGATAAATTATTTTTACAATATTTTTACATTGTGTCTCTGCTATCTGCTTTGTAATCTACGTAGAGGGACAGTTTTATCAACCCAGCTGTTTTGCAAACAGTTATACCTGAGCCACAAGGACAATAAATTAAAAAAAAATAATCATCCTGCCAGCATCCTCATTTCTGAGATTCTGAGAACTCTTATCTTTTTCAAAATCAAGTAACAAGCTGGTGGTGGTAGCTCTGAAGTGGGCATGTATGTGGGAGCACACACACACACACACACACACACACACACACACACACACACACACACACACACACACACACACACACACACACACACACACACACAGCGCTCCCCCAGGTGATGCAGGTGTCCACCTCAGCCAACAGAAAAGAATTAGGACCATTAATAGAGAAAACCCAAATGGCTGCATGCATGATTTCTAATGCGATTGTTTGTCACTGATGGGGTGAAAACTTACACAAATCCCAATGGTTATTTGACAGTGGAGAAAAAAGAAATTAAATACTTATGCATGGTTTAGTCATTATTTCTTTAAGGTACTTGTAACCTGTCAAATGAAGGCATATATATATATATATATATATATATATATATATATATATATATATATATATACACACACACACACACACACACACACACACACATACATACAGAGTGTGTGTGTGTGTATATGTGTGTGTATATATATATATATATATATATATCTATATATATATATATATATATATATATATCTTTTTATTTGCAATGAAATCCTTCAACAATCCTGACAAATTTGCATAATTCTGCTAATACTCAGTTGTCTACTACTAATAATATCATCTGTCTTATTTTTGAACTAAGAAAAACAAAATCCTATTTGACCTCCTATTTCTTTGCAAAACTACTGTTTCTTTAAATACCCTCGCTAAGGATCTAAGTGATCTAAATCGACACTAACAAATAAGACTTGCTGTAGGGACAGGTTCCTAGCTCATTATATTCCTAACTTACAAAATAACTTACCACTACAGGGTCAAAGTAATGCTTTGGTTACTTTTCATGCTCGTTTTGATGACTGGATGGGTAGACACAAATTATACAACATGCAACTTAATTGCAAACCTGGTATTAATTAATGCAATAGGAAAAGCATTTTGTCGAATGTGGTAATTTTTAAAGAAGCTATGCCCATTTTATAGACATTTTCTTTTAGATATGGAAATATTCTTTTGATGTATTAATGGATTTTTGTGAATTATTTAAATACCACTATAGGATTTTTTAGACTGTCTAAGACAACACAAGAATATACTGCTTAGATACTGAGATTGTGTATGAAAAGGTCATTAGAACTGTTCATTCCAGTATTTTTGGAAAGTCAGCTTTGTAAATAATTATAATAATTATTTACCTAAAGAAGAGTAATCAGAATTATATCAAATCAAACATGATAAAGAATCCAGTTATCAGATTGTCAAGACTGGCAACACATTTGTTATAGAATTGTACCTTTTTGAAATATGTTTAGGAAGGGTAATAAAGAAAAGTTTGTTTCAGATATTCTTAAAGAAGCACTATAGGTAAGATATGAAATATAGCCTTCAATTTTAAAAGCTAGTTATACAGCTTGGTTGACATTACCACTAATGTTGCAAGCGGAAGGGATGTTAGCAGCCAGTCTGATTTCACCAGTGCTTTTAATATTATAGTTTCACTAGATTTTCCTGCAATAAAAAATATGATTAGACATTAACTCAAGAATCCTGCCTACCCATACTATTGCGATTAACTGTGTGGGACAGACTCCCTCATGTGTTAGCAAAAGGCATTTTATTTTAAACTAATTACTGAAGTTAAAGAAAAAACATGAACACTACCCAATAAACCAAGCAGTACTAATCAGAAGCAGTATATGCCCATATTGCAGATTCATAGACAGTGGTCCTTGTGTTTTTGGCATATATTTAATACCTGTTTATGCCAGATGAACATTGCAGTTACAGTAGTCTGGATTAGATGGCCAAAAGCTGAATTTGTAAGAGTTGCTTCCAGGGTAAAAATGCAAGTAAGTCACAATGCATGTATGAGCACCTTTATGTACCTTTATGCAATCAGGTATAAACAGTGCAAATGCCTTGTATACGCATTCCATTTCATGTATGGGTTTTAGAAAATGTCTTTGTTCTAGAATGAATATACATGAACAGAAGAGGGGGAAGTTACAATACCATGTACATACCTCTCAACTGTCCACATTTTCACAGAATGTCCAGATTTTTGCCTCATATTTTGGTTGTTCTTCATAAAATTGTGGTATTCTGGATTTTTGAAGCAAATCATTGAAGACTGAATTAATTAAGTAATGGCAGGCATTTGTTTCAGACTTCATAGCTATCAGAAAAATGCATGATAACATAATACATTTTATTCTAGCAACTTTCTAAGTTTATATAACCAGTATTTAAAAATCATCCCTATTTCTGGGGCTTTGTCCCCCCCCCCCCCCAATTAGGTTTGGCTTTATCCAGATTTGTTATGTTAAGAGGTTGAGAGATATGACCCTGTAAGCACACTAGTGTGACAGATTAAATACATTTACTGCTAAAAACAGATGAAGTCATGGTATACTATAGGTGACAAAAACATTCAGTGCATTTTATGGTGTAGTATCTTCACTATCTCAAATAACTTCTTTGTTTCTTTTTGCAGTTTGTTTTCACAATTGTGGTCAAGTACTGTGTTTGTGTTTTGAAGATGCCAAACTTGTTAGCAGCCAGGCAATGGATTTTATATGAGCTGCAGTCAGTCAGTCATAGTCACAGCCTATGAGCCTTAGATAAAGATGGCTCAGGTGTGGTGAAACCAAAGCAAGGCTGACCACATCCAGGTCCTATAGGTAGATAAGTAGCTGGTTCAGGAGATATTCCTTAAATCAAAGAATTTAGACTTTACAACAAGCAAGCTCTTTGTCCATGAGTGTCATTTTGACGTTAAGGATGACCTTTGAGATAATGCACACACAAAGCAAGCCCATCACCAACAAGAATAATGAGGGGTTAGAAGATGAATCTGCAAATTCCTGTGAGTGGCATAAATGAATGACCAAAATATCTATCTTGGCGATACAGAGGTTAATCTGATATACAGATGAAGTCTTCTGCAAGGGAGTCCGGAACTGATGCAGAATGCTAAAAGACAGAATTACAGCAAGGTGCCATTAACATAGCAGTTATACTGCAAGCCTGTTTGATGAGGACATACAGTGACAACAAGTAGACAGTGGAGAGAAAAGGACCAGACACCGATCAAGTCCTACAGAACATCACAGTCCAGAGCGAAGGAGGGGAGGAATTCATAGCTGAAACAATCCTCTAAGAATGACCAGAGAGGTAGAAAGCAAACCACTCCACAACAGTTCCTGTGATACCACACTAGCTGGGTAAGCAGTTGAAATGTACTCTGTGGTCCACCATGTCAAAAGTTGTTGTGAGTAGGACCAGGATAGAGTGATAGTTCTGATATGAAGACTTCAGTAGATAAATAAAGACCATACCCATGGCATTCTCACTTCTGTAATGGGTCTCACAACTGAACTGAAAAAATGTAATGGTGCCTGCATTTCTCAAGACAAGAATCAAGCTGCATATAAATCACCTTCTCCAAAACCTTATCAATAAAAAGGAAAACTAGTGACCAGGCAGTAATTTTCAAGATCATTATCAGAGTCTATTGAAGGCTTTTTCAGAGTTAGGGTCTCTAAACCTCCTTCAGAGAAAATGGAAAGATTTCTGACTTTGAATTTCACCAGATATTATTACACTCTTCAGACAAAATATAACTAGCCTGGTAAGTCAAGAGTCAAGCTGTCAGGTTGACTGATACATACTAATTAACAAGACACACTCTGTAATCTGTCAAGACATACTGAGACATAAACTGACAGTATACAAGCTATTAAGCAATTATTATTATTACATTCAAATGGGTTGGGGGCAAGTTACTGAACAAGTTAATGAAAAACTAAAATCTGATTTTAACAAATGAAAATGGTTAGGTTGGAACAAGACAGAAAACACAGTACAAGTGCTTAATTGTTTTGTACTGCCTCTGCACTTTTGTATAAGTGCCACTGCTTCCCAGCAGATATTCTGAGCCATGATTTAAGTCAATTGAAAAGATGATGTTAGATTTTATTTTGGATGATGGGAAACCTAGAATGCCATGAGAAACTGTTAGTGGCTAGGAAAGAAATTAGTGGATTAGAAATACTAAACTCTTACCTATAACATGTTGTAGATCAAATGAAAATCTTCCTAATGGAAACACCATGATAGAGATTACTTTTGGTTATATTATGTGAAAAAAGCAAAAAAAAAAAAAAAAACCTTCCTTACATGCTGAGAGGCAAGCTGCAGGAATATTAACATGGTTACTGAACAACGAGAAACTGAAATTATGGTTTAATATGATTTTGCCTATTGGTTATAGTAATTTTGAGAAAACTAAGCTGGTGTACTGGGAGTGGCTGAGTTTTGATGAAATATGGGGTACATGAAACCTGATAAGGCAAACATTTGTGTTAAACAGTACTTTGAGGTGGAAATTGAAGAGGTGGTAAGTATTGCAAGAATACTAAGTTTAAATGAGTTGACAGGGAGGATAGTATATTTATTGTCAGAGGCTAGGGGGTAACCTGGCAATCACTAAAATATTTAAAAAAATTTAACTGGAATGCACTTACAACAATGCCACTAAATAGTGCTGTAAAACACTAATGTATTCTTGCAGAACTTAAATAATCTAGCAACCAGTACATAATAAAAGAGTAAAGTCCAACCATGTACCAAGGCTGAGAGAGGAAACAAAAAAATCATGACAAAAAAGGATAAAGTCTGGAAAACTGGTAAAAAATAGAACTCAAATTGCCCTCCAGCAATTTAGACATCTTAGAAACTTTACAAAACTCCATCTCAAACATGATAAGCAAATATACTATACCAACCTACAAGACAAACATATAAACAACCCAATATTTTTTAGTCATCATTAAATAAACTACTAGACCCAGGCACGATCACTAGTCCCTCTCCAAAAACAGATGGTATGGCAGACTTTTATCTCCACGCAGTTTCATTCCTACATTATGCAATCAATATTATCTTTCTTAGACACTAACACCTCTACCCCCCTCACTCTACCCCTGTCCAACCAAAACCATCCACAGCTCTTCAGCTTTAGTGCAGTACCTACCTCACTCGTAAGGAAGTTGCTTCTTAAACAAAAAACTTCTCCTATAGCTGTAGACCAACTACCATCAGACTAACTAAAAATGGCTGCAAAAGTCATAGCCTTCCCTGTCTCCATACTAATTAATAGGTCCATAGCAGAAAGATGCGTCCCATCACTGTGGAAAAAATCCTACATCACTGCACAAAGGTGGCACATCTACATAGTTTAATAACTACAGACCAATAGTGATTCTCTCCCCCTCCAAAATATTACAGAAAGGCACCCATATGCAGCTGATGGAATACCTAACCTCAAATAACCTGCTCTCATAAACACAACATGGCTTTAGGACCCAGCACAGCACCACTACTGCTCTACTACATTTTACCAATATAATAAACCAACAGAAATAATGGTCTGCTTGTGTCCACCATGTTCTTAGACTTGTCAAAGACATTTGATACTGTCTCGCACCAGCAACTGCTCATTCGACTCTCCTCAATAGGACTTTCACAATACGTCTTGTTGTGGTTCCTTAGTTACCTATCTAGAAGGCAACAAGCTGTAAAATGGCAAGAAACCTACTCATCCTTTCAACCAGTTACTATAGGTGTCCCTCAGGGCTCTATCCTGGGTCCTCTACTATTTAATATATTTATTAATGACCTCCACAGTTCCACTCACAGTGCTAGTTTAGTTCAGTGTGCAGATGACTCAACTTTAATATGTGTGGCCTCAACAATCAATAAGCTCCAAGACATTACCAAAAAATCTTTCTCTGTAGAAATCTGGCTCAAAGAATCAAACCTTTCACTCAACCCCAAGAAAACGAAGTTAATGCTTTTCACCTCAAAAAGTTGCCAAAGTCAAAAGCAATCTTTTACCATAAAGTCAGCAAATAATGCTGTCATTGAAACTGTAACTCACAGTAAACTTCTATGTATTATAACAGATGACAATCTCATATATAACCAGCTTATACTGCACTCCATTAAATCTTAACACCCGAAACTAGGCTCCATTTATAGGATCAATGGATTCCTTACAGATACTGCAAGAAAAACTTAAGCCCCCACCTTCTTACTGCCAACTCTCTTATACACCGCTCCTATCCTAAGAAACATAAACAATACTCAGAGAAAGGAACTTGCCTTCTGCTATAATAAAATAGTTAAATTTGCCACCAGTCTCCCTCATAGGACTCACCATTGTTTTAGCTTAAAGCAATTGAACTGGCTTGAACTGCACAACTGTTTAACATATTCACAACTGACAACACACAAACTCATTCATCATCCAGAAAAATACCCTACACTACAAAACTTATTACTGCCCTACTGTCCAGTAAGGGACCTCTGTTCAACTAAGAAATTCTTATTACTTAGAAATAAGTCAAATAATGTTAGAGGAGACTCCCTCTATTTGCAATGTATTCCTAAACTCTGGAATAGTATCCCCATACAAATAAAACTCTCCAACAAACTCTGTAGTTTTAAACCATTGCCTAAACAACATCTTAACCAATCCTGGTCCTGTACATGCTCATCATGGGGGTAAAACTTTTTCACTGTACAGTAACATCCAAACACTCTCCTTAACCATAATATTCTCAACCTCTTACTGAAAAACATCTGCCCTACACAGATAGGGTAAAAGCCCTGAACCTCCACTCAGTCTCCTACAGACTCCTCAGAGGTGACCTCTCTCTGGCATACAAAGCAATCTGAGACCCCACCGTGATGGGACTGCTGCATATCCACAAGTCAAACTCCACTTGAGTAACCCGCACACCCGAACTCAACCTGGTCTGTGACATTAATAGGACATGTTGGTGGGACAGATTTGTGTCCCAGAGACTCCCCCTTTTGTGGAATAGACTCCCTCTCCATGTAAAGCAGAGTACCTCATTAAAGCTTTTTAAGCTCAACCTGGATAACTGGATGGGTAACAGAAAATACACCCTGGGATTCCACCTGTGTCCCTGCTGGACAATAGTATAGGGTGCTGACTTGTTGGAACATGGGCTACATTCTTGGCTAGGCTTGTAAGGGCCTCAGGGCCAATAGCCTAGTAACTTCCTATGAAATGACAAAACAATTTTTATACATAACTGCTGCCTGTACAATCCACTAACTTGCACTTGTGCTTTCTCTTTAACTTTCACCTCAGTAAAATCTTAGAATATTTATGTATAAATGTAACTTCTGTTTGTGTATAAATGTAAGTAGGAATTTAACTACTCTGTATTTGACTGGAACTTAGTATAATGCAATGTAAGCAAATGGAGCTTTTCTCTCCAGGCCTCTGCTGAAAATGGGTATTACAAAGTCAGACTTTCCTGGTAAATAAAGTCAAACAAACACAAACAAACAAATTATAAGGATGTTTAGAACACTGAGAGATTTAAAAGGTAAAGTGGCAGATAAAATAAAGCAAAGTTGGGACAAAAAACATAGACTGGAAATAATTACTCAAAGCTGGAGTTACTTATGCACCTGCCAAAGTATGCCACTAAATCCAGGAAGATTAGATTGCTTGCTTCTAAGTGAGTACACAAAGAGGGGCATTCATAAATGTACAGTGACATGTATACAAATGTAACCTTTTATATTCAAAAGTGGCCCTAACAGTACTACACAATGCTCTAGCAAGAAGTATATCATTGTATAGGGCTGGTTGCACATATGGTAGGTAATTAGCCATGTCTCTTTTTCACAGGCATCAACAGACAAAGTGTTTCGAAAAGTCAGTTGGATGTGTGCATCAGAATGCAACCCACCTCGTCATGGTAGGGAATATGATCAAAGGCCATGTTCAACTACCAAACACAGCTGTGAAAAAATTAATTATTATGGCACTTTGTACTACTGTAATAACTTTAAGCAACTTAAGCGCAGCTACTAATAAAATAACTTATCTACGCAACACTGCTTTCAACTACTCTCATTTGATTTCTATGCATTAGAGCTATTCTGTTTTTCTTTTTACCTTTTGATAGATTATCTGGAATGCTAGTTTAAAATGTTTTTGAGTAAGGCATTTGTTTTTATTATTCCACTACAACATGCTTTGTAGAAACCTTGACTGTGTGTACAAATTTGCTGTAGTTTATTGCTTTATGACTTTTACTGGCTTTGTCTTTTGCAATTCTTTAAGTTGGACTTTTAAAGTAGTGTGCTGTAAATTAGTATCTCTCAGCTAATTAATCTTTTTTATCTTGTAACTGCTGTATAAGGTCAGGAATTTCTTTCTTTAACTCTTCACTAACCAGATTTTTCTTGTCTTGTAATTGCTGCCTAAGAGATTCAATTTTTTCTTCTGTTTCCAGGTGAATTATGTGGCAACCTTTAAGATTTAGGGAGTCATCCTTATCTCTGGTCATCCTTGCAGCTGTACTAGTCAGGAATTCATTCTTATCTACAGTTTTCCTTGCGGCTGTACTAGTTACGGTACACAGTATTGATGCCAAACATATACAGTAATTAACTACTCTGTTTTTTTTCCTACATTCCCTACTTATTTTCAGCTAACAAAGTTTTAACCCTTAGATATATATATATATATATATATATATATATATATATATATATACATGCACTGTTTTAAGTGTTTAAATGATTATATTCTAACAAACTGTAGAATGGGGATCGGGGTGGGGAAACACTAGACACCAGGGATTGCTCTACACTTAGGTGTCATAAAAGCACAAACAGTATGGGGATCGGGGGTGTGGGGAAACACTAGACACCAGGGATTTCTTTAAACTTATGTGCCATAATGGCACAGACAGCAGTAAAGGGACTGAGGATAGGGAGGGGGAACAGTAGACACCAGGGATCAGAGGAGTAGCTGGTTCAACTAGCACCTTGTGCCTGTCCCACAAAGTTGTGCTACACCCCCACAGGACTTCAAGTGAAGAGCAAAAAAAAAGGTCCCATTTCTGCACACTGTCCCTGACCTTCTTCCTTCTTCACATTTCCTTAAAAATTATTATTTTTTTTATTTAAATTGCAGCAAATTGCTTGCTACAGTTTATACTCTACATGGAGCACTACTGTACACAGAGTGCTACTGCACTCAGGTTTTAAAGGTTTTAGTTAAAAGAAAAAAAGGTTTTTTTTACTTTTAAACTGCAGGAAGCAGTTGCTACAGTTTATACTCTGCAGAGAGCACTACAGAGCTCAAGATTTAGTTAAAAAAATGATATGTTTTAAATATCAGCAAACTGCTTGCTACATTGTACAAAGCAGTTACTACAGTTTAGACTACACAGGGAGCACTAGAGCACTCAGGTTTGACCATAAATGCAATACTGGATTTTAAAGCTGGTATGCATTCAAGAGCAATCATGTTTGTCTGACTGTTCCCTCTAATACTTTGCACCTGAGAAAGTTACCTCCTTCTTCATGCTCCAGCTATGCTTCTGCCAGAGATTACTCTACACTTAAGTGCCATAACAGGACGGACAACAGCATGGGGATTGGGGATGTGGGAAATATTACTTATCGGGGATTACTTTACACTTATATGCCGTATTGGCACAGACAGTAGTATGGGGATTGTGGCGGAAGATATTAGACTCCAGGGATTCTACAATTGTACCATAATGGCATCAAATGCAGTACAGGGATTGGGGCAGAGGAAATACTATTCACCACAAATTCTACAATTATGCCATAATGGTGAATTAGCTACTTTGAGGATTGGGATAGGGTAACACTAGCCAAAAGGTAGTACTATAAACCCATGTGAACTTCAACTAGTACTGGGAATGGAAGTGGGAGGAAACACTGCACAGAGGAATGGTAGTCAAGTCAGGGACAGGTAATGAGACTGCAGTGTATATGTGTGGTTGTGTTTGAATGTGTACTTAGTTTTGAAAGAGTTTTAGAAACTGATGCCAGTGCCTACATGAGCAGCAGTTAACTGAGATTTGTACATCATGGTAGTAACTGTGATTGAAAGATATGCAAATTAGATAATATTGATGTTTTTCCTCTTCATGGCCGACATGTTTCTGAATCAGAAAATACTGTGTCATTCATATATACATACATACATACATACAAATATTTCAAGCACAGGCATTAATGCTCTTCTAACCTGCCAATATGCCAAACCAGTTGTTCATATAATCAGTGTCCAGGCTGTTCATAGAAATATCTAAACTGGTGCTTGCTTTAATGTAATTTGGTAGCCCATTCCATGCATCATCTGCTCTCTCAGAGAACCAATTTGTACACTTCTCATTCCTACAGAAACTTATACATAGGTTGCCAGATGATTCACTACTATTTTTTGGTAACCCTAAACACTCCCAGAGTTAGTTGTCTCTAAATGCCCTATAAACCTGAATAAGATCTCCTCTTAAATATCTATACACTGTACAAGTTCAGATATTTTAGTCTTTCACAGTAACTTAAATTTTCATATCCATGGAGGCCCTTGGTATATTTCCGTCATACTCTTTCCAGTTTACTCATGTATGTTTTGTTATAAGGTTTCCATATTGTTATTCCATACACAAGTTTGAAACTAATTTAATTAACAAACAATGACTTCATCATTTCTGATTGCCTAGACTTTATAAATCTTTTTATACAACCTGCATTTCTATAACTAACATTCATTAATGTTTTGTGTATGACCCTGCCCAATGCTAAAGTTAAAGCTATATAAATTACATCAACAGCACAATTTTACATTCATAGCTAATATTATATTGTTACAGAACATCATGTTACAGATGATAGATATATTTTCAACATATGCATGCTGAGATATGGTTTCAAGTCCTACCCTTTCTAGTTCTGACAATAACTTATCCAATATTACCTTTTCCACTATTTTTCCACAGCGCAAAAGGAGACTTAAGGGTCTGTATGACTCTGGTTTTGTCGCACTCCCCTTTCCCTTAAAGACAGGTTTAATAAGTTGTCTCCAATCTTGAGGAATAGCCCCATATTTATGACCCACTAAATAATATATATAATGGTGTCTCCCTTTTTTAATTTCTCCATATCTTTTGGGTTTCTAATACCCTGACAGGAATGGACCCCATTCCTAAATCAAAATACGATTAAAGTTCATGCAATTAATATTGTTTCAATCTTTGAGGTCAGCCAGGAGTGCTCTTTGCAACACCTGCAATGTGCCCAGTAATGACTCTTTCTGCAATCTGTACGGAGTTACATGTGTTGGTAACATATCTAAATACGATTGTAGATTATTTTTTATAAGACCTATTGCTCCTACTACTATTGAGAATGTCTGGGTATCTTTCTTCTACATTGCTCTCATTTCTGCCTGCAAATCCTGATATTTTATAATTTTGTGTCTCTCTGTATGCAAGACACTGTAGTCACTGCGTGTGGTGATTTCAATTATCAATGCTACTTTTGTCTTCTATCTTTTAAATTGTTGGTAATAGATGATCCCATGTAATGTAAACTTCACAATTTTCTATGATGCTTTGTGGCTCATGTTTCCAGTGTTTTTCAGCCACTTCAATACCGTAATGTTTGGACAATCCCCAATGCAACAATCTTGCCACATTATTATGCCTTTCAGGATATAGTACTTCTGCCATTAGTATGTCACAACCAGCAACTAGGTGTGCAAGTGTTTCAAATTTGGTTTTACAAAACCTACATTTGTCTGTTTCTCCCACATGTTCAATGGACTTTGTAAACCAATGTGTACTCAGCCCAATATCTTGGGGCGTCAATATTAACCTTTCATCTCTTGGTTTAAATTCGCCTCTCCTTAACCCTTCCTGTGTTCATTCCTGATCAACATTCAACATGAGGTTCTTCCAGAAGTTTTCTATACTTGCAGCTATATTTATGCATTTTCCACATTTCTTGCCTTCGCATATCACCTTATATACTTTCTTTTGTTTTTTGGAACATTCAGTTGCTGCCTTATTTTAATCTACTTCTGGTTTGATTTCCATTCTTGCTTGACGCTGATATACATCTGCTAGATTAAGCACAGAAATAATCTTAGATTTATTCCCATCATGTTTCAAAACTTTCATAACGTTTGGGTTTTGTAAGGTCAGCAGATATGTGTGGAGCCCACGATTGCAGATCTATACTTGTACTCAATTTTAAGGAGGCCCATCCCTCCTTCATAATGGAGAATATATAATCTTGGTATGCACTGATTTTTATAAATCATTTGATGAGCATGAAGTATCCTTCTTGTTTTCCTATCTAATCTATCCAACACGTTTTGAGGCCAGTCAATCACTCCAAAACTGTAAGTTAGGACAGGAAGAGCAAATTGGTTTATAGCTTGAATTTTGTTCCTATATGTCAACACTGTTTTCAGGATTAATTTAAGTCTTCTAAAGTACTAAGTTTTATTTGCATTTGTTTATGTTTTATTGTTGATCCTTAATCAATTCCCAAATATTTATACACTCCCTCTTGCTCAAGTTCTTTTATATCAGATTCTTGTCCCAAACTGAAGTTTTCCTGCTTTAAAGGTTGCTTTTGCACATTTATAAAGACCAAATGACATTCTTATATCATCTGAAAGTTTTGACAACTTGCAGTTATGCTTTCAGTTCATCTGATGAGCTATACAGTTTTAAATCATTGACAAAGAGAAGATGAGAAGTCTTTACACTTTCTTGTTTTCTAGGAGCCAAATTGTAGCCATAGCCTAAGTTAAGTGGACAGCTTAATGGGTTAAGGGCAAGACAGAACAGCAGTAGTGACAGAGAGTCACCCTAGAATATCCCCCTTTGAATTTTTATCCCAGGGATAATAATTTGTCCTTTATCGTGGCTTAATTGCAAAATGGTTTGCCACTGTTTCATGGTCACTGTAATGTACTCAATCAATATAGGGTGTATCTTATGCATTTTTAAGCACTCTTTTATCCATGAATGTGGGATAATATCAAATGCTTTTTTGTAGTCAGTCAATGACATACTTAGATTCTTCCCCTTTTTACAGTACTCCACTATGACTTCATTTAACAACAAATGATCCTTTGTTCCATATGACTTTCTTTTAACAACAAATGATCCTTTGTTCCATATGACTTTCTTTTATTGCTCTTTTGTTCTACTGCAATAATTGAGTTTTCTTCTAAATGACAAACTCTATCGGCATCAGTTCCCTTGTATAGTTTATATGTCATCTGAAGGTGAGTTATTGGTCTATAATTTTTAGGGTAGCTTGCGCGTTCATTCTTAAGTAAGAGCATTGTTTTTCCTGTTAGCCAGGTTGGTGTCTGTTCAGGGTGTGCATATAAATAGTCCTCACTCTTGGCTAAATTATTATGCAAAGATGTTAATACTTTTAACCAAAAGTTAGGTATTGCATCTGGGCCTGGGGTTTTCCAATTAGAGGCTTTTCTTAACTTTGTTTTAATCTCTCTGGCTGTTACTTCATCCCATTTCATATCATGTACCTTTAAACTGCTTATTCTTTCTTTTACTTCTTTTATTCATTAACATCATTGTTATGTTCCACAGGATCTTCATAGATGCTTTTCCAAAATGTATCTATTTCCTCTTTTTTTGGCGGTCTTTCAATTCCTTTTACCTTGTTTCCCAATTCTCTACAAAACTTTTTTTGGCTCATCAATAAATTGCTTATTTTGTACTTTTCCTTTATATTTATCTGCGTATCTTCTAAGTTTTGCTGCCTGCGCTGAGATTTTTAGTTTGTTATTTGCGATAGTACATGATAAATTCCGGTCTGTTCTAATACTGCACATTGCTTTTATCATGTCTATCTTTCTTAGTATTTTTGTTGATCTGTTCCCTCTTCTATATTCTTCTAACAGTGACACGGCTTGTCTTAATTGCTTTATAGTTTTCTCTATTCGATACTTCCATGATGGTATTCGATTTCTCCCCTTCCTTTCCCTCACTGCCCTGTGTTCTTGTGGTAGAACTTTATCAGTTATTAATTTGGCTGTGCAGTAATATATCCTGTTTACTTCTGTTACATCGCTTGGATCTCTATGGACAGTCCTTATTACCATGTTCATTTGTTTTATCAAACTTCTGACTTTGGGTTTTATTGACCTGCAGTCTATTTCTTTCATTGATCTTAATATTGTCTGTCTATGTCTATTAAATCAAGCAACTCTTCTCTTAGCTCATTTTCTTCTAAACTGAGGCCACATTTTTTGTTTTCCATTTCCTGCGCGTATTCTATAGAAAGTTCTATATCATCTTCCTGTGGCACATTCTCTTCAGTTTCAACCTGTGCTATCCGTTGCTCTGTAGTATGGGAACTCACTGGCCTATCACTCCTCAACATTGACTGTATCAGAGTTTCCAATATCTTCATATGGCACCTGACAAATTGCTTCCTGTTCCACTGGTTTCCCCTTAATTTGGATATCCATTGCTCTATCCTGTTGTAGTGCTTTCTGAATTAGATTTTCTACACTGAATCCTTCAGTTCGGAAGTACTCCATAACCTCAATTTCTATTTCTTTAACTTCTCCATTACTGATTTCATTTTCTACTTTGCCTCTTTGTCTTATTTTTTGTATTGTAAAGTTTTCCATGTCTGGATTCCTTTGCCTGTATTTCTTTTCAAATATCTTTGGTGCTGCTTTTTACATTGGTTAGTTTTGCTTTGTCCTTTGCATAAATATTACACCATATTAAATTCCTTTTTCTTTCCCTTGTCCATATTTCTTCTTCAAATGTCTCTTGATGTTCCTGCTTCTCCTTACTTTGGGGACACATTCCATCATGCCATGATGTAACCCGTGTTAGACCTTCTAGACCAAATACTTCACTTTGCAAGCACTCCATAACTTCAACTTCTATTTTATAACTTCTACTTTACTAATCTTCTGTTTTACATTCCTTGTTTGTGATATTTTTTCTATTGTGAAATTTTCCATATCTGGATGCCTTTATCTGTATTTCTCTTTGAATATCTTTGGGGCTGCCTTTTTTATATTGATTAGTTTGGCTTTCTCCTTTGCATAAATATTGCACCATATCAAATCTCTATTTCTTTCCCATGTCCATATTTCCTTTTTATACTTTTCAAAAATTTCTAGTTTTTGTTTATATTTTTTGCACTTCCTCAGATGCATCTTTTTCCAAATGGATCAAAGTTTCTTGACCTATATACTGTTTTTCACAAATCTGTTGCATTAATGAATACAAATTTTTATTTGAAGCTTCTGACAGTTTTTCTTGAAGTATTTTTCTTTCCACTAATTTCTCTCTTAATCATTTTGTATATCTTCTGTCTGGAAATTCTGAGCTTTTTGCATAATAGTAACAATACATAATTTATTTCTTATCCTCAATAGTCCACTTTATCGTCTTTATGTCTCTTATTTGACCTATCCGTTTTTGTGATTTTTGTGGACTACTTCCTTCTAGAAAAGGGGGCCATCCTCCCCCTGGACCTAGCCTGGCCCCATTTCCATATTTTGAGGATTCTACACTATCACCTTTTCCAGTCCTGGCACCAGTGTGCACCCAACTCTCTTTTTTAATTTTTAATCTACTTCTGTCTATGATATATGCTATATAAATACAGTCTATATATCAGTGTCATCTTGGTGAGATTTTGTGAAAAACAGGGTCTGCCTTGCGAAGGTACTCACCAAGACATGAGGATGAATTCAGTTTCAGCAATAATACTCTCCTTTACTTGCTGACTTATCTCTCCATTCAACCCCAAGTGGTACTGTAAGTTCTTGCTGAAGTACTAAAGTGTTCTCAGGTCATTATTACTAATTATGTCTCCTTTCAGTGCTTTGTTTGGATCCAGTTTGTGTAGTTCTTACTCAATTCAATCCAATTTGATTTCAGTATCTGAGGTTACTTGAATATAACTAGGACAATTTATCATACCCTTTGTGGAGCCAAAATATTTTACATAAGAATTTATAAATATATCTAAAATCTGTTGTGTATGAGAATAAATTGTAGGATCTACAATGTATTACTCCTTCCACATCTTATGTATCTATAAAATGTTTCCTATTACACTCAATATCTTTATATACATTTTCATCAAAATTTTCATCAAATTTTTCTTGATAGTGTCCCACACTATCCTTAATTTGTTCGTCCAGCTTGTTTATTTCAGTGTTCAAAGTTGTATTTCAACCTCTTTTCCATTTCTTATATTTTTTGTCTCATGTATCTTGTTCTTATGGAAGTATATTCCCCTGATGTTGTATGGCCTAAATCCTTATGTTAAATATTTTTTTTGCACTCAGATAATTTCTCTTTTTTAAACCCTGTGTTCCTCCTACAGTTTTTCCACTGAATGCATCACTCCAGTTAGTTTTACATAGTGACTGTTTTGCTTCCATACATGTATTTGATCTTTTGTGTAGTGCTTTATATTTTAGTTTGGCAGAATTATCTAAAAAACAAATTGACCTTTATAACCCCATGATCACTGCACATCAATGGTGGTAAAATGTGACATGAACTAACAGTAATTTCTTTAGGAACACAAGAAATGTGTAATATGCTCTGTTCCCTTGTAGGTTGTTTTACAGTCTGAAGCAATTGTTGTTCTTGAACATACATTGTGAATAATTTCCTTACTAATGTTGTTGAATAAATATTATTCCAGTCTGTTTCTGGTAAATCTAAGTCTCCAGCCACTATTATTTTTCCCTCCTGCATTTCATGCAAGATATGATGAATTCCTCTGGGTCATTAGCACTTGACTACACTCCAACAATTGTTATATGTTCCAGGATTGTTTTTATTGTCACAGTTACACAATCTATAGTATTGTGTTATCATTGAACATGTAATAATCACAGGTCTCATAACTATCTTTAATTCCTATCATAACACCTCCACCTGATTTTTTTGTTAGAATGTTTGTTACAGTAAAAACATTTATACCCTAACAGAACTGGTTTCCAGTCATTGTTCTTTAACTATGTTTCACAAACAATAACACCAATTTTGTGGCAATGTAGCAAATTTTCTAATAAAAAACAAAATATATTATTAATAGCTATAATGCTATTATTAATGCTCTTATCATTAACAGCCATCAGAGAATGTTATCCATGAACTGTTAAATCTTCGACCTGGTAAAAATCCTGCCTTGTGTTTGTCAAATATTGCAAAATATCTGCTGCAAAAATTCTCTTTCCTGATCTTGACAAATGCATACCATCCTGTCTGAACAGGTCTATATCATATTGTCTAACTCTTAAAAGTTCGAACATCATATGGTCGACACCATATGATTGAACTTTTAAAAGTTTGAACGTTTCAATGGAGATCTCTGTACCATGCAGAATGGGGAGATTTCCCTTTTCTGCACTGTAGTGCAATCTCGGAGTTGCTATATTTAAAGAGCGGGGGGTGTGGGGAGGTTCAGTGGGGCTTGCCCCCTACTTAAACGTCCAGGTAGGTTTTTTTCTGTGGTTTATTTTTTAAATTAGATTTTCGAACTTTTAAAAGTTTGATCATATGGTTTCGACCACATGATGTTCGTACTTGATTATCTAATAGATGCATCTGAACACGTGTGCCCCAAATTAGGTTTGGATGCTGTACACATTTCCATATTTTAAAATGGGACATTTTTTCATGTAGGTATTTACCCAAAAAATCTTTTCATTCATGGTGTCCTGAGTCTTCTTTCTGTATGTGATCTGTGAAAAATACGTTTGAATACCTGTAAACGCTATGCTATCTAAGTGGGCTATAGTAACAATCAGAAAGACCATGTGGATGAGATCACTTGTACTGACATGAATAAAAATAGATCTGTACTCCCTTACATTAAGACATTCTAAGGCTTGTCTCACATTCGCTATTTTTTCTCCTGGCAGGCATAACACTATTCAATGTTCAAAATTTAGATGGTTGCCATAATACACATATAAGGAGTCACTGTAGTGAAAAAGAGGAACAATGCCAAGCCCTGCCATATATGACAACTCTAGCTTTCTGTTTCTGCTGTTGTTAGTGGTTACAGGTGTAAAGCTTTTGTCAGCCTTGTTATGAACCAGGAATGATCACCCTGTGTGGAGGTAGGAAACAAAGGGACTGAGGAATGAATTTATTGCCTTCTGAATGTACCCCATGGAAGTGGCTACCAATTTGACAGGTGAGGCTTCTCTGGTGCCAGTTAGACATTAAGTATTATGAAATTAGAGTAATGAACTGAATATTTTTTTTCCTTTTTCCTTGAATGGTTTCAAACAACAATGTTGATTGGAAAGCACATGTAACCTTTTACTTCTTTGTATTGTAAGCCATAGTCCAGAACACCTCAGGATTCAGTAAACCATCAATAAGAATATTAAAACTGAAAAAGCAATGCTTATATTTGCTGAACAAACTCCTGTGGGCAAACTGGTCGCTACCTTTGTGTCTAAAAGTGGCTGACGTGGTATAAAAAAAGAGTAATAATCTTCCAGCCACCACACAAATATCTGCACTTGATAGAAAATCAAAAATATTAATGTATTGGTCAAACGCTTTTGTCTCACATAAAAAACAGACTTCCATCTGTGTGTGACCAATGTATTGATTTCTGTGTTGTGTTATGCACTGATGTCTACTTCATGTTAATGAAGCGTTATAGACAGAGTGCTAGCAGTGCTGTCTTTTGGCCATTTAAAACCTATATAAGCCATGATTTATAATCCCTCTATGTCATAATACTCTAGATGCTGCTGAAAATGTTACAAAGGAAAATTCTCGAAAGACAGAAAAAAAGCAAAATAGTTGACTAGAAGAATTGGGGGTACCTTGGAACTGAACCAGTGTCTGGGGTTTGGAGATGAAGATGAACAGGAAAAAGACCAGCTATACTGAAATTACTGAATAAACGTGAGATTATAAAGCATCAATCACAATTGTGAAATATGGCTTTACAAGAAAAAGTGGAAAGATTGGACTTTTGTTCACTTTAATAAACTTATGGATTACTAAAAAACATATACTCTACTTCATGTCATTAACATTTGGAAGGACACTATAAGGAAAGGGAAAAAGTAACTGTATGTAAAACAATTTTATAGTATTTGTATAAAACATTTCATGACATTGCATGTTATGTAGTAACACATTTTCAGTAATTGCATGTGATAAAGATGCTAAAGTAAAGAACTTTTATTTTTTATAGCTTTAAGAAATATAGGCATTACAATGTAAAATGAGCAGAAAGGCTAGACAAACACATGTTTAAGTTCTTACACTGTAATCATGGGTAGTTAAAGTGGGTGAGTGGGGTGTGAAAATGCACAGATTATAATATATGTAGTGCTGATATATTTTCTCTTACTTTTCCATAGGTGAATGTCTGGATTAAGGCCCTTGGCTTAATCTAATGACATGTTTTGTGTAAGCGACTAAATAAGAGAACACTGAATGTAATGACAAGTTTTTTTCTTTAGCAAGTAAATGCTTAGTATGAGTTAAGACGTCTGCAGCTGTAGGTGGCTGTGCATTTTGCTATTATATTTCCATGGATACAAGCTGACTACAGGGGCAGGCAATAAAATTCAGAGAACCTTTTAAAAGTGAAAGATAATGTTTTCTGAAAGGATACAAACTGTTTTTTATACATCTGTGATGGGACTAAAGATAAGACAAGAGCAGTGTAGGTAGAAGCACAGGCTGTAATATGCACTTTAGCACAGATAACCTTAATTTTAGGTTAGGTAATGCCTGTGGGTGCAGCTGTCAATTTGGGACAATTGTACCTGTCAGGAGGGTTAAACTTCATTATTTGAAGATCTACATGGTTTTTTGTGTTTGTTGTAAGTTATTAAGTTATGGGGGTATTCTGGGGTTTTTTTTGTTTAAGGGTTTTCATTAAAACAAGAAGGTTTATAATATGTGACATACGTTCAAATGGAGATAACAAGCAACAACTGTATGAAAAATCAACTCTCCAAACATTAATGGGCACATGTAACACAAAAGCTGGAAATAGACTTTTAAAAAAATATATTTCATATATATATATATATATATATATATATATATATATATATATATATATATATATATAATAGATTAGAATTTGGAATGTGAATGTCCTTACAGGTATAGACAAAGGTAAGAGTATTGAATTATATTAAGAAATGCAGACTGCAAATAGCAGTGCTACAGGCGACACTTTTGGAAAGAAATGAGCATGTAAATTTGATGACAAGAGGATTTCAAGATAGGTATTCAACAGAGTATCAGGCAAAGGAAAACGGCAGTTGTTGTTGTCTTTTGGCTTTTCCCGGTTAGGGGTCGCCACTGCGGAACTCTGGTCCACTAATGATTGGCAGTAGATTTTGATGAATGCTGAGGTGCCAGCTCGACATTCATCCTTCAAAGAAGGCACATCCATTTACGCATGTCTTTCGAATGCCCACCCAACCGCAGGGAGGACATGCAGACTCCACACAGAAGGAACTCCCCGCACTCGAGCCAAGAATCAAATGGGAGAAACTCTTGCTGTGAGGCAACAATACTACCACTGCAGTAGTACATATACTAAATGCTATAGGAGCTCCAATAGTCATATTAGGGGAATGAAAAAGTGATAACTGTAGATTTGTGGCAGGAGACTACTGGCAAGGTAGGAGGATAAGAATGCAGGGTGATGAAGTAAAAATGAGACACTGGCACTTTCTCAGAGAGAAATTTAAGGAATGGGCAATGGAAATTTTTAAAATAGTATTGCGAAATATAGAAATTTCTTCAGACGTTATAGCTAGTTAGAGGGATAAAATGAAAGTGATGTTTAAAAATAGGGTAGAGATAAAAGAATAAGAGATATGGTTAAGAAGTAACAGGAATTATTTAGAGGTAATGACAAAGGTTACAGTATTGCATATGTGCATGTCAAAAGTCAGATAGTTGTCTAGCTCATCTCCGAGGAGTTTGGTAGTTGGATCAGGTGATATATTGGTGCCATTATTTGATGTGACACAGAAGTTCAGTGGAGAGGATTTTCGGGTTGGTGAAAAAAGTAATCATTTGGATATTTTGGGGTTCAAAATTAAGCATCGTTTGAGGAACCACATCTCTACAGTTTCAAAAGTCTTTTGGGTGAGAGAGTGCAGTACAGAGGGGGATGAGGCAGAACAGATTAAAGTAGAATCATCTGCATATTGTATACAGGTGGCAGGAGAAATATGAGTATGAAGATCATTAATGAAAATTGAAAAGAGGAGAGGGCCAAGAAGTGAGCCTTGGGGGACTCCTAGAGTAATGGGGAGGTGGTTGGATAAGTTATTATGCCACTGCACAGCCTGTTGTCTGTTGTGCAGGTAAGAGTGGAACCACTTAATTGAACTTGTCTCTAGTGCAAATGATTTAAGTAAGTGTAACAGTATTTAATGATTGACCATATCAAAGGCTTTGGATAGATCAATAAATATAGCAGATCTAAGGGTATTATTGTTCCTATTTTTATTGATGCAGTCTGTGAAGGAGAGGAGGGCAGAGGTGGTGCTATGGTAGGGTCTAAAGCCGTATTGACAATTAGCTAGCAGATTGTTAGTTAACAGGTGATTCAGAAGTTGCTTTTGGACACATTTTTCCATGATTTTAGCAAGAGGAGAGAGCAAGGCTATGGGTCGGTAGTTAGAGAGTTCAGTTGACTTTCCACCTTTATGAAGGGGAATAATATGAGATATTTTCCAGAGTGAAGGAATGTAGCCTTCTTCAATGGTTCTGTTAATTAGGATAGTGATGGGATAGGTTAATGCATTAGCAGCAACTTTTAGATACAGAGCAGGTAGAAGGTCAGCAAATGGAGAGGATGGCTTAAGTTTATGTAGCAGAGAACAAATGAGTTAAGAGGGAACAGGTTGTAGTTGAAATGTGGGCATAGAAGTGTTAGAGGAGGTGGAAAGATAGGAGATAGCAGGGGACAGTTGATTGGAAAGAGACTGGACAGTTTCAGTAAAGAAGGTATTGAAGGCATTGGCAGTCTGTTTGGGGTTATCTTGGGAGGTGCCTGCTGGGCTTGGAGTGTCTGAGTGGCCAGGCTTCATGAGACTATTTATTCTTGCCCAGAACTTTTGTGGGTTATGTAGATTAGCCTGTTGCAAATGGCAGTAGTAGTTTCTTTTACTAAGAATTACTGCTTTTTTGTAATGTTTCTTATTTGTCTAAAGTTGAGTTGGTCAGTGGGATCTTTAGTACTGCGGTATTTGGACCAGAGTTTATTTTTCAGAATAATCTTTTGCCTTGTGTCCTTTGTTAGCTATGGGGCGGCTTTTGAGGAAAGTCTGATGGACCTTGTGGGAGCATGTGAGTCAAGAATAGATAAAATAAGTCATGGCATCATCCAGTGGGAGGTGTTCAAGAGGAGACCAATTGCAGGACCTAAGTTCAGCTTCAAATCTATCAGGGTTAACATTTTTGTTTGTTCTAACCATTTTGTATTTAGTTAAATTATTGGTATCAGTTTTATGTCTAATTAAGTAAGTAAGGGCATGGTCACTTATATCCTCAGGCAATGTACCTACTGTATATGTTTGGTGGTGGCTATTTATCAGGATCCAGTCTAAAATGCTTTCTTTGTTGCTAGGTTTATTTGTTCTGGTGGGGGAAAGAATGGATTGTAAAAAAACCATGAAGATTTAAGAGATGGAAGAGTCAGGTGAAGAGCAGGTATTCCAGTCTATATTGACATCCCCAAGGACTATTGTTTCTTGTGGAAAGTGTATAACCAGCCAGCTAAGGATTTCTTCTAAGGTACTGCTGTTGCCTGGGGGCAGGTATATGCAGATTATATAGATGGATTTGTAGGCATTAATCTGGAGTTTGGCTATAAGGATTTTGGCATTACTTTCAGAGAGAGGTTTATCCTGTAAGGCAGTGATTTGCATCCCTGATTTATAGAGGATTGCTACTCCACCACCTTTTTTTACATTACGGTCTAGTCGATGGATGTTGTAGCCAGGGGGAATAATCTCTTTGTCCTGAATTACTGGTTTAAGCCAGGTTTCAGACAAGCAAAGGATGTCATATGAGTGTACGTCAAGTAGTGCATGAAGGGGGGCAATTTTATTTTTAATACTGCGGATGTTAAGGTGAGCTATAGTGAGAGAGTTTGTGGGGTTTGGTTAGTATATTTGAGTTAGATGGAAGAGTGCAAAGAGGGTTTATATTTGAAGTGTTGTTTGGGCCTGGGTTGGGTTGAATGTTACCTGCTAGAAGAGAGAGGATTAATCTTTTTAACCAGTTAGAGGGTTTAGGGGAAATGAGTAGGGATTTTCTGTCTTTATGATGGGAGTAGGTAATGTGAGCCTTTCTATGAAATTTTGTAGGGAGGTAGCTGGGAGAAAATATGAAGTTAAAACAGTGATGAGATGAATTTATGGAAGGTAAAGTAATATGTCTGGAGAAAGTATTAGCTTCTGTGAGGCTACAGTGTTCATAGGATGTTAGAAAGTAGGGTACAATAAGGAAAGGGAAAATTGAGAATTTGAGAAGTTGTTTTGAATGTGATGATATTACTAGAGTAGGCATAGTGACAGGAGAATTGGAAGGAATTAATTTGGGAAGAGGAAGAAATAGTGACAAGAGGTGATGGATGATACTTGTGAAAAAGTAGGTGTGGCAGGTGGATGGTTATAAGTAGTTCGGGGGAGAGGGTGTAAGAGTGATTGGAGGAATAAAAGTAAGGGGAGTGGTCAAAGAAGTATAAGTTTAGGACCACTGGGGGTGGGTGGGAATTGGGGGTAGGAAAAGGGAGCAGAGTGACCCCACAGGGCGAACGGAGCGGGTACAGACAAAAGGAAGGACAACAGTCAGAAAACAATCAGAAAAAGCAACTAATTTAAGGTAAGTGAAGGTGGATGAAAGGAGTGATAAAAGGGTTAGGCTATGTTCAAACTGAGAATTTAATAAAAAATATATATGTGGGGGAGAAAAGGAAAGGTTCAGAAGTAATGTTACAAACAGCAAGAATATTAGGTAAGAGTAACCTAGTGGGGAGATAGAGATTCAGGTAGAATATTGTTGCAAGGTTAGGGTGCCCTCTAGTGGACAAAAAAAAAGAAATACAGAAGAGAGTACTTTGCAGGGGAGAGCTGGGATGAGAAATAAAAGGAAAATGAAGTTTCTAGGGATTCTTCCAGGCGGCCAGGGATATTATGTGGTGGGCAGGTCAGAAAGGGAGAGGGGGCAACTAGTAGTTGGGAGAGTGGGGGTGAGGCTGCTATGTGTCCAGGCTGAACTAGTGACACTGTAGTTGAGGTTACGTAAAACAGAATACAAAAATCAACTATAAGGCTAGACGAGGGAACACATACTTTCTAGATTCCTTTTAAATGCAGGGTTCAGAGGTGGGAAGCCCAAATTCTTTGAGAAAAACAGAGCAGAGGAAGAGTCAGTGGAAGGTCCTTTATATAGGTTCTTGTTCACCAGGACAGCATCAGTAGATCCAGGGAGTAGGGTTTAGCTAAAGAGCTGGAAGTAATAAAAAGGGTTGAGAGAAGAATGAGATAAGATGGCAAATTTTAAAGTATAAGGATACGTTAAGCTAATTAGTTATGCTAATAAACTTTAACAAGCTCTAAACGTTATGTCTTACATGAATATTCTAAACATTGCAGATATGGAAAAACCGACAAAGTGTAGAGCTATTAACCAACAATTACATTAAACATATTCCATAATGATAAAAACAAGACATTCAAAAACCAGAGGCAGTAGCTATCAGAAAATGCATGAAACAAATTATTCAGCGCAGGAGATGAAAAACTTAAATGGATACTGTGAAATGGACAAAAAGTGAAAAACAAAATGACATTTATGCATTCAGAGGTTATAGAAACATGTAGAGCAGCTACTTGTAGTTTTGCTTACTCGTGAGCCTTCTGGTATTAGGGTGTAGGGAACAGACAGAACTTCCAAGTAAGATCAGGAGTAATATTCCCTTTGATTGAATGTCTTAATTGTATATTATTATCATTATGTATATTTTTGCACTGTAATTTACTGTTTGTCAATACTGTAACACAATTGATACACATGGAGCTTTTTTCCCTGGGCCTCCACTGAAAAAGGACCTATGTCCAGTTGGAATTTCCTAGTAAACAAATGTAAATAAATAAATGTAAATAAATAAATTATTTTTCTGAGCTGGGATACAGGATCTGAATTGCCTAGACACCATAAGGCCTTGCTAAGTTTAATTCTGTTGGCTGCCAAAAAAGTAATTATTAGAAAATGGAAATCAAAATCTAAACCAACAGTATTTGAAGGATTAACTATTGCTGCAGAGTTTAACGAACTGGAAGTGGGATCTTTACACAAGGGTGGGAGCAAATGACATAAAAAATGGAAACCGTGGGAACATTACATACAGCATAATGATTTGGAGAAGGAGTAAGATTTAATAGAAGTATGAAGCGAGTAATTTATGTGTTGTTGGGATTGCTGACAGGTATACAAACAAAATATGTGATGTATAATATTTATAACCAAGAACATGTTAATATGGTCTGTTTTCTTCTTTATAAATGTATGTCTGCCTATGTCTTAAGAGATAATTCAATAAGTGTTAAAGAAGTGAAGAAGTTCCATTAGATTCATAAATTTGCCAAAAATAGTACAGGTCCTCCAATTTTTTTAAGTAACAGTTTTACATTAAGAAGGTCCATGGTCTGCTCTGTTGTGGCAGGACAGGTAGCTTACATCCTTCTAAGTTGGTAACTGCTGATTAAAGGCTCAGTGTCTGTTATTCTAGAAGTGTATTAGTTCTGGTTTAAGCACTTGGGCTTCAGGCCAGTTATTTTACATCAAGAAGGTTTGTGGTCTGCACTCTTGTGGGAGGAGAGGCTGGACTCTGCCCTTCTGAGCTGGGAATTTCTGGTTAAAGGCTTATAATGCCTGCATATTTGAACTGTTTCTTACTGAAATTGGTGTGCCTTGTTTGCTGTCGCATAAACTAGATTCAGGCCTGCTGAATCTAGCTTTGTTTGTATAAATTGAGCACCTTCTTTTTGGGAGAAGGTTCTCCTGCACCCTTGTGGCAGGAGTGTGCAGTTAGAACTTGTCTGATTGAAGACTACAGGAACAGGGCTCAGTTTTGAGATTTTTTTTACTGGTTAATTGGGTAATTTGTTTAAAAGCCTTTTCTGAATGCTTGTAGTCATCTAAAGCTGTGTTAAGTGTATTTTTACTGTTTGTAGTCATTTAAAGCTGTTTTAAGTGTATTTTTTTACTGTTTTTGCCTTATCTTTTCAACAAAAATGTTCCTTGTTTCCCACCTTTCTAAGCTAGTATAGTCCAGTTTTCAGGCTAGTGCTGAATTCAGGGCTGTGTTACAAGTTTCTGAGTTACCCATATCTTACTTGGATAGGAGGATGTTTCTCTGTTCACCTGTGAGAGCGGGAGCTTTGAGCAGCCATCTGTACCTGGAGGAGTGGTTCCAGCCCAGAAGTTAGTAGTTTATAGGCAATTCTGGGGTAATTTCTCTCTCTCTTTCATTTCCCTGCTGTAAAAACCACATTTACATGGTTTTGCACATCTGGGCAGTGCTGGTTAGCTTGGGCTAAATTATTCCTGGCTCCACCAAGTCTCCTCTTCAGTTTTTCCCTTGAAAGTAGTCTAACTCTCAATCTAAGCACTTAAAAAGCATCCTACAGTCCAGCACTTGCTCAGACCTAATAGCAAGCACTAATATACCCCGACACTTGATTGCCCAGCAGGGCAAGGCTCATTATTCATCCCTCACCAACCAAGCAGCTCACCCTACTATTCAGGCACGACCAAAGGGTAATTTCAGGTATACTCTCCAGTCCAGCTGGTGAACCTGGGTATCCTGAGGCAATGATACAACTGCCTCATGTACACAGACAACACACTCCTCCTACCACAAAACATTAACATATGCGAGAGATGCAATTATATAGCTAAACTAGAGGCTAAGCTCTCTCTCCACCCAAGACTGGAACAGGCAGTCATGAGGAGAAGGTTAACACTTGCACCACACCTCCAGCCTCGCATAGACATACTAAACCAGCACTGGCAAAAAATACACATAAATACACAAAATCATACTCAGAGGCTCTAAATAAAAACCTGCAAAAGCATCGGAGACCTCCAAGGCAGACACTCAAAAAATCTGCACCTCCAATCATAACTAGACAACACATAAAACACAAAATCAGTGTGCTGCACAATCAGAGACCTTAAGGCAAAATAACATACCTAACACACTAGTAATAGGTGACTCTATAGTCAGGCACACTGACGTCCCACTCACTAGGCTGGACAAAGAGAAGGTTACTTTTAGCTGCCTGTCGGGAGCCAGAATCTGCCACATAACACAAGCACTCAGGTCACTCCAGAACAAGTATAAATATGACTCTGTCATTGTTCATGTTGGTGTGAATGACCTGAGACGTACCTCCCTGGACTACATGACAAGAGACATGGAAGAGCTCTCTGATCATGTAGCCCAGGTGGTTATGACCCTGACCCTGAGTAGCATCTTGTCCTTATCAAGAATGATACCACAGTATAAAGAAAAAATGATCAATTTCAACAATTGGCTAAGCTTCTGGTGTCATTCAAAGGGGATCCAGTGTCTGTCAGCCTGGGACTACATGCTCGACAAGCCTTGTTGCTTCGCAAGAGACAGCTTGCACCTGTCGCCCCTAGGCTTTCAAATACTGGCCAGGGCTCTTGCTGCTCCCATAGTGCCTTTTTAGGCAAGGATCAAAAGTCAAACCCATCTCTGTAAACAGCACAAATAAAAAAAATGAGGGTTATGCTACTCAGCGCCAGGAGTTTAAGTCTCAAAATACACGCGCTCGAAGCACTCCTCAGTATGGAGAACATCAACATCTGTGCAGTAACTGAAATCTGGTTCAATGCTCCACAGACCACCCCAGCACTACCGGGCTACAACTCATACCACACATTTCGGCCACAGAACATGGACCAAAACACAAAAGGAGGGGGTGTATCCATATTCATCAAGGATACCTACAGCTCCAGGTTAGTGGTGCAGCATGATACCTTTGAGATCATTCATGTGCAACTAACATCAGGCAAATCTGCAATGCAAATTGTGGCTCGCTGCAGATCACCCTCCATGACCCAGGACCACCACTCCGCCTTTCTGGAGACACTGGAAAACATGAAGGCCCTACCGAACACCCTGATATTGGGCAATTTCAATTACCCTACCATTAACTGGGAAAACTACTCAAGTACAAACTCCCAGGTCCAGCACTTCCTGGAATTTATCAACTCAAATGCCCTGGATCAGCTGGCAAACTCCTCTACCAGAGGTGAAAACATATTGGACCTTGTCATCACCAACATGGGCGACAGGTGTTCCACACCGGAGGTCAACCTGTCACTGGTTAGATCAGACCATAAACTAATTACTCTGGATGTCCACACCACACCACCACCCCCAACCAAGGAAACCACAGTGAAAAACCTTTCTATAGCAAACTTCACCTTACTTAAGACAGAGGTGGAAAGTTTCACAGCCCCCACGCTAAAGGATAACAGTGTTCAAGATGCAGGAACCATTACAAATGCATTCTATGAGCACCTACACGTATGCATGGATTGTGCCATCCCTAGCAAAACCAAGACTCACTCCCAGAAGAGAAGGAAACCAGTCTGGTGGACCCCTGCCATAAACAGGCTATACAATAGAAGGATGAAACTAGTTCAGAAAAAAAGCAAATCCCAAGAAGGAAAGACATCCCTGATCAGTATCAGTAAGAAACTAAGGTCCCTCAAAAAATCATCCAAGACTAACTTCAAAAGAAAAAATAGGATTCAAAAGATAACCACAAAGTCTTCTTTAGCTATGTTAAGAATTTAAGTGGCAAGTCACAGATATACTCTGAGCTAGTGCAAAATAGCACAAAATATACTGAACCTACTGATATTGCCAACATCCTGGCAGATAGATTCAGTGCAAACTTCACCCCCCCTCACCTCCAAAGAAGCCCACAACAATACTGGAAAAGTGTAGTGTCCCGGAAATCACAGACACACAGGTGAAAACAGCCATTTCCAAAGCCAAAAGCACAGCGTCAATGGGGTCAGATGGTGTCCCAGGCTGCGTCTTGCACGAACTACAGAACGAACTAACCCCCCACCTAAACACACTGTTCAACCTCAGACTCTCCACAGGCTATGTGCCCATAGAAAGGTGCACAGCAACGGTTATTCCACTCCACAAAGGAGGGGCCACAACTGATCCTGGCAACTATCGCCCCATAAGCCTGACTAGCCTGGTCTGCAAGGCTATGGAGTGCATCATCATGGGACTCATTAACAAAGACATTGGGAACCTCCAAACATTTGACCTGAACCAGTTCGGCTTTAAGGGCAGATCATGCCTACTAAACCTGATTGACTTCTTCGAGACAGTCACCAAGGCCATAGATGAGGGGAAGGTGGTTCACACAACCTACCTTGACCTCGCCAAGGTGTTTGACACCATTCCTCACTCGGGAATTATAGAAAAACTCACCAGCCTGAACATAAACCCCTACATCATGAGATGGGTTGGCAACTGGCTTACAGACAGAACTCACACGGTAAGAATAGCGGGCTCTAGGTCCGACTCTAAACCAGTCACAAGTGGTGTCCCACAAGGCTCGGTCCTGGGACCCTTACTGTTTGGCATATACTTCTCAGAAGTACAGGCAAACACAGGAGGACTATGGCTAACCAAGTGTGCCGATGACTGCAAACTGGGAGCCATAATTTACTCTCTGGCTGACATGGACATTCTCCAAAAGGGCCTTACTGAGAAGGACACCTGGTATCAAAGTCATGGTGTCAAGCTAAATGCCAAAAAATGCATAGTCATCCTGTTTGGGAAAAACAACACCCATGAATTACCATATAGGTGGCAGCCCCCTTAATACAGAAGAGGTAATAAGAGATCTGGGGACCCAGGTTGATAGTAATCTCTCCTTTGACAATCATATTGCCAGAGTAGTTAGGAAATCCTTCTATGTAGCCCATCTAATTACTAAAGGATTTGCACCTAGAAATAAAGAGGTTATAGTGCCCCTCTACTCGTCACTCATCAGACCCATCATAGAGTACAATGCCCCATTTGGGATGTACCTCACAAGACACTTCCAACAGCTGGAAAGACCACAAAAGTACCTCACGAAGAGGATTACTGGCCTCAAACATATGTCCTATGCAACCCGACTGGAAAAATGCTGGCTGTACTCAGTGGCATATCACTTACTCAGAGGTGATCTCTGCCTGACTTACAAAGCCAAGTCCAACTCAGAATTGATGGACATGCTCCACCTAAAGAAATCTGAGCTAAACCTCACCACAACAATAAATAGAACATGCTGGAGGGATAGAGTCCTGTCACAGAGACTCCCCATGCTTTGGAACAAAATTCCTGACTACATTAGGCAGAGCCCCTCACCAACACTCTTCAAGAGAAACCTTGACGAGTGGATGGGTAACAGAAATACACCCCTGGGATCACTTCATTGGCTTTTCTTGACAGAGGCTCAGTTAATTAATCAATGGGGCGTCGAAAGCTGACACACTCTGGCTAGGCTTATAAATGCCCTTGGGCAGATAGCCTAGTACCTACCTATGATCCTATGTTGTTCCTTCTCAGCAACTCGGCTCATCATGTCCTTTTGAGAGATCAGAAAATGCATTCTAAGAAGTTTTTTTATATCAGTCAGAATCAGTTAACAGTACTTCTTGGCACATCACTGTGAATGCTTTAACTGGATCTAGTTACAGGCTTTAGCATTCATATGATGTTCAGATTGCACAAAAAACAGAAGAAAGACTAATTCTGTTAAACTGCACAAAAACACATTCATACTGACTGCCCGTTGCCTGTAAGGTGTATCTTACTGACTTCCATATATTGCACATTACTTTTATTCAGAAGGCATTCCATTATTTTCTCTGCCAATAAGTTCAAATTGTCTGGACAGCCTTAATGAGAGAAGCAGGCCACCCTGCCCCAAGTGACCAACAACCAGAAAATTACAGGGTGATATCTTCCCTATAGCTACAACTTAGCATTATGGTTTTTAGGCCATCTTATTGAAAGCTTTCAGGGGTGATACTTTCATGGCCAACAGTATTACTGAAGAGGCCAATGAACACGTCAATGTGAGGTGCATAGCTAGGCTGATTAGACAACCAAAAAACAACTTCTGCATGAAACAGAACTGCAACTCTAACTATTCCCTGTGATTATCTTTAGAATGAGGAATCGGATCCACAGCTATACTTGGGAACACAACCCTTACCATGATCTGTTAACACTTAGGGGTAAAAGATGCCCCATATCTACACTTGGGAGCATTATCCATCCCATAAACTAACATTGAGGGATAAAATAATACTCACAGCCACCTGTGGGAACATTACATTTCTCATCTATGTTTAACACTTAAAAGTAAAGGATGACCCACAGTTATCCTTGGGAAGATTGCCCATTTCATCTGCTGTTGACACTTAGGGGTGGAAGAAGACCCAGAGCTACAGTCAAGAACACAATCCTTCCCATCCACTTGAAACACTTAGGGAGTAAAAGCTACCCCTCAGCTATACTTGGGAACACCACCCATACCATCCATCGTTAATATTTACACCGAGCAAAAAGCTGACCTACAGCTACACTTGGGAACACTACCCATTCCATCTTCTGTTAACAATTATAGGTTAAAATATTACCCATAGCTAACCTTGAGAACTCTACCCTTCTCATCCACTGATAACCCTTAGTGAGTAAAAGATAATCCACAGCCACATTCCCCATACACTGTTTACACTTTGGGAGGCAAAAGATGACCCATATCCAAACTTGGGAACACTACCTTTCCCATTCATTGTAAACACTTACAGGTTAAAAGACACCCACAGCTGCATTTGAAAACACTGCACATCCCATCTCCTGTTATCACTTAGAGGGCTAAAGATGACCCACAGCTACACTTGGGAATACTGCTCTTCTCATCCACTATCTCCACTTGAGAACACTACTTATTCCATCCACTATTAAGAGTTATGGGCTAAAGGATGGCCAAAAGCTGCACTTGGGAGCACTAAGCCCCCCCCATGCACTATAAACTCTTAGGAAAAGTAAAGTAAAGACACTCCACAGCTACACTTGGGAACACCATCCTTTCCATCCAGTGTTAACATTTAGGTGGTACAAGAGACCCTAAGCTACACTTGGAAACACTATTCATCACATCCAGTATTAATAGTTAGACAGTAAAATGTGACACACATCTGGACTTGGAAACACTACCCATCTCATCCACTGTTAACACTTAGAGGGTAAAAAACAACCCATAGCAGCACTTGGGAACACTACATGTCCCATCTATTGATAACACTTAGGGGTAAAAGACCCACAGCTACACTTGGGAACACTACCCATTCCATCCACTGTTAACACTTAGGGGTAGAAGACAATCCTGATCACTGTTATGGGAAAAATATGATTGCCAAACCATGACTTGACCAAATGAAACCTGTCCAAAATGAAAAAAAATGAAAGTGGGTCTAACCTCCCTTAATAACATATAACTACTTTGAAGTTCTGTAACATCAAAGTTTGTATTAAGGTTTGCAGGTATGTATGTAGATAGATAGATATATATAGAGAGAGATGCTCAAAAGAAGGGGGAGGAGCTGTGATTCTTTTTCAGTACAATTTTCTCAGGAATTTGCAATTATTCAATAAAAATACTTTTGAGTAAAAACAAGGAATTTGCAATTCTGGTTTTGTAGTTTAGAAAACTAGGTTTCAGTTTTGTCGTAATCACAGGCATACAGTTACTGATATAGTTAACAGTTATTTAACTGGTAGCTTTTGGTAAATCTATATATACAGGACCATCGAAGGAGTAAAACTACAAACAATAATGTGATTGGTAATTGACTTGCCACTGCTGTTAGAAATTTCCCCATCAGAACACAGAATGCAGACAAAGCAACACACAGGTTGACCTTGTGGAACAGCTTTCCTGTATCCAGGGATACAATCATCTGAACATCTAGAGGGTGGAATCTGCAAAAAAAAAAAAAAAAGAGTGCATATGAATTGCAATTTGTTTTTCAGTCATTAAAAGATGCTACTTAAATCAATAAAAGACTGACTTTTCAGCCACAGCAACACTTATCAACTGTACACCTTTGCAGTACTAGCATAGAAAGCAAACATCTCCTATACTAACAACAGGAAACATGGTAGTTAACTTTTATACTTGTTCAGAATTGCATTTTACAGAAAAAGCATGGCTTAAGGACTTATTAAAAATATATGTGTGTGATTTGTAACTACAGATAGGTAGGTCCCACATTACCTAATTCATATCATGCAGCTTGGATTGTAGCATTTTAACCTGCCATAACAAACCTTCACAACTGTGTACATGTCCTAAACAACATTAATAATTGTTCTGTACATGTCCTAAACAGCATTAATAATTGTTCTGTACATGTCCTAAACAGCATTAATAATTGTTCTGTGCCACCCTTTAAGGTAGCTGGAATCCAGTTCCATGTTTATAAATACCTGAACTAGTAGTAACTGACAGAACCAAGACAAGGAAAGTTGCACTCTTTTCCAATGTTTGTGGGTATTTATATATAGTGGTATATCAAACTCAGTATGTTTATTATTTCTGAAAACAAAATGAAAGTAACTGTAATAATTGTTAAGGACTACTTATGAATTAGTTTTAATAAAGTTCTTTTCTCACAACTAGCTTGTGTGATTGTGAAATAATTCCATAGCTAATACCACAGTGTATTCAGAGCATTTCTATATGAGAGAGATACTATTTTCCAGGCTTTCTAAGATGCCCCATTCATGGCTTTTAAATATGTGATTTTTAATTGGTAATGTAATAGCTCATAGCTTTAATTCAAGTTCATCACCAATGTCATAATGAATTTGTTATTGAATTACAGATATTTATTAAGGCTGATGTTGTCGTCTATTTTTCTTAAATATTTCCAGATTTGTTCTTATGACCAGTGATACAATGTTCCACTGTTTTGTAAGTCTAAAAGAAAATGGTCTGCCTTTTCTTTCAGTGTTTGAAGTTAGTGGCAGCCCAAGATGTAGAAGATCCCAAACCACTTATCAAAAGGGTAAAATATTCCAGTAATATTACACAAAATAAACAACCAACACTCAAACATAAATCAAGCTTATCAAATGTGCAGCTTTGATACATGCTCAATCATTTACATCAGTGGTGCACAACCTTTTTGAAGGGAGGGCCACTACACAAATTCTTAATGCATCTGCGGGCCACCTCAAAACACAGTAAGTCATTCCGAGTTAACAATAGGTATAGGTGACTGGCATTTTTACTTTTTTTTTTTTTTAACATTTGTTGACCAGGAAAGTCCGACTAGATTCCACAGATCCTGTTTTCTGCAGAGGCCTGGGGAGAAATGCTGCAGATGCATGCCTTTAGAATGTGGGAGGAAACTAGGGTACGTGGAGGAAACCCACACGAATGCAGGGAGAACATGCAAACTCCACACAGAAGGCACCCCGGCCAAGAATCGAACCAGAGAACCTCTTGCTGTGAGGCGACAGCATTAACTGCTGCACCACTGCACCGCCCAAGACAACAGTCATGAAATTGCCTGTTTTCTACATCAACTTTGCGTTTAACTTTATTCTGGCTTGCAGCCATGACTTATTACAAACTCTTGCAGAAAGTTACTACGGTTTACAGACTACAAGTTATAAACAACAAAGCACAGTTACTTCTGCAGCTAAAATTAGAGGTGTGTGCAACTGCAGTCAATTAGGTAAGTAAGCATGTGCTG
Organism: Protopterus annectens; assembly: GCF_019279795.1. Taxonomy (NCBI): domain Eukaryota; kingdom Metazoa; phylum Chordata; order Ceratodontiformes; family Protopteridae; genus Protopterus; species Protopterus annectens. The sequence goes on from NC_056746.1 coordinate 421,637,736, forward strand.
GAAAGTTTGCATGACTGGAGTAGGGCATAGCATTTATTCACTTTTTAAAAAAATTTTGGTTACACTCTGGGGGATGGATGGTGCTGCGTCGAGGGCTGGATTTGGCCCTGGGGCCAGATGTTGTGCACCACTGATTTACATAATTTATCCACCCTATCTATTCTACTAATCACCTTATATTATTCCTTGTATTTCATCTCCCCCACCATTCTTCTGTGATCTCAAACCTTATTAGATAAATGTAAAGCACATCTGCTGATCATAATTTCCATATAAATCACAGATAACTACTTCATCAATTCTTTCAGAAATTCCATGTCTGTGTAGTGTAAAATTTTCTTACTTATTACATCAATATTAAAGGCATGCATCTTCTTAAACTCACTTTAAAATAAATTTCTTTGTTTTTGTGCACTGTAAAATGTACTTTCCCTTCTTCATTCTCAAAACCTTTCTAATAACATACCCTTTCTGACAGTGCGTTAAATGTCATATTACTTTTTGCAGGTATTTTTTTATTAGTCTCAGGAAAAAACATACAATCCACTTGTTACTTATGATCTCTAACAGTCTATAAATTGCTTTTCTAATATTTTCTTCTAGCACATCTCACCCTTGCTGTAAGAAATTCAGCCTTATTATTCCCATACCTTTCTCTCCTATTCAACTCAATTCAAGCTCTGTGAATATGGGTTTAAAACCACAGCTGAAACTAAAACATAAATAAAGGAGTTGTTTTACATCTACAGGAGTTTCCTGCTTGTACTTTGTGCCTTTTGGAGCTTGTCCAGAGTGTTTTTGGTTCTTGGGCTTTATTTCTGGACCTACTCCATTTACTGGTTATTGAAACTAAAACATCTCCATCCCCAACCCTACGTCAGGCAGCAGTATCATGGCTTGAACCCTTACAGGCCCTGTACCAGTGGACGAGTGTAACCAGAGCAGTATACCACTGGGCACTCGTGAAGATTTACACAGATGAGCCTGTTATGGTGTTTAGCGTTGACAAGAAAAGAGTTATTGTAGTGATAGGGGAGAAATGATATGCATAGAAATATGACATTTGCTACCATACTGGTTTAACTAGTGTTACCATTTACCTTTAAAATTCTTAATTTTTACATCTGGATTAAATTTTTAGACCATTAGGTATTATATCTGATGTACTTTTCCTTTCATCTAATCACTGTTTATTCGGTATTATTTTTGTTTCATATAGTACTTTAGAAACACTAGTACATACCTGGCTGAAATAGCCATTCCACATTATTTTGTTTATGCTGATTTGCAAATACTGACCCTGTGGGTCTTGGGAGTCAAAGCGCCCCAATTCTATTAAATGAACAGTCCCGTCAATTGATTTCTGCCAGTTTAGGATGTCATATAAAGCAGGGGGATCACCATTCTTATCAAAGAACATTTCTTCATTGTTGCTGTTTCTAAATGATACTTTTCTGAGATAGTGCAAAAGCTACAAAGAAATAAACATGAAAATTTAATAATCATAAATTTTGTAAACAGAAGACTCACAATCACAGAAAAAAAATGTTTTCAAGTGCACACTAAGGAGGCAGTGTAGGAGCAATCTAATGGATGTGAATTAAGTACAGTTGTGTCAGTATACACACCATAACTGTAAAAGTTTGCTTAGGAATACTGCCGCAGTATTATTTATTACATATGGGGTTATACCACAGGTGGACATCTGACCATCCATTCTGACTCCAGGAGCTTTAAGACATCACTGTGCAGGTACATCCTTTCCAGAACACAGACATTAGTAGGACATGTAGAATATAAAGGAGAGAGATGCCCATACTATCTTCAGTTCTTTTGTCTACCTTTTTTCTCCATTATCATGAATGTTGCCATCAAGATTGTTATTGAAAAACATGAAGTTGGTTTGAAAAATCTGTTCCTTCCTCAGCATAATACTGAGAAGCAGAAAAACAGCATACATTTCTAAAGGAAAAAAAAGTGATTCACTTCTATAAAACAGTAAGCAAATAAATGCAAATAGAAGGCTAGAAAAAGGGAGCCTACATAGCCTCTACATTGCTTCTCGAGCTTCTATTGTTATGGTGAGTAAGCACAGACAACTGTACTATATAATAACTGCAAAAGTACAAATCACAGCTCAAAGGTGAATAATAAAGCAGTACCTAAAGTAATAATAATCTTAATGTTGGGGAGATATAGACCATGAGGGACTGCAGTGAAAAATCCTGCCCTGCTCCTTTGAGAGGATGCCCTGGCGATTGTGTCTAGAAAATGTATGAATTAAGGTCCAGGTAGCTGCCTCACAAATACTTTTGCGTTAAGACATACATGGAAAATGCTGCAATGATAACAGTTGCTTCACAATTACTTTGTGCTAAGACATCCTGGAAAGGACTGCAGTGGTAACATCTGCCATTGTGGACTGCACTGTAATCCAGCATTGTATCAGATTTCCATGGTGTTCATAACAAAGGTTAATGTAGCTCAACAGCTATTTGAATGGGGATTGTTTAGAAAATTATCTTCCTTGTTTACCTGACATCAAGGATATCAAGAGCTGGTTATCAGCCTGCCTAAAATCTTTCACCCTATCTGGATAAAACCTCATACATATGCAGATGCTGCAAGATACTTTCTGTCTTCATTCTGGGGGGTTGGAATGAAAACTGTCAGCTGATTGGCCTTGTTAAGTAACACTATTAGACACCATTTTAATCTTGCATGAGGGATTATTTCTAATGGTCATCATGTCCTTTTGGAAGACCATGTAAAGGACTATCTGCATAGGAAGGCCTGCATTTCTGGAATTCTTGCTAACAATATTTCCCAGGAAAGAATATGCAGAGGCTAATGATTCAAAGGAGACCAGAATCAATAAAATTCTGATCCCATGGAAGAGATATCAGTTTTCTCAGTGGTCTCAAATGCAAGACTCTCCCAACACCCACATGCACACACTTTTAAGAATTACTTCACTGAAGATACAGCAATAAAATGTTGCTGTAACGGGAAACAGTCTAAAATGGTGTATAAATGTACTTTAACCAAGTGCAGACGAAAGTCTATTTATTTCAGTTTAATAACTGGGCAAGTGAACTGGTCATCAGACCTTTCCGTCACAACCCAGGCCAAGAGAGGCAATGAGTGCAAGTAAATGACATAAGTAAACAAATAAACAGTTGCTATTTACAATAATATGAATGAAAAGTCACTATTTACAGTGATATATGGTACATGAAAGTTACAATGACAGTTTACACGCTGAATACAATCAAGCAACAGTAATACAACATATCATAGTATTAAATTTGTATTAATTAGACAAGTTGTTAAAAAAGGTGGTAAACATACATGGCACATTATCTGTTGTCCTGAAAGGCAGCTGCAGGCATCTTCATTATTGAGGTGCCATTTTAGTTTAGATTTAAATACTTCCAAAGTCTATTTTCCATTCTTTTTGTTAGATGACTCCAAATCGAAGGACCAAGGTTAGAAAGTGTCTTTTCTCGTAATGTCATTTTAAATCGGGGTCCAGCCAAGGAGAATATGTCCCTTTGGTTATCCCTGAATGCATAGGTACTACCTGGATAAGAAAAGAAAACTTAAGGAAGGCTTTCTGGACAGTGTCTGTCTTCAGGTATATGTCCTTTGATTTACTCCAGGCATACCTCACAACTGTCCAGATTTTCGCAGAATGTCCACATTTTTGCCTCATAGTTTTAGTCTGTTCCTCATAGAATTTTGTTTTTCTGGCCAATCTTTGGCAAATCAGTGAGGATTGACATCATAAATAATTGACAGACATTTGAGTTTCAGACTTCATACCCTTCAGAAAATTCATGCTAATCCAAAACCTGTTATCTACATTTGTAAGAACAATATTTAAAAATTGTCCATATTTTTGGGTCTTTGTCCTCCCATTATTTATGGTGTTGTCCAGATTTCTTGCTCTAAGAGGTTGAGAGGTATGACACCAGGCTGAAAATCCGGACCCCCTTGAGAGTAAGATTTGTTAGTGGTTAGTTCCCTGACCTCTTTTAGGATCATAAGGATCCTCGCAGAAAAAAAATTTCTAGTGTGAAATTAAGGTATAACCTCCAGGGTTCAAGATATTGGTGGCTTAGGTTTGTATGAACACTAATTCCCTGTTATTGGTACAGAAGATTGCAGAGTACAGAAAACACTCTAGGACGGAGGCAATCTGGTCCCAGCTTGTTTTTTCCTGTGTCAGATTCTTTGCTTTGGGAGGTAAAGGCAGAAAGAAAGGCACACAGGACACTTTTGCTCTGAGGAGTAGTTGTGCACCTTTGCTCCAAGGAATAGAGAATATGTCCACCACTGTGAATGTTTCATGTTGGAACTCAACTCAAGCAAAATATTGGAAACTGCTACTTATTGGGGAGACAAGGATGCCTATCTTTGGAGTGCCTTAGATGATGGTCATTTTGTGAAATACCTCTGAATTCAATCTCCACTACAAAGGGAAGGGTGGAAGCCTCCAGAGATTGTCTAACAAAACATCCTGAGATGAAGGAATGTTGTTGTCATAAAGGCATATTTCTGTTTTGAGTCCAAATTCTAGGACAACATTGCTAGCATACACAGTGGCTAAAAGTAGGTACCCCATCATTTGAGGATGTACCATATAAATGTGGTGTTGTCCATGACTAATTTAAAAACAGCTGGTAATAAGATCAGCCTGTAAATATAGAAAGCATATTTAATGGTTAATATCTCTTTGATGATGTATCTGCTTTGATATTTCTTGTTCTATGTATCCTGGACTGTCAAAGAAACCATGTGCACTCCCAAGCCTGGTCAGAGGCATCTGTGGTTAAAGTTTGATGCCTACTTTTAGCACAACAAAGTGCATCCCTGTGTTGGAGTTTTATCTGCTTCATCCACCAACAAAAACTGGGTTGGGTTTTATTTGTGTCACATCACCCACTACCAGAATTTATTGTGAGTGAAGGGAATAAGGGGGGAATGCCCTTTCAGAAGACTGCGGGTGCTGGCACCATATATTGCATAGGTATTTGTATAGTATCCCGACATGTATCCTTTCCAAATTAGCAATGAGAGTCAAGAAGGGCATGTAGCTGAGAGCCTTTAGGATGGTTCTTGCAGTCATGTAAGTTAGAGTTGCATCCTGGGAAAAGGACATTGGAAGCACTGTCACTTTTTACTTTTGGAGATCTTTGTGTTCAAAATGGCTAGCAAGTGCTGTTTTGTTTATGAAGGGGTGAGGCTTAATTGCTGTAGGCTGAGGATATACACAGTCTAGTGAAGCTCTAGATTGTGTAGTTCAGTTTACAATTCAACTCCACCTGGGATTTTGATTAAATCAGGCAGTCATGCAGGTATGAATAAATGTAAATACCCTGAAGCTTGAGATGGACAACTGTAAAAACATTGGGAGCAGTATAAACTCCAAAGGGTAAAGAGGTAAATTAGAAATGCTCTGATCCTGACAAGAAATGGAGGGATTTTCTTTGCTCTTTGTAAATGGAAAGATGCAGCTAAGTATCTTTCATTTCAAGAGTAACAGTAAAATCCTTTGGAAGCAAAGATGTCAGTAGGAATTAGAGGGTAAACATTTCAAACCTCTTTACAATATTTTGTAACCTTGAAAGGTTTAAGATAATTTTCCATGTCATATTTTTCCTTGGTACCTTGCTACTAGAAACAGTTTGGAGTAGACGCCTTGCCTTGTTTTGAGAGGAGAACTTTCCTGATACCAACTGGTTGTCCAGGGACAACTGGTCTGAGGGAAATATGAGACATTCCATTTGATGGGGGGCATTATTCTGCATTCTGTCTTGTAATATGAGCTTATGAGAAAAGATTTAACTTGGTGTGAGATTCCATCTTTCCTCAGCAGTGCACAGTTGCTCCTGCCCTGCTGCACTGTCTACCTCAGCACTACCCAACTGACCATCCTTCTGTTTAAAGAGCTCAGCGTACGACTGTTTGCAATCAAATGGTCACTTTTTGGAAAGAAAATCCCTTGTAAAATTTGGGATAATAGACTGAAAATCTGTTTAACTGCCTGTATTGTTATACCTTTCTAGTCTAGAATTTTTTAACACTTCCCTTAATGATTCCCTAGGAGCAAATGGTTGTTAAAGATGCATTTAATAGCTGTTGTTTGATATCCATAGGCAGAGGTTGTATCCTTACCCAGCAAGCTGCCTGATGACCTTGACTAAAGTTGGCACTCTATCCCAGGCATCAATAACATTTTAGTTGCATTTTAACATATACCTACTGACTCTTGGAGCTAAAAGTAGGAGTTTTGAGAGCTACTATGTAAGAGCAGCACAGGCATCAATAACATTTAGTTGCATTTTAACATATATCTACTAACCCTGAGAGCTAAAAGCAAGAGTTTTGAGAGCTACTATCTAACAGCAGCATCTGGGACCTTCTCACATATATCCTCTGCCAATTTATTGCCCTTTGGTTTAAATTGCCAAGACTTGATAAAATGGCAACTTCTTGGTGAGAAAATGTAATGCAGTATGGGATAGTGAAACAAATCTTTAACTGCCTTTCTCTTATGATCTTTTTGAGCACTTCTTGAAAGGGATGATAAAGAAAAGCAAACATTTGTCAAGGAGGATACATTTAGTAGCTGCCCTTTGACATCCTCAGAAAGACCCACACCTGCTGCCTAATGAATGTCCCAAGACTGTTATCCTACCACAGGTATCAGTAGTATCATTGCCACATTTATTCATACGCCTGCTGATCCTCAAGGCAATCAGTACGAGCATGGGCGGATGCTGTTTAAGGGTGGCATCTGGAACTTTCTTACACTACTTTCCAACCCTTTAACTATGTATCTTTGATACTGAAGCAGGTGTGTCTGTCAGCTGACTACCCTAATGCCTAGGGTAGCAGACATATAAACCTTCTTGCCAATCCTGTCCAGAATATGACTTGGTTATCAGGCATGGCATTATTAGTATCTGCCAGCTTTGACCCTCTCACCATGATCATTTGCTTGCATGAACTGGGAGGATCTTAAGAATCCTAGCTTTACATTCCCCAAGTAGTTTAAAGCCCTTACATTTTGCATACAAATAACCCAGAGATAGGCTGGATAAGGATATGTTGAGACAATTTCACGTTTCCCCTATTCATGAACAGGGGTGCTAAACTAGGGATGACTTTGTGGTAACCTATCCAGTCCTCCAAATTAAATTTGACTAGAATAAGAGAAGTACTTTGTTTTATGTAAATTGGAAGATGGTTCCATAGAAACAAAATTATCTGTGATACAAATCCATTCCTTCAACATGTTCAATTTATTTTACAAAAGAGATTGAGATCCCTTGAGTGGATGTTTATGATACCACTGGACTTGCAAATGTGTAAACAGATCTGTCAAAACTGGGCCCAGTGAAGCTCTATATGCAAGGCAGCAGTTGGCTCTCATTAGCCTATATGATACTGGGAAGAGAGACAAGGCTTTGAGATGGTATGCATAGTTTGTACAATTTAGACCAATTATATTTTTTTTACTGAGAAAGTTTTGTGGTCATTCCATTTGTGACAAGCATTTAGACAGATACATACCAAAAGTAGCATCATACTCAGTGATCTGCCTAATATGTGCCAAATACAGTGAAACAATTACATCCCTGGTTCAGAACTCAATTATTTTATATCTAAGCTGTGCAATGAAAACAGAATTTCTTACAACAGTGGATAAATGGTTATTAAAGGACAGTTCATTGTTGAAATAGGTTCTAACTACAGAATCAATTTGCAGGGGGCGTCTTGTCAAAATGATAGTTACAAGAGGAATCATGCTTGCAGAAGGTTATAATTATACACTTCCTGGCATTTAGCTTTATTCCATGTTTTCATGTTTTTTTTTTCTCACTAGCTATTTATTTGAGACATGCCCTCTTAGAAGATATTGGTGTCATAGAAATGACACTAGGCTCAGACGCCTGTTTTTTTATAGAGGCATTTGTTCGTCTTCCTTCCAGTAATATCAATCTAGTTTTCTGGGTGTGAGTGGCTGAGAGTCAGGCTCTAGAAAGTCATCTGTAAGGTATTCTTGAAGGCATGTATAACAGAAGGAATAACAATGGGCATGGCTTATTCTGTTCTTAACAAGTCCAGGCAAATGTATATGAGAGTTAGACAACTATTTGAATTCCCATTCAGAATGTTCCCACATGAAATTTATTGTTCCCTGAAAGGTTACATCCTCTGGGGAGTGGGACCAGAAGGTGACACATCACTGTTAGTATCATAACTTGGCAGTGTGTGAACATGGGTAACATAATATAAATTCTCCTCTTTGGCTACATATGAGTCATAGAACACCTCCAGGGTTGCTCTGTCCTTCTGTTAAATGGAAGAGCTGTTACAGAAATGCATGAGTTCACAAAGCAGTGGTGAGGAAGTATGGATTCAAAAATACCACTGTTTGTAGTAAAAACCTAAGAGGGATAGATGGACAGTAGGTAGCATTGCCACCTCACAGCAAGAGGTTTCCCAGTTCAATTCTTGGCTGGGGTGCTTTCTGTGTGGAGTCTGCATGTCCTCCCTGCATTCGTGTGGGTTTCCTCTGGATGCTCCGGTTTCCTCCCACATTATAAAGACATGCATCTGGAGTGTTTTGCCCCGGGCCTCCACTGAAAATTGGTTTGTTCCAAGTTGGACTTTACCTGTTACAAATGTTAAATAAATAAATAAATATCTGTCCCCATGGTGCAGAGGAATGAAGTTCTGCTTGCAGTCCACTTGAATAAAGCAGCATGGGTGCTGGAAGGCATGAGCCATGGAGGATCTGAATAAGCATGCTCTGCCTGCTCATCTAACCTGGAAGGGATGGAAGTGGTTTTCACTCAACACCTCAAGGGAGGACTAGATGTTGAACTCTCTGAACATGAGCTTGCTGAGTCATGTTGCTAAGTGGCATGGCTGTACCTGAAGCTGGGGAAGGTATACATGTGAAGCCTGCGTGCTTCCCACAGTAGGCAGTTATGGTGGAGCTAAACAGAGCTGCCATTGGGCTTAGGAGATAAAGTGAGGGAGGTCTGCCTGACCTATTGACTGGCCTGTGCCATACCACCAGCTGTCACCTGTCACCTGTCAAGATGGATGGTGGCAGCTGAGCCTAAAACCATGCAATGAATGAACCAGATGGAATGAGCCCAATGTTTGCCCTGAATGAGGGGTGCCTGCATGCTTAAGTGCAACAAGTGAACATATCATACGGCTCTTGCTAGAATCACAACCCAGTGGACTCTAGGATGGGAACTGGTGAGTTCAGCCTGGGGGCCTAGTCTCTCAGGAGAAAGAAATTAATCATCTGGGTGAAGATAGAGAAACTACTAGGTAGGTTAAGCAGACAATGGCGATTAAATAACTGAGATGGATAAGACAGGCTTTTGTGGACTGGTGCCATAGTGGCATGCATTAGGCCTAATCTGTGTAATTTGAGAGCCTCAGTATTCAGACTTTCTGTCCAAAAAGAAGGTTATTGCTTCCCCTTGAAGTACGGTTACATGCAGAAAATCACCTGGAATATCAGAAGAAGCAGGGAGCTAGGCTTGGCACTGTCCAAGGAACTTAGTGACTAACTGCAGGTGCCTGATAACTGTCATCTAGTTGTTTGACAGCACTAAAATCTTGAGACTTTTGTAGAGAGATTGACACCAATGCATCACTGTCAGTATTTGAACATAAACAGCAAAAAGCATATATCTTTAGGGTATGAGGGGGTTTGAGTACTAAAAAAGTATGGCTCTGCACAACTAATGCCTTCACAGTCTTGCAGTGGATTGATAAGGTCTCACACTCTCTGACTATGAAACCTTTCAAAGACAATTTCTTTTCTTTTTATTTAGATGCTTGAGATGCATTTCCCTTTTGGGGAGGCTGCCACTTGTTTCAGAAGTAGACTTTGTATGTTCCAAGAAAGCAATGAGGGTTCACACTCTTTGTAAGAGTGTTGTTTTTACCACTTTTATTTAGATTTTCACTAAGAAAAAAAGATACAGCAAATACATAAACTGAATAACAAAGATATAAATAGAATTACAAAAACGAAAGAAAACACGACAAATAGAGTTTACATTTTTCATACTGAATAACAAAATGATGCTAACATATCAAACATAGAAAACTATGCATCTTTCCAGGTATAAAACTTATATCTATTTCTGCTTCTGCAAGCTTCCTGGTAAATGATAAAAAGTGTTACATATTAAGGTATTGAGAAGATAACTGCAAGGCAGAAATATAATATTCACAACGCCAGAGGCAAGAGAATGGAGGATTCAAAGATCGCAGACAGGACCCCCAGAAAAGGAGGGGCCAATCCAAATTGCTGTAGATTAGACATATAAACTTGAACTTACCATTCAAGAACTTCCAAAGTGGTGCGAGTAATGCAAGCACATAGCTTATAGTGAGACTTTATGCAAAGCCATGAAGCAGAAAAGACACTGAGGATGAATATCCTTCAGTGAGATCTGTCAGGTACAGGCACACTTACAGGTGACCTTTGATAGGGGGGGGGGAGTGACACTGGCATTGGAAAGTTTTCAATTCACAGATCTAATTACGCAATCACAGTACAATGTAAAAACAGCTTAAGTGAAAAAAATCCCAAATCATGTACTTATTGCAGCGGTGGTGTTCACCCTGGATGGACCTAATGCATAGATAATACTCTGTGGTGGTGGCATAGGTGCCTATCTACATTATGCCATGCATCCTGCTGATGCCTATAGTATGGGGAAGCAGTCCTGCACAGGGCCATCTGAAATCTAGTTTATATAGTCACCCACCTGCAGCACAGTCCCATATATGATAAGTCATACTGTAATACTGATTCTTACAGCTTTCATCAGAAGTTACAAATGCATGAACATCTAAGTTGTCATGTGTAAACTGTCCTTAAGAATAGGCCTGCAGTATGCTAACTCAACCCCCCTACACCATGACAATATCATAAGTGAACATCCACACTACAAGTATTTCATTTAAGGTAGATTCACCATTTCAGGTAAATTTATGTACAATGTTTACAGCACATCCAGTGACCTCATTGTGTGTCTGTTAAATCCTTACAACTGTAGCTATGGTTGCTGTCATAGATGCCTTAAGTGCAACCATAATGCAGATGAAGACCACTGTCTCATTTTCCCAAGCATCTACAATTCCCATGTACTGGTGAATTTCCTCACATATACCGCATAGTATTCTAACCATCCCTACCTGACTCTCAGTGACAGTAGAGAAGGCATGAACTATGTCATGACATATCTGCTGCTGGGAAGAAAAGGCCTTGCAGGTTTCTGCAGCTAACTGTTCATAGGTTCATAGGTAGGTACTAGGCTATTGCCCCTAGGGCCTACATAGGCCTAGCCAAAAAGGTACCTTGGCTTTCACCACCCAAGAAAATTATTTTCCTGTGTCCCTGTCAAGCAGAGCCACAGAAGTGATCCCCGGGGTGAATTTCCTATCTCTCATCCAATCATCAAGATTTTTCTTGAAGAGTGCTAATGAGGAGCTTTGTTTGATATAGATAGGTAGTTTGTTCCAGAGTATGGGAAGTCTCTGGGACTGGAATCTATCCCTCCAGCATGTTCTGTTTATTGTGGTGACAAGGTTTAGGTCCCTAGAGCGTGTAGCTCAGAGGGATTGGGATTTCTTTAAGTGGAGCATATCCAACAGTTCTGGGTTTGACATAGCTTTGTATGTTGGACAGAGATCACCTCTGGGTAAGCAATATGCGACGGAGTAAAGCTGGAGTTTTTTTAGATGGTCTGCATAGGGCATCTGTTGAGGCCTCTTTGTGAGGTATTTCTGTGGCCTTTCTAGTTGCTGTAGATGTCTTGTGAGGTACATACCAAAAGGGGCATTGTACTCTATAATGGGTCTAATGAGTGACGAGTAGAGAGGAACAATGACCTCTTTTTTTCCTGGATGAGAAACCTTTTGTGATGAGGTGTGCCACATAGAAGGATTTCCTGACTACTGTGGTGATGTGATTATCAAAGGAAAGACTACTGTCCACCTGTGTCCCAAGGTCTCTTATCACACTTTTGGTGTTAAGTAGACTACCGCCTATGTGGTAGCTCATGTGTACAGAGTTTTTACCAAAAGGGATGACAATTCTCTTTTTGGCATTGAGCTTGAGGCCATGGCTTTGACATCAGGCATCTGTCTCAGTAAGGCCCTTTTGTAGGATGCTAACATCGTTAGGAGTTTTGATTATGGCTCCTAGTTTGCAGTCATCTGTGAACTTCATTAGTCAAAGACCTTCTGTGTTAGCCTGTACTTCTGAGAAGTAGATACCAAACAGGAGAGGACCCAGGACTGAACCCTGTGGTACTCCACTTATCACTGGTCTGAAGTTGAATTTGGAGTCTGCTACTTTCACAGTGTGGGTTCTGTCAGTGAGCCACTTGGCAACCCATCTTGTGACATAGGGATTTATACCTAGTTTAGTGAGTTTATCTATAATTCCAGAGTGAGGGATGGTGTTGAAAGCCTTGGAGAGATCTAGATAGGCTGTGCGAACCACCTTACCCTCATCTATGGCTTTGGTGACCGCTTCAAAGAAGTCTGTCAGGTTTAGAAGACATGATCTTCTGTTTAGGAGACATGATCTGCCTTTTACAAACCCAAACTGGGTGGGGTCCAGAGTTTGGAGATTACCAATGTCATTGTTTATAAGTTCCATGATGATACATTCCAAAGCCTTGAGACCATGCTCATCAGGCTAATGGGGCAGTAGTTCCTGGGGTCCGTGGTGGCTCCCCCTTTGTGGAGTGGGATAACCGTTGCTGTGCGCCATTCAGTGGGCACAAATCCTGAGGTAAGGCTATGACTGAACACGGTACTTAGGTAGGGTGCCAATTTGTTCTGTAGTTCATGTAGAACGCAGCCTGGGATGTTGTCAGGTCCCATGGATGCTGTGTTCTTGGCTTTGGACAGTGTGGTTTTTGCCTGTGCCACCATGATTACAGGAACTTTGGATTCTTCCAGTATAGAGATGGACCCTTTAGGGGGTGAGAGGGGGGTAAAGTTAGCACTGAACCTATCCAACAGGATGTTGGCAATATCAGTTGGTTCTGTATATTTAGTGCCATTGTACTGTAACTCAGAGCAGATCTGAGTGCTGCCATTGAGGTTCTTGACATAACTATAGAATGCTTTGTGGATGCCTTTAGAATCAGTGGCAATTTTGTTTTCATAACTAGCTTTGGAGGATTTTATGAGAGATCTCAGCTTTTTACTGAGGCTGACCAGGGAGTTCCTCTAATCATGGGATTTTACTCTTTTTTGTAACAGTTTCTTTCTTCTGTTGTAGAGTTTGTTTATGGCAGGGAACCACCAGATTTGCTTCCTTTTTTTTTGGAGGATAGCATCTTGGTTCTGTTAGGGATTGCATGATCCATGCACACATATAAGTGCATATAAAGTGCATTTATGTAGAATTCAGCAGTTGTACCGCTATTATCCATCTGCATGGGTGTCGTGAAGTTTGCCACTTCTGTCTTAAGAAGCGTGAAGTTGGCTTTGGAGAAATTTATTATGGTGGTTTCCCTAATGAGGGTGGGGGTGTGGTGGGATGTCGATGTCTAGGGTGATTAGCTTGTGGTTGGATCTGACCAACGAGGAATTGACCTCTGGTGTGGAACACCGGTTGCCCATGTTGGTAATGACCAGGTCTAAGATATTGCTGCCCCTGGTGGGGGTGTGAATAAGTTGATCCAAATCATTGGAATTTATGAATTCCAGAAAACATTGAGCAGAAGAGTTGGTACATGAGTAATTTTCCCAGTTAATAGTGGGGTAGTTGAAATCACCCATTTTAGGGTGTTAGGTTGTACCCTAATATTTTCCAGTGTATCAAGAAATGAGAAGTGGGAATCCTGGGGCATGGTGGGAGATCTGTAGCAGGCTACAATTTGGATTGCGGTCTTGCTCAGAGTTAGCTGCACTTGGATAATCTTGGATGCATTATGCTGAGCAACTAGCCTGGAGGTGTGGATATCCTTAATGAATATGGACACGCCTCCGTCTTTAGTGTTTTGGTCCAGGTTAGGTGGCCAAAAGGTGTGGTATGAATTATAGCCTGGTAATGCAGGGGTGCTCTCTTGACCCTGAACTAGGTCTCTGTCACTGCACAGATGTCGATGTTCTCCATTTTAAGAAGTCACTCGAGTGAGTGCATTTTGAGGTGAAATATGTCTTTGCCTGGTGGCCTTGTATACAGTCAGGCAAAACTATGTGCACTGCTACCACTGAAAAAGTAGTCTGAACATCATGTGATTAAGGTTATACATAGTAAACAGGTGTTGAGCTACATGGTGTGTGCTCCCCCTTGTTGTAATATCATTTCCTGATTACATTGAGTGTGTGACCCTGTGTCACTACCAACAGAGTTATTCACCTACTGTGGGGTAAGGGGCCCTGACAGTATACTTTACAATGGTGTGTCACAATCCTGAGTCCGGTTCATGAGAATGAGAGTTATGGCACCATCGTTGACAGCCATTCTGCTGTCCGCATCAGCGTCCTGTGTTGTAGAAGAGCAGGCGATTGTTTCTGACACTGTGAAGAAATATGTCAAGATGTGGTTAATGTAAACTGTGATAGTTGCATATGATTTGTTCTTATAGATATGATGTCCACACTTACCATGCAGTTTCGGTAGAGCTTGGGCTACACCTGATGTTGATGAAGTACTTGATGAGGTAATATGCAAGAATTATACTTACCATGTACCATACCAAGTACACCTAGTTTGTAACTGGCAAATCCAGCTAAACACTAATCTTTAACTGTGCCAGACTGAAGATGTTGTAGGTGTCTGGTGACAACACCACCTTGGATGATTCCTGCAGCAATGTCATCTGCATCAAAGTCATCACCCCCTTATAGATAGAGAAGATACTCCTCTTCTGGTGTTAAAGGTCAGAGTGTGGAATGGCCAACCCCAGTGCTGCTATGGGCAATTGCATTCTACCTAACCTTTGCCCTGGCATCTCTTGCTACATCATTAGCTCTTTCCTACACTGGGCCAATGCGTGGTCCCTTACTTCCACAGCATTTATATCAGTCACTGCCTGATTCCACACATTAGTTTTCTCTGCCTGTATTGGCTGCCCTTTCAAAATACATTTTCCATACATTCTCCATGCATGTATGAGGATGTAATTCTCAGGACTGAATTTGTCTCTTCTGTGTCTTGCTCTCTTCTGCTACATTTTCCAACCTGAAAATACATGCTTACAGTGAATTGCATCTTTCTAACCTATGTAACTTCAGTCAGTTTGGGATCATGCATTTCATTCGAGAATTAAAAAGTAGTAGAAGTGTAGTGAAGTAGTAATTATAACTTCTGGGTTGTCCTTCCTTTGCACATCTGTCTGTGTTATGCTTTCATCTGCTGCAGTATGTGTGAGACTGTGCATAATGAAATACAGGCCTATAAGGGTTTCCTGTGATGTGTGGTGCAGTGATTATTGATTAAGCTGTCATGTATTTCATTCCTTATTTACATGAAGGTCGCTTTGAGTGTGAAACATTTCCATTGCCAGAGACCACTGTCTTTGGTAATCCACAGTACACATGAAATACTAATGTAGACAGCACTGCATAACTCTTATACAGCCCAAATATTTGCAGGTAAAAGTATATAATTATTACAATATTTCCTTGCCTTATCAGTAAGTCAGAAGATAATCCTGAAGTTGTCACAGTGAAATCCACTGCTAAAAACCTTATAGTACCTGTGCATTTCCTAAACCTTAAATAATTTGTGCTTTACCTCGACCTTCATGTAAATACATGACACAGTAGATAAAAGTGGCTAAAAGATTGACAAAAGTTTGGTCAGATTTATGAAGATCTTATGCAAATAAAGCACACACATGTTCAACTCTTTGAATTGCATCAAAGCACACGTGTAAGTATTATTATTCAAGTAGCTGCATTTGTACTGCTGTGGATGAGCTGTGCTTTGCTCTTGCACAAGTATAAGTGCCATGTGAGCCTTTAAGTGTACAATGCTACGACATGTGTATTTAGTCTGTGCATTGCTATGCTATTCTGTACCCAGCACAGGCTGTCACAGGGTGTATGTGGCTAAGCAGAGTGGCATCATACCCTAGTGGGTGTGGTACCCCAGGAAGCTCAGTTTCATACCTCTACATATCATTCTGTACCTGGACCTTATGGCAATGCAATCCATAACAGCCTGGGGATATGCCCCAAACTGGCTTCTAAAAGAGACAAAGATTGTCCGCTATCTGCTGCAGTAGTCGAAACTGCAGCTGATGGATCAGGCTGCCTCCTAGTGGGGGGGGCTGAACAAAGATCAGTATTTTGCATGAGCTGGGGTATCACCTCACTTCAGTAATGCAGATCCCTAATCAGATGAGCAGTGTCAACACAGACATCCTGTATAGGTACAGGGGGGACCAGCTGGGTGGCTTTTGGAGGTGCAGGAATGAAGGCCAGTGTTCTATGGTAAGTAATTAATTTCTGTGTAAATGTATAGCTATATACAGTAGTTATGTATATGTATGTAAATCCATCCTCCCATTCACAATTCTTTTTTTGCACATGGGGTCAGAGTGTCACATCAACAGTGACAATCATCTATAGCCAAGGTTTACACCACTGGGTGGCTAGCCCTGCTGCTGTAGTTCTTCCACAACACAATCACATGCACACTCACACTGGCCAGTTTAGAGTGTCCAATCCACCTACTGCATGTTTTTGGAATGTTGGATGAAACCACAGCACCCAAAGGAAACCCACACAAATACAAGGAAGACATGCAGACTCTGCACAGAACGGACCCCAGCTGAGAATCAAACCAGGGAACCTCTTGCTGTGAGGTGACAATATCCACTACACCACTGTGCCTCCCCATGTGTGTATCTATATCTATATAACTATCTATTAACTATCTCTCTCTCTCTCTCTCTCTATATATATATATATATATATACATACACATACATACATACATAGTGGAAAAAAGTGTACACACCCCTGTTAAAATGCCAGGATTTTGTGATATAAAAAAATGAGACCACAATAATTCATTTCAAAACTTTTCTCACCTTTAATGTGACCTATAACATGTACAATTCAATTGAAAAACTAACACTCTTGTTAGGGAAAAAAATATAAAAAAATAAAAAAAACGTACAATACATAAGTGTGCACACCCTTAAACTAATACTTTGTGGTGTGCACACCCTTAAACTAATACTTTGTTGAAGCATCTTTTGATTTAATTACAGCATTCAGTCTTCTTGGGTACACACCTGCCATCAATTAAAGAGACTCTGATTAACCCCAAATAAAGTTCAGCTGTCCTAGTAGGATTTTCCTGACATTTACTCAGTTGGCTGCTACAGCAAAAGCCATGATTCACAGACAGCTTACAAAGCATCAAAGGGATCTCATTGTTGAAAGATATCAGTCAGGAGAAAGGTACAAAAAAATTTCCACAGCATTGGATATACCATGGAACACAGTGAAGACAGTCAGCAAAAAGTGGAGAAAATATGGCACAACAGTGACGTTGCAAGGAACTGGACGTCCCTCCAGAATTGATGAAAAGACAAGATGAAAACTGGTCAGGGAGGCTGCCAAGAGACCTACAGCAACACTGAAGGAACTGCAGGAATTTCTGGCAAGTACTGGTTGTGTACTACATGTGACAACAATCTCCCATATTCTCAATATGTCTGGACTATGGGGTAGGGTTGCAAGACGGAAGCCTTTTCTTATACAGAAAAACATCCAGGCCTGGCTAAAATTTGCAAAACAATACATCAAGTCTCCCAAAAGCATGGGGAAAAATGTGTTATGGTCTGATGAGATTAAGGTTGAACTTTTTGGTAACAATTCCAAAAGGTATGTTTGGCACAAAAACAATACATCATCAAAAGAACACCATCCCCACAGTGAACAGGTGGTGGCAGTATCATGCTTTGCAGTTGCTTTTCTTCAGCTGGAACTGTGGCTTTAGTCAAGGTAATTGTGAACAGTTCCAAATACCAGTCACTTTTGTCCCAAAACCTTCAGGCGTCTTCTAGAAAGCTGAAGATGAAGAGGAATTTCACCTTTCAGTACAACAATGACAGCAAGCGTACATCCAAATCAACAAAAGAATGGCTTCACCAGAAGAAAATTAAAGTTTTGGACTGGCCCAGCCAGAGCCCAGACCTAAATCCAATAGAAAATCTGTTGGGTGTCCTGAAAAGGGCTGTGCAAAAGAGATGGCCTAGCAATCTGACAGATTTGGAGTGCTTTTGCAAGGAAGAGTGGGCAAATATTGCCAAGTCAAGACGTGCCATCCTGATAGACTCCTATCCAAGAAGACTGAATGCCATAATTAAATCAAAAGGTGCTTCAACAAAGTATTAGTTTAAGGGTGTGCACACTTATGCAAGCAGCATATTGTAGGTTTTTTATTTTTTATATTTTTCCCCTAACAGATTTGTTTATTTTTCAATTGAATTGTACAGGTTACAGGTCACATTAAAGGTGGGAAAAGTTTTGAAATTATTTATTGTGGTCTCATTTTTTTATATCACAAAAACCTGGCATTTTAACAGGGATGTGTACACTTTTTATATCCACTGTATATCTATCTATATATCTATATCTACATCTATATATCTATATTTATATCTATATCTATATACACACACACACACACACACACACACACACATATATATATATATATATATATATATATATATATATATATATAAGGGTCTACTACGGTTGATTGAAAACTCAGTTGATTGAAAATTAAATTACTAGGACCACTTCACTGAAAACTCACTTGACTGAAACTCATTTAGTTGAAAGTTATAAATGGCCTTTTCCCCACTGTAGTGCAACCCTGGAGTTAGTATATAAAGTAAAGAGGGGTGTGTGGGCACAGCCCCCCACATTGGGGGTGGGGGCAAAGCCCCCCCACATCTTGGTTATATATTCTCTTTTGGAAGCAGTTATTTATTGCACTTGTAAGTATCACTGTGTATAGTTTAAAATGTTTATAATATGTGGGGGGCTATGCCCCCCACCCCCCCTTAATTTATATACTAACTCCAAGGTCGCACTACAGTTGGGAAAAGGCCATTTATAACTTTCAACGAAATGAGTTTCAAAGAAATGAGTTTTCAGTGAAGTGAGCTTTCAGTGAACTGGTCCTAGTAATTTCATTTTCAGTCAAGTGAGTTTTCAATCAACCGTAGTAGACCCATATATATATATATATATATATATATATATATATATATATATATATATATATATATATATATGTGTGTGTGTGTGTGTGTGTGTGTATATATATATATATATATATATATATATATATATATATATATATATATATATCCTCCCCCACCCCCCGCTAAAACCATTCAGGTAATTTTTTTTTTTTTTAGTTTTTTATTTGACGTTTGAACTTTCAAAAGTTCTCGGCCATATGAATGTCCAACTTTTGAAAGTTCGGTCATCTGAAGTAGACCCATACATGGGTCTACTTCATTTGATAGAAAGCACATTTAACTGAAACTCATTTGATAGCAGTCTCATTTAACTGAAAATGAATTCCCTGCTCACAATTCACTGAAAGCTCACTTCAGTGAAAACTCATTTGACTGAAACTCATTTCGCCTAAACAGGTATATGCCCTGTTCCCCACTGTAGGGCAATCCTGGAGTTAGCATATATATAGTTAGGGTGTGTGTGGGTAGTTTGGATATAATTTTCTGGAGAGTTATTCATTTGACTTGAAAGAATCCATGTCTATGGTTTACAACATTTAAAATGGGGGGGGGGGGCTACTATATATACTAACTCTAGGATCACACTACAGTGGGGAAAGGGCATATACCTGTTTAGGCGAAATGAGTTTCAGTCAAATGAGTTTTCAGTGAAGTGAGCTTTCAGTGAATTCTGTGCAGGTAATTCATTTTCAGTGAAATGAGACTTCTATCAAATGAGTTTCAGTGAAATGCGCTTTCTATCAAATGAAGTAGACCCATATATATATATATATTATATATATATATATATATATATATATATATATATATATATATATATATATATATATATATAATGTCTGTGTGTGTATATGTACATATATGTGTGTGTGTATATATATGGGTCTACTTCTAAACACCGACACGACGATTCCCCGACACAAAACTCACCGACGCCAAATAACCGACAACACACAAACCCGACACAAACCCGACAACGCAAAACACCGAACACCAAAACACCGACACGGGCGTAAACAACACGCGACACTACATACCATACACACTAGCCCTGACCCAAACCCTAACCCTAAGGTCCGACAC
The DNA here is from genome assembly GCF_019279795.1 of Protopterus annectens. Classification (NCBI taxonomy): domain Eukaryota; kingdom Metazoa; phylum Chordata; order Ceratodontiformes; family Protopteridae; genus Protopterus; species Protopterus annectens. The sequence continues at coordinate 421,658,132 of NC_056746.1, forward strand.
TATCGCACACTTCACCTACCTGCACCCTAACCCTAACTCACTTACACACCCCTAGCCCAAGCTCCGACACTAACGCACACATCACCTACCTGCACCCTAACCCTAACTCACTTACACACCCCTAGCCCAAGCTCCGACACTAACGCACACATCACCTACCTGCACCCTAACCCTAACTCACTTACACACCTAGCCCAAGCTCCGACACTAACGCACACATCACCTACCTGCACCCTAACCCTAACTCACTTACCTGACCACTCCTACCTCCGTCACTGTCGCACACTTACCGGGTCGCGATCACACATTACCCTTGTCGGTCTTTCCACTGTCGGCGAATCACCCTGTCGGTATACGTACCTGTCGGTCATCTGGCGTCGGTGATTTCCGTGTCGGGGAATCGGCGTTTCGGTCTTTAGAATGGGACCCATATATATATATATATATATATATATATATATATATATATATATATATATATATATATACACACATATATGTGTGCGTATATATATATATATATATATATATATATATATATATATATGTATGTGTGTGTGTGTGTGTGTGTGTGTGTGTGTGTATACATATATACTTCTGTGCGGAGTCTGCATTCGTCTGGGTTTCTTCTGGGTGCTGTGGTTTCCTCCCACATTCTAAGATATGCAGTAGGTGAATTTAACACTGTGAATTGGCTGTAGGTGTGAGTGTGTGTGCGAGTGAGAGTTACGGATAGACTACTGTGGCAGGGCTAGCCACCTGGCAGTGTAAACCTTGGCTCGAGATGATTGCCACTGTTTAAGTGACACCCCCCAACCCATGTTCAAAATGGGAAAAAGGGGTTGTGGATGGACGGAGATATATATATATATATATATATATATATATATATATATATATATATATATATATAAAACAAAAAGACTATAATTTCAATGGACTTAGACAAATGAGACTTAACAGAGTTAATATATTGACAACATATTTTTATCTGGCAGGGACACAGAACAAAACAATTTCATAGAAACTCTTGATTCCAGCATACCCTTTCTGAAATTTACAGTATCCAACATAGGTACTTGAGCGTAATTTTTAGATGTGGAGGTCTCCCTAGACAAAAGAAATCCTATCTTTCCAGTCCAACCTTCACCGCAAAAGGACCTACAGGAATAACGTGTGTGTGTGTGTGTGTGTGTGTGTGTGTGTGTGTGTGTGTGTGTGTGTGTGTGTGTGTTTGTATGTATATATACATATATATATATATATGTGTATATATATATATATATATATATATATATATATATATATTAATAGATAGATATATGTGTTTGTGTGTGTATATGTATTTTATATATCTATACATATTTATGTATAAATGTGTATGTGTGTATATATGTGAAACGACATGGATTGAGGACATATGACAAAACAGATTCCTACATATATTGTTGTCTTCTTCTCTTCCCTGTTGTACCCAATGCTATATAACTTAGAGTTGCATAGCTTGCAGTATTGTACCACTCTATACAGAAATCACCCATCTCCGAGTGTTTGGAGTACTGTACCATCCTATATAGAATTCACCCATCTCCGAGTGTTTGCAGTATTGTACCATCCTATACTGAGCTCACCCATCTCTGAGTGTTTGCAGTATTGTACCATCCTATACTGAGCTCACCCATCTCTGAGTGTTTGCAGTATTGTACCATCCTATATAGAGCTCGCTCATCTCCGAGTGTTTGCAGTACTGTACCATCCTATACAAATCTCACCCATCTCCAGTTTCAGTACTGTTTACCATGTGAAGTGCATATGATGCAACACTATGCCCCACCCTGCAGCAACTATGTCTTTTGTAGATTTATAGCACTCTTTAGTATGTGATGCACACACCCTTGAAATGCTTCATGCCCTCTACAGACCCCTCCCTCTCATTTATGACTGCTGGAGGAACTGTTTCACATATGTACTCTTACACCGAATGCTGTGTGCCCCTCTGAAAATATTCCTCATTTTGGATCATTTCACCATATTTCTACACATGTTAATGTCAGTTTGCTGTTTACCCTCAGACCTCAGTGCCTCCTCTCTGCTGTCTGATGTGGAGCTGTCCAGTGTGTCATTGAAATAAATGGTGTATTAATCAGCTTAGTAATCCATTCATTTCCCAGTACAGTATGCACTGAGCTGAGACTGAATGATATGTTTTTTTTTTTCCTGAAATCAAGCATCCGTCAGTACAGCAGAACAGAGACCCTCTCCAGCTTGGTAAACACTACACAATGGGGCATCTGAAGCTTACCCCCCCCCCAACAGGGAATTATACAAAAACTTTTTAAAGTCATTCAGTATATGTAAAGATTAAGGACGCTTCAGATAGTAGTAACAAAAGTTATGGGAAATCTGGCTCTGAACAAATCATCTAATTACTCTTCAAAATGAAATGGAAGTTTTAGGGAAAAAAAGAAATATTAAAAAATGCTAACAGCTACAATGGAAAAAAATCAGTTATTTTGAAAACTGTGCCAGAAAGATACACACATCAGCATTTTTCAGGAACTCTAAATAGATCAGAAAGGAGGCTGACTGAAGTGTTCAGTTTGGAAAAATATAAAAATATCTAGACTAGCCAACAAAATGTGCACAAAGTAAAATTAGTGGTTTGACAATGCAAATCAGTGAGGTCAAGCAGAGTACTATAAAAGCTGGATAAGATTCATGGTGCCAGTAAAGTCTGGTGAGTGAAGGTGATGTAAGAAGAAGGAGGACAGCATGTGTTAAGGATGTGGTATCAGTCCATTGCTTTGTCCCTACTAGTGAATATCAATAGAAACAATGCATTAAGACAAAGCCCTCACCTGTGAAAACTTTGACCAGTACTAATGTGATGGACATTGTACGTAAGTATTGGTATCTGATATCAGGTATGCATATGCCTGCATAGTGATTGCCATATTTTTACTTTCAGGCACATTATTTTAAACTTTGCAGGTGTGATGGTTGTATGAACATGCATCTTACGGTGATATTCATAAACATAACAGAAGTCTGGAAAGCCAAAGCACACTCTAACAGTCATAATACATAATAATAAACAGATATTTTGGCCTGCTCATGGTGAGGAAGCTTTTCCCAGCCCCTTTTCAGTGTGCACACCTGCAACATACCTGATCTGCCTTTATCATCGTAGCTTGGGTTCCCCTCCCAGCAACTGCAACATTGCCAAATAAAACCACTGTTATGGTCCGTTTTCTTCCTACAGTTATTTCAAGCCATGAATAATAGTTTTAATAAGGATACCCACCAGAGAAGTCTGCATAGCATACTTGGTCTGCCTTTATCATCGCAGCTCAGGTCCCCCCCAGCAACTGCAATATTGCCAAATAAAACCACTGCTATGGTCCACTTTCTTCCTGCAGTTATTTCAAGCCAAGAATATTTTTTTTAATAAGGAGGATATCCACCAGAAAAGTCTGTGTAGCACATTTTGTCTACATTTATCTTTGCAGCTCGGGTCCCCCTCCCCCCACCAGCAACTGCAACATTGCCATATAAAACCACTGCTACAGTCCTGTTTTTCCTAGTTATTTCAAGCTAAAGATAACACTTTTTAATAAGGATACCCACCAGAAAAGTCTGCATAGGTGACTGGATGTTTACAATTCTTATTAATAGCAAATTTGGTACTTTTACTAGTTATTTTTTAAACATTGTTTTGGCTGGCGTGCACACCTGAAAGGGCTCTCCCCCCACCCCAGGCAGCTATAGCTTTTTCTCTTGTCACAAGGTGGCACAACTAAGTCTGTCTGTTAAACTTCTGTCTCTCTCAGTCTGCACGCTCACTTCACAGACACCACAGATCCCCTTTCAGCAACTCCAGGTTCCTTTATACCTCTCCTAACAACACACACCTGCACTCAGTTAGCTCACCTTCACTCCTATTACTTTACTGCTCACTGAGGTGTTGTGCACTTCTCAATAACTAGGCATATTTCTAAAATCACTTATCTCCTTTTACAGCAGTTGCAAGATTGCCAAATAAAACTACTAAAGTCCAGTTTCTTCTTGCAAGAATAGCACTTTTTTAATAAAGATACCCACCAGAAAAGTTTGCATAGGTGACTGGATGTTTACAAATCTTATTATTAGCAAATCTGGTCCTTTAATAGTAATTTTTTAAACATTGCGACTGGATGTTTGCAATTCTTTTTAATAGCAAATTTGATACTTTTACCAGTTATTTTTTTAAACATTGTTTCAGTTGACGTACACATCTGAAAGGGCTGTCCCCACCCCAGGCAACTATAGCTTCATCTCTCACCACTAGGTGGCACAACTAACATTATGCTTGCTGTATCCTGTCTCAAATAAATCTGCCTCCCCATTGGAATTCATATAAAGTCAGGCTAGTACCATTTACTTGGTGTATTTTCTCCCCAAATAGAGTTGCCTTCCTTTGCTGAGCTACTTACACACCAAGGCCATAAAAGTAGTATTTCTGCAACTATCTGGTTACACTCCTACCTTTCTGCCTCTACCTCTTCCTTGCTTTCTCCTGCTTTCACTTACCTTACAGCTCCAAAGTTTCCATTTCTCATACTGATTGTTTTTCTTTGCACTCGTCTCTGAGGGGGACCAGCCCACTCCATTCGCCCTCGCTATGCTTGGGCTCACTTTGCTCTCCTATCCTACCCCATTCTCACCCACCTCTGGATCACCTAGACTTATACAATTTTCACCCACCCCTGGATCACCTAGACTTATACAAATACTAACTGCTTCCCTTAACTATCCCAATCAGCAATTACCCTCCGTCCACCAGTCACACCTCAATTAACCAATACATTATTTGTAACAGTCATCCCTACCCACACACAACTCATTGCAACTGTCCTTAATCACTCTACTCCCACCACACTACACCAACATCCTTCTGATCCTACATCTTCTTTATCATACCTTCAAGCTAATATAACATTCCAAAAGAAAAAAATACACATCACGCTCTTTCTCCTGCCCACACTCTATACCCTACTGCTATCTGCATACTAACTAACATCCTACACTCACCTACAAATACAACATGTCCATAGCCCCACGTTATATTACACTGATGCCATCCATTCCTCACTCCCCTACCTTGCCATCTCCTCCCAACTCTACAATCGCACACCTATTGCATACTTCCACTTCAAATATTTAGTTGTCAGCAATACCACTAACCACTTCAGCAAACACATTCACATACTCTCCACACTGTCACACAAACATGTATGCTATATTATCACAGATTCTCAGTAGGGGTGATATACACCCCAATCCCGGGCCACATACTGCACAACACACCATTATCCCTACCATTCCACCCCTTCCTCACATTAAAATGTCAGATTTTATCATATTTAATATGAACCTTAGAAGCCTAGTTAACAAAATCCCAGACTTTCATGCAGTCATTGCACAATACTCACCTGACATTCTTATAGCAATGGAAACTTGGCTAAACCCCCATATAAGAGACCCAGACATACTCCCACAAGGTTATTGCATACATAGGTTAGACAGGCTCAGGAAGAAGGGAGGCGGGGTTGCAATATTCTACAAAGATAACCTAAGCATAGACTACCGTCCCATCAAATACCCTTATGATAACAACTTTGAAGTCCTAGTACCACGGCTCAAAATCATCCGAAAGAAAAACATTTCCATAATTGCCACTTACATACCTCTCAACAATACTCCCACTGCCATTGAGGACCTCATAGCCTGGACAGTCTCAACCTACACCCATGAAACCATTATCATAGGTGACTTCAACTATGACTGGAACACTTGCACTAGTGATAACCCCTCCACCTTCATAAATCTACATGGTTTCTCCCAAGCTATCCAATTTCCCACTTGAGTAGATAAACAGAGCAAAAGGGAACCTATCTTAGACTTCTCACTTATTAACAGTACCATCCACAACTATCTCTCTGGATGCCTATTTAATCTTTCATCAACTCAACCCACCCAGATCCATAGTTTACAAAGTTGTACGAAATATCAAAAACTTCTCCAGTGAAGTATTCTTAGACATGCTCAATAAATGTAAATGGGCACAACAACATCATTAGCAACTCAACTAGGCCTTAACATACTTCAGTGACACATTTCTAGCTATTCTAAATAGCTTAGCACCAACCCATAGATGTCGTGTTAAAAATAAGAGAATGCCCTGGATATCCAAATAAACCATTAGACTTCAAAAACTAAGGGACGAAATCTGGTTTCAATACCAGAAAACAAAAGACAATAAAACTCTGTTAGAATACCAGCAGCTTCGCAATCAAACAAAAAAAAAAAAAAAAACAACTCAAACTTGACAAAAAACATATTGTGCATCTATGCAAAACAAATATGAAAACAATCCCAAAAAGTTCTAGCAGAAAATTAACTTGCTTCTCCACTCAGGTAAAGCCAGAACCCCACAACCAACAACTAATAAACAAAGCGTGAGTATTGCCTCCCAAATCAACAACTACTTTATAAACACCATCATCTCCTTAGTTACAGGGAACAATTCCACCCCATCGTCTCTTCCACCTAATGTGGTAACTAACAACTCTTTTGACCTCAGACCTGTCCCAACTAACATCATAAGAACAATGCTGAAAAAAGTGAAACCTTTAGCCCTATGAGCTGACCAACTCTCCAATGTCTACCTCAAACTTCCAGCTTATGCCATAGCTCTAGCTGTCTCCATTCTGGTAAATAGGTCTATAGCAGAAGAATATGTCCCAAAATTATGGAACATGTCCTATATGACCCTTCTACATAAAGGAGGAACATCAACAGAATTAAGCAATTACAGACCCATAGCTGCCCCCCCCCACCCTGTGTCAAAATTCTGGAAAAATGTATACACTCTCAATTACTACAATGCTTGCTATCTCACAATCTTATCTCTCCCTCCCAACACGGTTTCAAACCAAAACACAGTACCACCACAGCCCTAATTAATTTCTCTAACACCATCAACCAACTTAGAAATTCAAACCAGCAAGTAGCATCAATCTTCCCAGACACGTCAAAAGCATTCGGCACTGTGCCCCATCAGAAACTCCTTAATAATCTTGCCTCACTAAACCTATCAAAGACTTTCCTCTCCTGGCTCCTAAACTATCTTTCTGACAGACAACAAGCAGCATGATGGAAATCAGAACTCTCACCACTTCTGCCTGTCTCAGTCGGAGGCCCCCAAGCATCCATTCCTTCTTTTCACCATCTTATCTAATGGTCTATCCTCATCCACAACACATGCTAAAGTAGTTCAGTATGCGGACGATTCAACTTTAATCTGCTCAGCAGATACCTTACCAGACCTCCAAATAGTAACCCAACAAGCTTTTAATGATACTGAAACATATCTAAGTAAATCACAACTAATCCTCAACCCCAAAAAGACACAGTTAATGCTATTTACCAGTAGCAAACAATTATTTACCACCCCTCGTTTCACCATTCTGTCAGCAAACAATACAGTCATCCAACCAGTTGAGTATACAAAACTCCTCGGAGTGACTATCGACAACAAACTATAGCCATCACAATTAAGAAAGTTCATGTTAAACTTGGCTCACTGTTCAGAAGCAAGTCATTCCTCACTGGCAATACCAGACTAGCCATATCCAGAACCTTCCTCCTTTCTACACTCCTTTATGCTTTCCCCCTCTTTACCAACTTAAAAAAATCAAACAACTAAACTGGAAACTTGCTACAACAAAATAGCCCGCTTCGCAGTCAACCTTCCCCACCAAATCCACCATTGCTTTACATAAATTAAATTGGCTCAAGCTAACTAACCTTCTCCATCTCTGCCAACTTAAATTCACATACACTATCATCTTCTATCCTGACAATTGCCCATCCCTCAAAGAACTTGTTCCCTTCTCATGCCCACGAAGTCTAAGGTCTGCAGACAGAAACTTGCTCACAGTAAACAAAGCTAACAACACTCACGGTGAAGCCCTATTCTGAAATCAAATAGCCAAATTATGGAACTCTCTACCCCACACCCTCCAAAACACACCTGAATTTACCAATTTCAAACTACTACTATTTGAACATCTATCCAAAAACTGGCATTGCTCCTGTGCCAAACATGACTGACAAGATATCTATAACTCTCACCATACTGTACACTCCTTACCTCATTTTCTCCCTCTCCTCGGAGTTACTACTGCTCATAAATAAATAAATAAATGTATTAAAAATATATATATATATATATATATATATATATATATATATATATATATGGGTCTACCTGAGATGGTCGACAAGCCATTTGATCGACTTTAATTTGGTCAATTCATTTGGTCGACAGGCAGATTTGCCCCCCTCCCCAATGTTGTGCAACCCTGGAGTTGATATATATAGTTGGGGGGGGGTGTGGGAGGCACAGCCCCCCACATTGGGTGGTGTGGGGGGCAAAGCCCCCCACATAAAACTGCTTGTCGACCAAATGAACTGTCGACCAAATGAAAGTCGATCATATGGCCTGTCGACCATGTGATAGGGATCCATATATATATATATATATATATATATATAAAGGAAATCTTATTTGTTCATAACTGTTATTTAATATGTACACAGTACTAATCTTATTATTCTCGCAGCGTTCTTTACTGACATGCTTGTGTGATTTTCTTTTTTGAACTTGTATCTACTAGAAAATAGCATTGAATACTTCTTTTGTAGTGACTAACGGGATGATGTGTTTCTGCATCTTACTATATGTATACTATTGTACTACCTAATTATTGTATTTTGGTTATATTTCTTTTCTCCCCAGGCCTCTGTTGAAAATGAGCTTCTGGCCCAGTTGGACTTTCCCGGTAAATAAATAAATAAATAAATAAATAAAAATAAAAGGCTGAACAATTCTCCTTTAGTCACACAGCAGTGGGCCTTTTGGTATATCACTATGCAACACCACCTGTAACTTATATAAATGAACTGCATGTGGCACAGACAGCTTGCCTATATATCAACAAAATGTAACTCAGCAAACATGAACTTGTCACGTTACAATTTATGATTGAGTCATGATTTCTTGACAGTTTTTCCTTTGCATTAAGGGCGTAGTGAGTCAAGTGAGTCACTCTTCCTGATGTTTCTCTTTTCACTGCATTTGTGCATACATGGAAACAGAATATGTAAAAAAAATGGGACTGTAAAAGCATAATGGGTCTTGATCTCTTCAAAAACATTGGTTTTATGCTTTTTTTTTTTATGACTATTTTAGCAGTTATGATCATAGTTGGTTTGTTGGGGAGGTAGGAGTTGGTTCTTTGTATGAGAATCATGACAGACGGCAGGATAAGACCCTGAACACAGCTCACAAAAAATATATGTCAAGTACCAAGACATCATAGATTGTGAATCTAAGTAACATATTTGCAGTAGAAAGCACACATTAACTACACTAATCCAAACACCGTTGTTAACTTGTTAGCCACTGCGGTCCAAAAAGCAGAGGAACCAGCCATGTACATTGAGGTGTTTTCAGGTACTAATTCTATACAACTTCCTTACCAGGCCTATGAATAGAGTCATAGATTTCAGAAGGATGGCTGTGTCCCTGACCTTGTATGTGACAGCTACTAAGGGATGGAGGTACAGGATGCTAAAAAGCAGCTAATCCTGCCCTTAGCATTTATAATCATAGCTGTTACCATCCTGAACAGTGGAATTTTTCAAAGGCTTATTCAACATATGACTGTTCCATCTTAGACCACAGTATGCTGGGTCTTTCACCAGCTCCACCACTACCTGATGTCCTTGTCAGGAGAACATATTAAGATGCTCTAGAATCAGGCTGAAAGAACTCCAGTAATGCAGGACTATTGTGTGATCTTCAGATTCCCAGGCATCATCAGAACCCTGCATGTCATGTGTACAACAATGGTTCATAGGTTCATAGGTTGGTACTAGGATATCGGCCCTAGGGCCTCTACAAGTCTAGCCATAACAATTCCCTGGATATTTCTTCTCACAATATTACTTCCCTGGACCCTATCTAGCAGGATGACTGACGTGATCCCCGGGGTGAATTTCCTATCTCCCATCCAATCTTCAAGGTTCCTTTTGAAGATGGCCAAGGAGGCGCTCTGCTTGACATGTATGGGCAGTCTGTTCCAGAGTATGGGGAGTCTCTGGGTCAGGAACCTATCCCTCCAGCATGTTTTGTTCATTGTGATGACAAGGTTTAGATCCCTGAAGCGTGTGACTCTGAGGGATTGGGATTTCTTTAAGTGGAGCATGTCCAACAGCTCAGGGTTTGACATGGCCTCCTTGTATGTTAAGCGGAGATCGCCTCTGAGTAGACGATATGCCACAGAGTATAGCTGGAGTTTTTTTAGATGATCAGCATAGGGCATCTGCTTTAGGCCTATGATTCTTTTAGTCAGGTATTTCTGCGGCCTTTCCAGCTGTTGCAGATGTCTTGTGAGGTACATACCAAACAGGGCATTGTACTCTATAATGGGTCATGACCTCTTTTTTTTTCTGGATGCAAAGCCCTTAGTGATGAGGTGTGCCACATAGAAGGATTTCCTAGCTGTTGTGGTGATGTGGTTACTGAAGGTGAGACCACTGTCCACCCGTGTCCCTAAGTCTCTCATCACACTTTTGGTGTTTAGTGTACTGTCACCTATGTGGTAATTCATGGGTACATGGTTTTTCCCAAAGGGAATAACTATGCATTTTTTGGCATTAAGCTTGAGCCCATGGCTCTGGCACCAAGCATCTGTTTTTGTAAGGCCCTTTTGTAGAATATCCACATCATTTGAGGATTCAGTAATGGCTCTCAGTTTGCAGTCATCTGAGAACTTTGTTAGCCAGAGTTCCTTAGCATTGGCCTGTACTTCAGAGAAGTAGATGCCAAACAAGAGCGGTCCCAGGACTGAACCCTGAGGTACTCCACTTGTCACTTGTCTGGAGCTGGATTTGGAGTTGGCCACTTTTACAGTCTGAGTTCTGTCAGTAAGCCAGTTGGCAACCCGAGTGATGTAGGGATTTATGCCCAGCTTAGTAAGTTTATCTATGATTCCAGAGTTGGGGATGGTGTCAAAGATCTTGGCAAGGTCCAGATAGGCTGTGTTAACCGCCTTACCCTCATCCACAGCTATGGAGACTGATTTGAAGAAGTCAGTCAGGGTCAGGAGGTAAGATTGGCCCTTCACGAACCCAAACTGGGTGGGGTCCAGTGTTTGAAGGTTGCCAGTGTCTTTGTTTATAAGTTCCATGATAATGCGTTCCATGCCCTTGCAGATCAGGCTCATCAGACTGATGGGACGATTGTGTCCAGGATCCAAGGTGGATCCCCCTTGTGGAGTGGGATAACTGTATTTGTGCGCCACTCAGTGGGCACAAAGCCTGAGGCAAGGCTATGACTAAACATGACACTTAGGTGAGGTGCCAGTTCATTTTGTAGTTCATGTAGTACACAGCTCGGGATATCATCTGGTCCCATGGATGCTGTATTCTTAGCTTTGGAGAGTGTGGTTTCTACCTGTGTGGCTGTGATTACCAGAATTTGGCAATCTTTTGGTATTGAAATGGGCCCTTTAGGGGGTAAGAGGGGGGTGAAGTTGGCGCTAAATCGATCTGCCAGGATATTGGCAATATCCTTGAGATCAGTATATTTAATGCCATTCTGTTGTAGCTCTGAGCAGATCTGAGCATTGCCATTTAGATTCTTGACATGACTATAAAATGCCTTCTAGTTGTCTTTGGAATTTTTGGCAATTTTATTTTCATAACTAGCTTTGGAGGATTTTATGTGGGATCTCAGCTTCTTACTGAGGCTGGTAAGGGAGTTTTTTGCATCCTAGGATTTTCCTCTTTTCTGCAACAGTTTCTTCCTTCTGTTGTATAGTTTGTTTATGGCAGGGGACCATCAGACTGACTTCTTTTTTTTGGAGGAGAACATCCTGGTTCTATTTGGGATGGAACGATTCATGCACGAGTGGATGTGCTGGTACAGCGCCTTAGTGTAGGATTCAGTAGTCGAACTTTCAGCTCCCATCTGCATGGGTGTCATGAAGTTTGTCACTTCTGACTTGAGTAGCATGAAGTTGGCTTTGGAGAAGTTTTTTACAGAAGTTTCCTTACTGGGGGGTGGGGGTGGGATGTGGATGTCAAGGGTGATTAGCTTATGGTCAGACCTGACCAATGGGGGGTGACCACTGGTGTGTAGCATCTATCTCCCATGTTGGTAATGACCAGGTCTAGGATATTGGTGCCCCTGGTGGGACAATGGATTAGCTGATCTGGGGCATTGGAATTTATGACTGCCACGAACCGTTGAGAAAAGGTGTTGGTACCCGAGTAGATTTCCCAGTTAATGGCAGGGTAGTTGAAATCCCCCAGTATTAGGGTGTTTGATTGTATCTTAATATTTTCTAGTATGTTTAGAAATGTGTAGTGAGACTCTTGGGGCATGGTGGGGGATCTGTAGCAAGCTATAATTTGGATTGCAGTCTTACCTAGTGTTAGTTGCACCTGGAGAATTTCAGATGCATTGTGTTGGGCAACTAGCCTGGGGGTGTGACTATCCTTGGTGAATATGGACACTCCTCCACCTGTAGTGTTTCGGTCTTGGTTTGATGGATGGGCTTGGCACAGATTATGCCCATGTTTGGATCAACAGATATGGCTATTACTCCACAAATCATCATTAAGTGTATAGCCACACTGACAAATAATGGAAATCCTTGTCAAGCACCTTGGTAACTGCTGTGATGTACATCTAACACTTTAGCACCATGTAGCATGCTTTTAATAGTGGTACAACCCTAAACATTCATTTCAAGTTGTATCAGTTACATATTGTACTTATTTTACTGCCTGCACTTCAACAAAGTTGTTTTTGTGTTTAAATTACCTGTTTAACTGTTGCAGGCTACACACTCAAGTGTGATAGCCATTTCTGTGCATTTAAAGTGTTTTTTTGATTGTATCTGCTTTATTTTCTGAAAAAACAAACAAAAATATATATATATGTACTTGTTTTCCTGCCTTTCTAAGCTAGTATAGTCCAGTTTTCAGGTTAGTGCTGAATTCAGGGCTGTGTTACAAGTTTCTGTGTTTGCCCATACCTTACTTGGATAGAAGGAAGTTTCTCTGTTCACTGTGAGAGAGGGAGCTTTGAGCAGCCTATCTGTCCCTGGAGGAGTGGTTTCAGCCCAGAAATTAGTAGTTTATTGGCCATTTTGGGCTAATTTCTATCTCTTTCATTTACCTGCTATAAAACCCGCATATGTGCGGTGGTTAGCTAGGGTATAACTATTCCCGGCTCCAGAAAGTGTACTCTTCAAGTTTTCCCTTGGAACTAGACAAACGTTCAACTTAAGCACTCAAGCCATTCACTTCTCATCCTGGCACTTACTCAAAACTCATAGTAAGCACTAATAAACCTTAGCACTAGACCCCCCCCCCTATACTGTAGAGAAGGACAAGGCTCTCTATTCGACCTTACCAGCCAATCAGTAAAACAGTTCACTGTACCTATCCAGGCATGTCCAAAGGGCAATTTCAGGTGTACTCTCTGGTCCAACTGGTGAATCTGGGCATTTTGAGGCAATGTTACAGTTGTCTCATGTACACAGACAACCATCTCCTTCTTCCACCAAATACTAATACATGCGACAGATGCAATTTTACAGCCAAACCGCAGGCTAAGCTCTCTCAACCCAAGACTGGACTAGGCAGTCAAGAGTAGAAGGGAATTGCTTGCATCACACCACCAGTCTCACATATAGCTATGAAACCAGCACCGGCAAAAAACACACATAAATACACGAAAACATACTCAGAGGCTCTAAATAAAAATATGCAAAAGCAACAGAGACATCCAAAGCAGACATCCAAGCAACCTCCGCCCCCCCAACACAAACCATGAAACACATACTTCACAAAACCAGTGTGCCACAGAATCACAGCCCTTAAGGCAAAATAACATACCCAACACACTAGTAATAGGTGACTCTATAGTCAGGCACACTGACGTCCCACTCACTAGGCTGAACAAGGAGAAGGTTACTGTTAGCTGTCTGTCGGGTGCCAGGATCCGCCACATAACACAAGCACTCAGGTCACTCCAGAACAAGTACAAATATGACTCTGTCATTGTCCATGTTGGTGTGAATGACCTGAGCCGTACCTCCCTGGACTACATGAAAAGTAACATGGAGGAGCTCTCTGATCACATAACCCAGGCGGGTATGACCCTGACCCTGAGTAGCATCCTGCCCTCACCAAGAATGATACCACGGTATAGAGAAAAAATTATCAATTTCAACAATTAGCTAAGCTTCTGGTGTCATTCAAAGGGGATCCAGTGTCTGTCAGCCTGGGATGACATGCTTGACAAGCCATGCTACTTCAGTAGAGATGGCTTGCACCTGTCACCCTTAGGTTTTTGAATACTGGCCAAGGCTCTTGCCACCCCCATAGTGCCTTTTTTAGGCAAGGCTCAAAAGACAAACCCACCACCGTAAATAGCACAAGTAACAAAAAACTGAGGGTAATGCTACTCATTGCCAGAAGTCTAAACCTCAAAATGCACTCGAGGCACTCCTCAGTATGGAGAAAATCGATACATGTGCAGTAACAGAAACCTGGTTTAAGGCTCCAGAGAGCACCCCAGCACTACCAGGCTACAACTCTTACCATACATTTCAGCCACAAAACCCGGACCAAAATACAAAAGGCCATATCCATATTCATCAAGGATACCCACACCTCCAGGTTAGTGGCACAGCACTATGCTTCAGAGATCGTCCACGTGCAACTAACAATGGGCAAAAATGCTATACAAATTATAGCTTGCTACAGATCATCCACCATGTCCCAGGACCCCCACTTCGCATTCCTGGAAACACTGAGAAACATAAAGGTCCTACCAAACACTCTAATATTGGGTGATTTCAATTACCCAAACATTAACTGGGAGAACTACTCAGGTACAAACTCCCTTGCCCAACATTTCCTAGAATTTATAAACTCAAATGCCCTGGATCAACTGGTCAACACCCCCACCAGAGGTAACAACATATTGGACCTGGTTATCACAAACATGGGTGACGCTGGTTAGATCTGACCATAAACTAATCACTCTGGATATCCACATTCCACCACCACCCCCGGTCAAAGAAACCACCGTGAAAAACTTTTCAAAAGCAAACTTCACATTACTTAAGACCGAGTTTGGAAGTTTCAAAGTCCCCATGCTAAGGATAATGCTGTCCAAGCTGCAAAATCCTTTACTAATGCACTCTACGGGCACCTACAGGAATGCATGGATCATGCTATCCCAATCAAAACCAAGACTCACTCCTCCATGAAAAGGAAACCAGTCTGGTGGACCCCTGCCATAAACAAGCTATACAATAGAAGGAGGAAACTAGTACAGAAATTAGTAAAATCCCAAGAAGGGAAGACATCCCTGATCAGTATCAGCAAGAAACTACGTTCTCTCATAAAATTATCCAAGGCTAGCTTCGAAAGAAGAATTGCCATGGACTCCAAAGATAACCACAAGGCATCCTTTAACTATGTCAAGAATGTTGTTGTTTCTTTTGGCTTTTCCCGGTTAGGGGTCGCCACAGCGGAACTCTGGTCTGCTAATGATTGGTAGTTGATCTTTACATGCCGAGTTACCAGCCCTGATGCACAACCTTCAACGAAGGTATGCCCATTCATGCATGTCTCCATGCAGAAGACGCTCTAGCTGAGAATCAAACTGGACAGCGTCTTACTGTGAGGCGACAACGCTACTGCAGCACCACCACCATCAAGAATCTAAGTGGCAATTCTCAGATCTGCTTGGAGTTAGTGCAGAATGGCACAAAATACACTGAACTGACTGATATAGCCAACATCCTGGCAGACAGGTTCAGTACAAACTTTACTCCCCTCTCACCCCCAAAAGGGCCCATAACTATACCAGAGAATGTAATGCCCCTGAAATCACAGACACATCAGGTTAAACAGCCCTCTCCAAAGCCAAAAACACAGCATCAATGGGATCGGATGGTGTCCCAGGCTACATCCTACATGAGCTCAAAGATGAACTAACCCCTCAAATAAACACACTGTTTAAACTCAACCTCCCTACAGGCTACATGCTCACAGAGTGGCGCACAACAATGGTTATTCCTCTCCACAAAGGTGGGGCCACAACAGACCCCAGGAACTATTGCCCTATAAGCCTGACTAGCTTGGTCTGCAAAGCTATGGAGTGCATCATCATGGATCTCATTAACAGAGATATTGGGAACCTCCAAACACTGGACCCTACCCAGTTCAGCTTTGTTAAGGGCAGATCATGCCTTCTAAACCTGGTGGACGTCTTTGAGACAGTTACCAAGGCTATAGATGAGGGAAAGGTGGTCCACACAGCCTACCTAGACCTTGCAAAGGCCTTCAACACCATTCCCCACTCAGGTATTATAGACAAGCTCACCAGCCTTAACATAAACCCCTACGTCACGAGATGGGTTGCCAACTGGCTCATGGACAGAACCCACATGGTAAGAGCTGCGGGAGCTAGGTCTGACTCTAAACTGATTACAAGTGGCATTTCCCAGGACTCAGTCCTAGGATGCCTCATGTTTGGCATATACCTCTTAGAGGTACAGGCAAGCACAGGAGGACTATGGCTGACCAAGTTCTCAGATGACTGCAAACTAGGGGCTATAACTGACTCTCCGGCTGACAGAGACATCCTCCAAAAGGGTCTCACTGAGACAGATACCTGGTGTCAAAACCATGGCCTCAAGCTAAATGCCAAAAAGTGCATAGTCATCCCCTTTGGAAAAAACAAAGTACCCACAAACTACCACATAGGTGGTAGCCGCCTAAATATGGAAGACGTAATAAGGGATCTGGGGACCCAAGTAGATAGTAACCTCTCCTTTGATAATCACATTGCCAAAGTGGTTAGAAAATCCTTCTATGTGGCCCACCAGTCACAAAAGGGTTTGCATCCAGATTGAAAGAGGTCATTGGGCCCCACTACGCATCACTCATCAGACCCGTCATAGAGTACAATGCCCCATTTAGGATGTACCTTACAAGACACCTGCAACAACTGGAAAGACCACAGAAGTACCTCACCAAGAGGATCACTGGCCTCAAGCAGATGCCCTATGCAGCTCGACTGAAGAAACTCCAGCTGTACTCGGTTGCATACTGCCTACTCAGAGGTGATCTCTGCCTGACATACAAGGCCATGTCCAACCCAGAACTGATGGACATGATCCACCTAAAGAAAACCGTATCCCCTCGAGCCACATGCTCTAGGGATCTAAACCTCACCATAACAATAAATAGGACATGCTGGAGGGATAGATTCCTGTCCCAGCGACTTCCCTTGCTCTGGAACAAGATTCCAATCTACATTAGGCAGAGCTCCTTGCTAGCCCTCTTCAAAATAAACCTTGACGAGTGGATGGGAAACAGAAAGTTTACCCCAGGGATCACTTCAATGGCTCTGCTGGACAGAGGCACAGGGAACTAATCTAAGGGGGGTGGCAAAAGCCAACATATTCTGGCTAGGCTTATAAATGCCTTTGGGCAGATAGCCTAGTACCTACCTATGAACCTACCCTCCTTGAACCATGGTTACTCACTCCTCTTCAAAATGCACCAAACATCATCAAAGGACATCTAATACACCAGCTGCTGATGAGTCAGAAAATTCAGTGAACATTTATTTGAACACCTACGAATCTGCATGAGAATGGCAGACTGTACTGGTTTCACACAGATATCTTGTCACTCAGACTGCGTGTGTGTAAACCTTTTGCAGTAGTTAATCCACATTGTAGTCACTGCCCTGCAGTGCCCTAACAGTCTAGATGTATGATCCCACGATGTCTCTTATCATCTAAGGATATGTTAACAGCTATGGATGTAGTGGCCCCATGGACACATATAGAACCACAACAACAGATCCCATAATCTGTATCAAAGGTGAGATGTTCCATTATTAAATAAAAAAATAGCCCATTACCTCATAATATGACAAGCTCAAACCCTGATAGGCCTCATATGTGTCATTCCCCAACCCATGCTATGTGTTTGGTCACCTGTCCCAGCACACTGGGTGTAGCTAAGGTAAAGAAGGCTGTTGCCATAGAGTGTACTGGTTGTAGACCCACACTAGACTGTGGCACTGTAGCACAAAGTGCCTGCTACTGATTTTCGGGAATATTAATCACACCTCTCAACTGTACAGATTTTCGCAGAATGTCCAGATTTTTGCCTCATATTTTTGAACCATTTTTCATAAAATTCTGTTTTTCTGTCAAATTAGTGGCAAATTATTAAAGACTGATGTTAGAAAATAATAGAGTTTCTGACTTTATAGCCAGCAGGAAATTTATGCTAATGCAAAACCTGTTATTCTATCAACTTTCTAACGTTCTAAGAATAATATTTAAAATTTGTCCCTATTTTTGGGCCTTTGTCCCACTTTTATTTAAGGCTTTGTCCAGATTTCTTGCTCTAAGAGGTCGCGAGGTGTGATCCCACCACTGTTCCTTGCATCAGAGTAGGCTGTGAAGATACAGTTGTTAATGCTGACATAAACTCAACCATTATGGCATTATCAGTCTTGGAGGCAATAAAAGAATTAAACCCATAGGTAGCATTTTCTAGATCACATTCTGCTTGTCATTCATTACTAGCATGAGCCTTTGTCTACTATAAATCTGCTCAATTTTCATGCATCTGAAAGAGATGCACTGTCAGAAGTGGAAATGCGCAACCTACAAATAAGTAACCGAGACAGGGCACACATGACGCAGTTGCAATACAGGGCACCTGCGCTGTAGCTGATGAGCAAGCCCCAAATGATCAGAAACATGTTTTGTGACAGGTGTTTACCTGGTGTCTCTGAGTTGGGAGGAACTCCAGAGAGCTTAAAGTATAGTCATTTATTGACCATAGGGCACAGGAGTTAGTTTACAGCTTTTTCTGTATGGTATAAATTAGGCACATTTTCTCAGAGATGTTCACCACTCCATGGTGGTTAGCAGCACCCTGTGTAGTAACAAACCTATAAAGCTAGTACTTATGACTCTAACCTGTAACACAGAAAGGCTTTGAATGGAACTAAGCTTAGGGCAGCTAGATTGTGCCATACAGCAATAAGATCACAGCACTGTCTAACATCTGGCCTTCACGCTAAACAGCACTCAGTTGACCTCTGTAAAACCAAGACCCTTAACCATAACAGCTCAACCCTAATCCTGACAAAATGGATATGCATTTTCATAATGCCTCTGTGGCCTGCTTGGTAGACATGGGGATCCTGAAACAATGTAGCAATTGTCTCAAATATTCAAACAACCTTTTGATCCTTAATGAAACTCCACAGTATGTGAGAGATGTACATACATAACTTTCTCAGAGGCAAAAATCTCACTTACAAACAAGGTTGTCAAAATCCCAGTCACTACATCCTTCACACATACCCTTCACCACACACATAGACCTTATTATGCTGAGGCACTTAAAAGAAACCTCTCCAAATCTCAAAGACCTCCTAAGCCATTAAACTGCAGCACTAAAGCACACACCAAAAACAACAGCTAACACTACACATAAGCCTGTACTCAATGATCCCCCAAGAACAAAACCTGTAAGGCAAGCAAAGGGGATTCTATTGTATACCACACAGATAATCATCTCACCAGGATGGACAAGAAGACGATAAAGGTTAGTTGCCTATTTGGAGCTAGTATCCACAGTATCATGTACTCACTCAGGTCACTGCACCACAGGTACAAATATGATTCTATCATATTTCATGTGGATGTAAATGACTTGAGGTGTACCACACTGGACTATATGAAAAGAGACATTATGGATCTCTTTGAATATGTGTCACAGACAGATACGTACCTTGCATTGAAAAGAATTCTACCTTCACCAAGAATGATGCCATGGTATGAACAGATAATAAGTGATTTTAGCAATTGACTTAGTTTCTGATGTCATTCTAGGGCAATTCAATATCTATCAGCATAGGAGGATATGGTTAACAGACTACTTTGCTTTGCCAAGGATGATCTGTACCTGTTGCCCCTAGGCTTTTGGATATTGGCTAAAACTCTGTCCTTCCCCTCACAGCATTTTTTAAGCAATGTCAAAATGACAAAACTACCAACATAGCAAAAAAAAACCTCAAAGCAACCTTGAGGTGTTACTGCTCAATACTAGGAGCCTAAACAAGAAACTCCACACCCTACAAGCTCTCCTTTCTCTGGAGAATATAGACAACTGTGCTGTTACTGAGATTTGGTTTAAAGCTGCAGAAAGTACTCCAGCAGTGAAAGGCTACCGTGCCTTCCACACATTTAGAGAAAAAATGGCACAGGCAGGGCTAAAGGTGGACGTGTCTCAATCCATATTAGTAGCAAATACAACTCTAGGTTTGTTAAACAGGATGATGCTCTGGAGTTCATCCATATTCAAGTCTCCATAGACAAGGTGCCCTACCAGGTACTGGCCAGCAACAGGTTGCCCACTGTGACCATTGACCCACGAAGCTCACATCTCTTACCTAGACCTACTAGAGTTGCTCACCATCCAACCAAATATCCTATTCATGGAAGACTTTAACTACCCCTCTATAGACTGGGAAGTGTACACTGCCTGTTACTCACAGGCACAGCATTTCCTGGACTTCATCAACACAAACATCCTGGACCAGATAGTGCATTCTTTAACTAAAGCATCTTGAAACTAGTAATCACCAACATTGGAGATCATGCTCCCCCATGTGTCATGTCCTCACTGGTGAAGTCAGACCACAAAGCTGTATATTTCAAAATAAAATTCAACCCAGAGAAACCAACTAAACTTGTAACAGTTAGGAACTATTATAAAGCAAACTACATCCTATTAAGTGACAGTTTGACAAAATTCATGGCTTTCTCCAGACCCCGAGAACACAGCTACCTATGCAGAATTATTTACAGAAACCTTGTACAAACATGTAAATGGCTGCATTGAAGCTTCTGTACCTATCAGAAGTAAGCTGAGAGCATACACCAAAAACAAATTACACTGGTGGAATCCTTACCTAACAGGCTATATAACAAAAGAAAAAAATATATCATGGACAAAATCAGAGCAACTCTCATACCGACAAAAGCTATCTGATTCAACTAAATAACAAACTAAGAGGTCTAACAAAGTCTAGCAATCACAATTACAAGGTCAAGACAGCCTCCCAGGCAAAAGACAATCAAAGGGCCTTCTTCGGCTATGTCAGGAATCTTAAAGGTAATCCTCAACAATGTGCAGAACTTGTGGTGAATGGCACAACCTTCACTGACCAGGGTGACATAACAAACCTATTGGCTGATAAATTTAGCTCTAACCTCACCCTGCACTCCCACTACCCCTTGTGAAGTCCCTTGTAGATTATCCCCCACCCCCAACTATCAACAGGGAGCAGGCCCTGGAGGTTCTCGCTAAGGCCAAAAACACTGCTTCAATGGGCCTGGATAATATCCCCGGTTGCCTCCTCAATAGCCTAAAACATGACCTAGCAGGGCCACTTGAGGCACTCTTCAACTAGCCCCTCAAAAGAGGTTACATGCCAGATGAATGGATGGCTGCAATGGTCATCCCTCTTCATAAGAGTGGACCATCATCTGACTCTGGGACCTACAGACCAATCAGTCTGACAAGTCTAACATGCAAAGCCATGGAACAAATAATCATGGAAATGATCAACAAGGACATTGGCAACTTACTGTCACTAGACCCATCCCATTCTGGCTTTGTTAAAGGAAAGCCTTGCCTACTTAACCTGGCAGATTTCTTTGAGAGGGCTACCATGGCTATGGATGAGAAGAAAATGGTATATACCCCCTACCTTGACCTGGCCAAGGTGTTCTACGATACCCACTCAGATGTTGTTGACAAACTCTCAGAACTAGGCATAAATCCCTACATATACTGGCTTGCCAGCTGGCACACACATAAGAATCAAGAAGTCAAGGATCAGTGAGACCACCTCCTCCAAGACACCGGCCACCAGCAGAGTACCCCAGGGCTCTGTGTTTGGCTCACTCCTGTTTGGCATCCACTTCTCAAAAGTCATAGCTAATGTCAAAGGCCACTGGCTCACCAAGTACACTGAAGACTATAAATTGGGAGCAATCATAGATTTCCCTCACAACACCAACATTCTACAAGAGGGTCTAACATAGGTGAAAAGGTGTGTACTAGGCTAATCACCACAAGTGTTTTTTTAAGCCTAGCTATGCATCTCAAATCTCTGACAAGTTCTGCTACCTTTGATAAGTGTAAGGAGGACTTGGGAGATAAAACATTTACATGCTGGCTATGTCCATTAAAGACATAGGTGCCAAACCAAGGATGAATTTCCTGTTTCCCATCCAATTGCCCAAGTTACACTTGAATTGGGTTAGGAAGAAGCTCTGTTTCACATGGATGAGGAGCCTGTTCCAAAGAAGGGATATATATGTCTCTTGCCAGCAGGTTCTATTTATATCACAGGCAAAGTTTAAGTCCTTAGAATGGGTAATTCTGGTGCTGTGTTTTATAAATATGCAGGAGGTCCATCTGGGTGGGGTTTGACAATGCCTTGTATGCCAGGCATAGATATACTCCAACAGCTTGTAGGAGACAGAATACAGAGATAGGGCCTTGAGAGGGTCTGCATAGGAAATGTTATTTGCTCCCTCTATTCTTTTAGTGAGAAACCTGTGTGGATGTTCCAGTTGTTGGATGTGCCTGATTTGGGGGCATTGTACTCAATGATAGGTATGATGTATGCTGAATACTGTGAAACAGTGACCTCCTTGGACCTAGATGTCATACCTTTGTTTATAACTTGCATAGCATAGAATGATTTCCTCACTACTGTAGACATGTGATGTCAAAGGCAAGATTACTGTATATGTGTGCCCCAAACTCCTTGACTACTAGGTCAGCTGTTAGGGGTATGTTGTCAATATGATAGACACCAGGGGTGGATGACTACCTGAAGGATACTGTTATGCATTTCTTGACATTTAGTTTTAGTCCATGGCTCTGACACAAGTTATTTGTCTGTGTCAGCCCTTACTGGAGAACATTTGTGTCAGTGGGGGTTTCTATTACTGTTTCTAATTTGAAATCATCTTCAAATTTAGTCACCCAGAGACCCTTGCATTAGCCTTGATTTCTGAGAAGTAGATGCCAAAATGGAGCAGTTTCAGGACAGATCCCTAAGGGACTCCATTTGTGACAGGCCTCTTTGTAGAACTGGACTCCCCACTTCTAACTTCCTGGGTCCTGTTTGTGAGCTAGTTGGCTATTCATCCAGGTACCTCTCAACTGTACAGATTTTCTCAGAATGCCCAGATTTTGACTCATATTTTAGTCTGTTCCTCATAAAATCTGTGTTTTTCTGACAAATTACTGGGATGATCTGAGGACTGAAGTCACTAAATAATGACATACATTTGAGTTTCAGACTTCAAATCCTTCAGAAAATGTACATTAAAACAAATACAGTTATTCTAGCAACTTTCTAAGCTTATAGCAGTAATATTTAAAATATGCCCCTATTTTTGAGCCTTTGTCCCCCCCATTTTGTCAGTCTTTGTCCAGATTTCTTGCACTAAGGGGTTGAGAGGTATGTATAATACCTAACTTCTTGAGTTTGTCAACAATGCCTGAGTGAGGTATTTTATCAAATAACTTGGCCAGTTCAAGTTAGGCAGTGTGAACCATTTTTCCCTCATCCATTGCTTTGGTGACCTTCTCAAAGAAGTCCACTAGGCTGACTAGGCATGACCTGCTTTAATGAAACCAAATTGGTGTCTGGAGGTTTCCTATGTCATTATTGATCATTTCCATGATAATTCTTGTCATGGCTTTGCATATGAGACTATGGATCTGTAGTTTCCAGAGTCTGTAGATGGCCCATCGACGGCTTCAATCTCCTCTGCCATGGTTTTAACCTATTCCTCTGTGTGGGACACTCCTACAAGATTTTGGAAGGCAATTTATTCCAAACTATGAAATGCAGCACATACTTATATACCTGTTAGCCACGGCATATACTGGCATGATCAAGAAAAGATAGGAACCCACCAAGACGTCAAGGATAATTTGGTGGCGGCATCTTGAGCTCACTAGCTTTCACAGACTGGTGCAAGGCCAGGGCCAGGCAGCACCCCTGCTGTTGCAATCCCCAAAGCAATATGACTAGTCTCTGTCCATGAGATAGACTAGAAAATGACATATTAGCCTGTATCTGCTTGAGTACCTTTCCTACAACCAGCAGTAACTCCAGTTTTATAGGACCCTGCAATGCTGTAGCCATTTTGGGAGCTCTAACACAAACAAATGACTGGTGTGAAAGCCACAGAATAAAACTCAATGCAAAGGAGTCGATTATATTTCCTTATGTGAAAGTGTCACCCAAAACTAATTACTTAATCAATAAAACACCTCTAAAAGTTGTCCTGATAATTAGGGATCTGGGAATATATGTAGACAGTAATCTGGTGTTTGACCAACACAAAGTCAAAATAGTAAGAAAATCATTCTATGTCGCCCAATGTATAAGCAAGGCTATGGCATCCAGGTCCAAGGAAGCAATAGTACCACACTACACCTTTATCAGACCCATCACTGAGTACAGTGCCCCCTTTGGCATGTACCTATCCAGGCACTTGCAGCAGCTGGAATGCTCTCAAAGGTTCCTTACCATAAGAATCTAGTGTATGAGTACCCTGTCCTACACAGATTGTCTTAAGGTACTATCTTTGTACTCAGTCTCCTACAGGCTACTGAGAGGCGATCTATGCCTAGCATGTAAGGCATCCTGGAATCCATCTCTGATGGATCTCTTGCACATCTGCAAGACAAACACCAGAAACACTAGATGTAAGGACCTGAACTTTGTCCGCAGCATAAATAGAATCTGTAGGAGGCACTGATATGAATCTCAAAGGATCCTTGCACTTTATGAATAACCTCCCCATCTACGTGAAGCAGAGCTCATCCCTGATCCTGTTACTTTGATCATTGGATGGGAAATTGCAAATTCATCCTCGGCCTGGCCCCATGTCTCTAATGGACATAGGTCAACAGTAATTAAATTAATCCCCAACTAACATACTCTCCCCTACACATAACCCTTAGCTATCTCCTTATTAACATACCCCACCATATAGGCTTCCAAAGAACTCTGGGACAAAACTGGGTTGGGTTGCACACCTAGGCTTGTAAAGACTTTTTTCTGAAGAAGTTCATGAAGAATACGTTTGAACGAAAGTACTAAAGAATTGTGTTCGCTCCTTCATTCCATCTACAGCTTTTGGTTTGAGTTTCATTTTCCAACCTGTGTACTATGTTGCTTTACTTATGCAGACAGACTATCACAGGAGGCTTCCCTAACACTGATACTGTAGATGCTAATTTGATCTGGCTCCAGCCACCCAGTCAAGTGGACCTCTGGGCACATATTCTAATTGCAAGCAGCTACATTAACACTAGTGCAGTATTTAACATTTTATTAAAACAAACTACATCCAGAAATACTTAAGTTATTAATGTTCAGTGGAAATGTAATTGCTAAAGCAAATATGCCTAATAACTCCAGGGTTGCACTGCAGTGGGGCAGGGCTATATTCCATTTTCAACCAAATGAACTTCGACCAAGTGAGCTTTCAGTCAAGTGAGCTTTCAGTGAAGTGCAATGCCTGGTATCATTTTCGACTAAGTGTAATTCGACCAAATGTATGGAATCCATATATATATATATATATATATATATATATATATATATATATGTGTGTGTGTGTGTGTGTGTGTGTGTGTGTGAGAGAGTGTAATATATGCACACATACAGACACACACAGTAAGCAGTAGTAATACTATATTTACCAGGGGAAACTATACTGCATTTCCTGGCATTTAAGGAAAGCTCATGATTAACACCCAAAACATTTGCTTGCTACACCCCTTGCTGAAGAATTTGAGTATCAGAATTGTTTTTTTAATACTTCCGCATTTAGCAATCATTGGCATGCTTAGATAACCATAGTCCATAGATAATCAGATTTCATGAGAGAGAAATATTTATACCAAAGTGGAGGGGGCCCATGATAGAGCCTTGCAAGAAAATGCTGGGGATGCATTTCTGTCTATAGCAAACACCTCTGACCTTGACAATATGGGTTCTGTCACCTGTCAGATATTCATTTACCTATCCAGTGAACTGCGTATGGGGTAATTTTGAGTTGGGAGAGTTTGTCACTAATCCCACCATGGGGGATAGTATCAAAGGCTTTAACAGTGGCCTCAATAACCCTTTCAAAAAATCAAAAAAAAAAAAAACAACCTCAACCAGGTTGAGCAGGCACTTTGTGCCTTTCAAAGTCATACTGGATTTACTCTGAGGATATAAAGTCACCTTCACTATTTTTTATTAGTTAAGCTCTGCAACATTCTATATCCTTTTAAATAATGTTTGTAAGATGGGTCTATATTATATTTTCGAAAGTTTCAGACATCGAACACCATATGGTCGACACCATACGAGCGATGTTTGAAATTTCAAAAATATAATAAAAAAATAAAAATAAAAAACTATACTTACCTAAACGCTGTAGGCAAGGGGGCAAGCCCCCCTGCACCTCTATGTGGGGGGCTGTGCCCCCACACCCCCACTACTTAAATATTCCTACTCCAAGATCGCACTGCATTGAAGTAAAGGGAAAATATTCCCTATGGCGATTTCAGTGTTACACGCACAACATTTCGACTTTTCGACCAATCGGATTCGCTCAATACGCATTCGCTGTTTACAATTTTCGATCACGCGATAGGAATCCTTGTAAGACTAATAGGTCTGTAATTCCCAGTGTCTAGAGGGGCCACCACAGCTGTTCTTTGCATATCAGGGACATGACCAGTGGAGAGACTCAAGTTGGTTACTTCTGTGCTTTCTAATATAGATGAAGAAGGCATTATGCCTGCCTTTTGAATGGTCTTACTTGCTAGGATGATTGTAGTGCTTGCTTTTGTGTCCATTTTAAATTCCACTTTTTTCATTGTCTTGTCAGTTTCCTGACAGTATGGCTTAATGCCATCATGCCATAGGAAGTAAATCACCTGCATATATTGTAAATAGGTTTGTGAGTTATTACATTTTGTCTGTGATTAAATTCTTTTTGTTTTTATTAATTAGGCTATATGTGATATTTTAGATAGAGGCATGTTGCCCAATAGGTAAGACAATTGCCTTAGATGGTGGAAGATCAGAAGACTGTGAGTTCTAGCCTTGACCCAGGTATTTGGAGTCACATTTCTATAACTGGCATTGCAGTGTAGCATGGGTGGGGAGTGGTTTGTCTGCAGTTATAAGTGTGCTGTTCTTTGGATAAGACATTAAACCAACTTCTTATCTGCCACATTTACAAGTAGCTCAGTGAATATAAACCACCCAATGGCACTAAGGCACTTACTGGAAAGAGTGGAATTTTTATTAAAACCGTAAACAGTAACATCTACATTAAATGAATAGTCAATGCAATGTAGCTATATAACACATTTCAATACTAAGGAAATATACTTACTGCAAAGAAGAATAGACAAATAGAACATATATAGATATAAATGAAGAGCAGCCACGGTGGTGCAGCGGTTAGCGTTGCCACCTCAGAGCAAGAGGTTCTCCTGTTTGATTTTCGGCTGGCGTGCCTTCTGTGTGGAGTCTGCATGTTCTCCCTGCAGTTGCATGAGTTTCCTCTGGGTGATCCAGTTTCCTCCCACATCTCAAAGACATGCTTTAGGGGCATTGGGCACTCTTAATTGGCCTTATGTGTGAGTGTGTACATGTAAGGTTGAGTGCCAGGCTGGCAATTTGACACCATAGAGCTCCACTTCCAATCATTCTGCGAACAGTAGTTCCACAGTGGCAACTCATAACCAGGAAAAGCCAAAAGAAGAAGATGAAGATATAGATATAAATGAGTTACTATCAGAATCATGAAACTCACAGTCTGGAAACTAATAATGTATGAGACCATAATATTGAAAGACCAAAATGCTGAAGACCACAATATAAAACTCCCGCATTTGCCTCCCTGCAGAATCTATGTTAGTACTTGTTCTCAGGTTTACACTGGTATAGGGATTTGGTATTCAAGATGTATAGATATTGTGGTGTTCAGTGTTTTGGACTTTCAATATTATTGTCTCGGGATTATGAATTTTGGGATTGTGGGCTTCAAGATTCTAATAGTAAACAGAGACACACACACACACACACACACACACACACACACACACACACACACACACACACACACACACACACACACACACACACACACACACACACACACACATGTATATATTATATGGCTTACTATCATAATACTGAACAAAAATGCTCCACACATGGAAAAACGAATTACAGATGTCCGAATGTCCATGTTGTGGAGAATATCATGTTCGAAAGTCATATCAGAGAAACTTGAAAAACTGCACAGAGATCATGGTAGTGCAGTGTGGGATATTCATCCCTTTCGTCACTGTAGTACGATCTCGGAGTTGGAATATATAGTTAGCAAGGGGTGTGGGGGGCTTGCCCCCTGCAAAACTGTGATGTTAACTATAGGAATTTCACGTTATGTGGGCTTCCTATATGGGAGTTATGTGCTCTGTTTGACAACAATGTTGAATCGTTTGTAGTTGATTACTCTCCCATTCGTAGTGTTTTCCAATGTTGTGACCGGAATGATGTGTTACTGGTCGAGATTTTCATATATACACACACACACACACACACACACACACACAGACACACACACACACACACACACACACACACACACACACACACACACACACACACACACACACACACACACACACACACACATCATGGTTCAAAATGCATTTTATATATAACCATGTAATTACTTTATCAGTTCTTTCTTCTATGCAACTTTTTAAATTATTTAGCACCTCCTCACATTATCCTTGTCAAATAACCCCATTACCATGCATAACATTTTCTATTCTAATAACATTCAATTAATTAATACCTTTTCTTTAAACTATTACATTCCAAAAAAGCTGCACCCTCTCACATTGTAAAACAATGTCTAATAGTTTCTACAGTTCCACTTTATATATTATACATTATTTCTGCCAACATATTTTACTTCATCTCAGTTTTCACTAGAATCTCTCAATGGAATAACAATGAAAAAATTCCACAAAGGAGATTCATAATCAGTGTGTTTCTTACTATTTTCAATAGTGTATTGAATATTCATATAAAATGTTGACCAAGATTACATTACAAAATATTGGGTCCTAATATCTTCATACATTTTTTCTATCTTGTAAGTGTTCTTATATCTTTTCTTTCAGTAATATACACTGTTTGACATATCTTTTACATTTTTAAGTAATCCTTTTTTCATCACATTGCCATAACATTTCTCCACCAATATCTGAATTTCATTTGTGTTCCATTTTATTACCTCCATAACCTTTCTTAAATGTGTCAAAGTCAGATATACAAAGTTTCATAGACAATTCCCCTTCTTCTTCTCCTGTCTACAATAGCCCCCATTTCACTTTCAATGAATGCAATTTCAAAATCTGTTTCCAAATCCCCAATAACCTAAGAAATGCTCCATAACTTCATGATCAATACAAACAAAAGCTTTACTAATATCACTCATTTATCCTACCCTTGCACAAAGGGGAAAACATGAGTGATCTTTTCAGCTATTGACCTATAGCCGTACTCGCTCCATCAAAAATATTAGAAAAATGTATTCATTCTCAATTTTTCGTCCACATTCTTACCAATAGCCTCTTGTCCTCCATTCAGCATGACTTTAGACCAAACCACAGTACCACTACTACACTAATAAGACATCTCAAGCAGTAATAATCAAAAATGCAATAAAGGTAGTATTGTATTTGCACTTTTCATTGACATGTCTAATTGCCCATGATAGCTTCTTTCATAATACAATGCTCCATCAGATAGCCACCCTTGATCAGCCTTCCTCATAGGTTCATATGTAAGTACTAGGCTAGCTGTGCTTGCTGGCCATTTTAAGCCTTGCCAGTTTCCATTTTTGTGTTCAAAATAACCCGTCCCATTTGGTTATAGACTGGCCTTAACTATCCCATGGTTGATAATTATATATCACCCCTAATAAGAATAACTGTGATCATACCATAGGTAATTTGAGGGTACCCGTGCATGGGATAAAGCATTTAGGAGCTACCTCTATCTATCAGTAGTACAGAGGGCAGTTCTGGGATAAATTTTCTGTTTCTCATCCATAGATCTAAGTTGTGATTGAAAATAGACAGGGATGAACTTTGGTTAATGTGGCTAGGGAGTCTGTTCTACAACAGGTGTATCCTCTGAGAGATATACCTTCCCCTTCAAACCATTCTGTTCTTCCAGCCACTCCTGGTTCCACAGCTACCTGTCGAACATATCACAAGATGTCAAATGGCAATCTAGCATCTCTACCTTTTCTCAGTCTCTGCTGGTGTTGCTCAAGACTCCATACTAAGACATCTACTGTTTAATAGATTTATCAGTAATTTACACACTGCTTCAATACATACCAAAAAATCCAATAAGCCACTGATATAACTGTTATCTGCTTTGCCCAAAATCCCATTCATCTCTAACAACTTACACAAGACTCATTCTCCTGTACAGAAAATTGGCTTGCAAAATCACACCTAATACTAAACCTACAAAAGACAAAACGTTTCCTTTTCACTCCTAACAGTCATTCTAAATGCAAAGATTACTTTCAAATCACCTCAGTAAATAACACAAATTTTGAGGAAGACTGCAATATAAAATGATTAGGGTTATAGTAGGCAACGTTATGACAGTCAACCTCCAGATCCAACAAGCAATAAAAAAATAACACATCGGAAGCTAGGTCTGCTATCTCGGGCCTCCGCTGAAAATGGGCTTCTACCCAATCGAACTTTCCTGGAAATCAAGTGTCATTAAATAAATAAATACAGAACCAAACAATATCTGACTAAAAGTAGCCAGATAACATTAACATCTACCTACCTGCTGCCTACACATCTGTATGCTTCTCCTGTTGTCACCAAACTCCAATCTACTCTGCAAATAAACTAGAGCAATGCCAAATTTGATCCCAAAAGGCCATAGTCTGCACACCACTGTATTGCCATCTGATACCTGAACTGGCTTGAGCTATCTCACCTTCTCACCAACTATCAGCTGCAATTCAAACACTTATTAGTCTTTCACCTGAAAACATGCCCTGCCCTAAGCAATACAATACAACTCTCTGCTCTACTGGTAAACATCTCCTCTCAATTCACAAACCTCTCAGCAAAATCTTGGAACTCGTTTCCCCCTGCAATAAGTCTCCTCAACAATGCACATATCTTTAAAGATAAATTGAAACTGTTCCTGCTGTCTTACTAGCTATGCCCCTGCTATTCCACAGGCTAAATTAGCCCTAAACTACCTCTTTTTTGTACACATACATGTCAGTGACTTTATCTGCAACTCTTATTTTTCTGTCTTCTACTTATGACAAAATCCATATAATTGTGTCTGGCCTAATGTGTTACTACACAACTGCACTCAATGCTAATTAAGTTGCTGCATAATATACTTATTTCATACTTATTTTCTTAATTCATGCTCACTTTGTATGTAAGGCTGATAATGTTACCTGAGCATTTTGTAGGCTGTATAAGTAATACTGTAAATAGTTCTTGTGGAGCTTTGTATGGTAATACTGTTAAATGTTACCCAAGTATATATGTTGTACATGCAGGTCTTATTATAACTTCTTGTGGAAATTTTCTCTCTCGGCCTCTACTGAAAAGGGGCTTGTTTGCCCAGTCAGTCTTTTCTAATAAACAAATAGAATAAATAAATCAACCGCCGCAACTATATTGCCACCTTTATCATTATTTTTTACCTCCACAACTTCCCTCGTCATCAATAACAAATTTGTTTCCTACTTTTAACTACTGCTAAATGTCTTGCTGTTATCTGTTGCAAAAATGTTGTAATTCTGATATGCAGTATTTCACTCAAGAGTTTATAAACCATAGCCAACTTTACTAATTATAATCCAATTGTCTGATACTCTCTTATCCTATTTCTTCAAAACAAACTTTAATATACAAATAAAAAACTCCACATTCACATTTTCCCTTCTCATATATCCTGTAAAACTTTCTTCATCAAATTTAACTGTTAGTCTGACATCCCTTTATAAAAACTATCTTATTCCATCTAATCCAATGGCGGGACTATCACTATTTTTTTGTAATGCCTCAATAATCTAATCCTCTCTACAGAACTATCCCTTCTGCTGAAGTGTCTTCTTTGCAATGGTCTCAGTATCACAAAACAAATTCAGGAAAAAAAGTCTGTCATGTTCAAAAAGCAAATGTATTAATCACCTTGCACACGTAGTTTTAAATGTAAAATGGACTGAAATTAGAGGATGTGATGTGTGATTTATAGGATTAGACAGAAGTTCATGCTTGGCATCTGTATATATTCTTAACCCATCTTTGTCTTGTGTCTATGGTGTTCTCACTAACTAAACTTTATTATCCCATCTATTACAAATTATCTGACACTTTTTTGGTGGAAATTTGTAGGTCTGAAAGCTTGGGAGACCCCTAGTACTTCTGTGGCTGTTAATGTTTAGATAAGAGAGAAAACAACGTGTTTACTAAGCCAGAAGCTCATTGTGTCATTCCTGCCAAGACTAGTATTAATAGTATCTGCCTAAACTGCATTTTATACAAGTAGTATGCTGCTTTTATGTCAAAGGTTCATGTTAAGAAGAAAGTTATACTTTGTACCTGCCATGGCTGGAATTCTGTAATACTTGAACAAGTTGCATTATAAAATGAGTCATGCTGTGCTTTGCATGCCATTAAATTATGCAAGGCATGAATTATGGCATAAACTGCATTGTAGACATTATATGTGGTTCTGATGCTGTTCTTGTCAAAAAAACGACTCTTAAGTTCATAGAGATTCTCCTGGCCTGTGCAATGTTTTGTACCTTCATTCGTATCTCTGTTTAAAGTGTGATTGCTTTCTGAAGATAACAAGCTGCATTCAAATATGTTTTCCCAAAACAACTTTACAAAAATGTCCTGAGGATTTTTGGATGGATGCAATTCATACAGGAATTCTGTAAATCCAGGTATATGCCCTCTGTGGATCACAAAGCCAAGAGTACCATGCATAGTATCCAATAATTCACTGTTGGAGAACAGTGGTGAATCAGACCAGCCATCACTAGCTAGCCAAACTTTTTTTGTTATGTTATTGCTTGCAATCTCCTTTATTACTGGGTATAAATTAACATCTGTAGAAAATATTACTATCACATTTGCAGATGTTCTCTGGACTACATCAACAATTTTTTTATTCCTTTTCTCAGAAAAAGTGATTGGGATAAGTTCAACAAATGCAATGCACACACCAGCTCTGGACAAGTCTTCTACTAGTACCTGAGTCCCAAGCAGCCCATAGTCATTGTTCTCAGCCAAGATCCCAACCCATCTCCACTGAAAATGAATCACAAGTGCAGCAAGTCCTCTTGACTGGAACTGGTCACTGGACATGGTTCGAAGGAAGGAGGGGAACTGATACTTGTCACTGAGAGCAGAAACTGATGCACCATAACTTATCTGAAATGAGATTTTTTTTAATCATGCATTAATTTACACAGTCACATGTCAGCAAATGAATTTGGATAAACATTAGCAACAATCATGTAGCAGAAATGACTGACAGATGCACAAACGTTGTCAAAAATCACTTTGTATACCTACAGATTAATCCTGTCTCACTCCTACAGATTAATCCTGTCTCACTATGTTTGCAGTTATCTCCCATGCTGAGCTGCCAATACGGAATTAAGAGTTTTAAAGGACTGATGCAGTTTATTCTATGGTATGGCAGTAGGGCTCTGACAGCCGTACTCTACTTTTCATACAGTTAGTTCTCATGATTTCTCAAGGTAAAAATAAGGATAAGGCCCTGCAATATCCTCAATATCTATGTAACAAAACTGTGAAACACATTAATCTGATGTTCTACTTAACTCCTGTGGATGTGAAGCAATAACAAACATTGTTTAGTCCCATTAACTCCCCTTTAGTAGGATTCATTATAAGGTTAATTTATATGAAAGAGGACTTTATTGTTATTACACTGCATGAGACATAGCACAACACAAACTGATTGAGATTACATTGTTGTAATACCATCTTGTCTGCATCACAAAGCTTGATAAACTGTGTTGTATGCACAGGTAGGACTGGACAGATTTAATAATCTACTTAATAATCTGGTTAAAAAGAGGTACCACATCATTATAAATTTCATTTAAAGTACATAAGGGTTATATTATTATGACAGCTACTAAGTAGGGAAGGACCAGCTCGAATGTCACACTGATGGGGGAAGGGATATGAATTTAACGTGTACCAATAACACTTTGTTTAAAGCACAATAAACCACTCCCTTGCCTGATAAAAAGTAAATACATATATATATATATATATATATATATATATATATATATATATATGGGTCCCTATCTATTCACCGACAATTCATTTCACTGACACTCATTTCTTCGACAGTTCAGTTCGTCGACAGAAAGATGTGCCCCCTTCCCCAATGTTGTGCAACCCTGGAGTTGATATATATAGTTAGGGGGTGGGGGCACAGCCCCCACAATGGGGTGTGGCGAAGCCCCACCTAACAATTCTTGAAGGGGCACATCTTTCTGTCGTTAAATGAACTGTCGACGAAATGAGTTTCAGTGAAATGAATTGTCGGTGAATAGATAGGGACCCATATATATATATATATATATATATATATATATATATATATATATATATATATATATATATATATATATATATATATATATATATATATGTTTAGAAAGCATGTGAGGAAACTATTACTCTATTTTTGTTTTACTTGGATCGCATGTCTATGTACTTAATAAAGGATTTTCGACCGGAAACAGACGGCCTGCCTTGCTTGGATTACTTTCAAATACTTAGTAACTCTGTACAATATTTCAAATTATATATTTTTTATTATTTTTTTGACTTAAGATGAGTTTAAGTTCGCTGCTTCTACTACTATTGTCTGATCTGATTAATATACAGTGATTAACTAGAGATATAGGGACTGAAAATCTTCCACACAGAGAAGTTTCTTACACTGTTTTGTTTTTGGACCCACTATACTTGTTTAGTGGGTTGTTTGAGACTTTGGGGATACCACAGAGATTACTTGGTTTTTTTTTGTTTTTTTTAGGTACTAGAGTTGCAAACCTCTTCATGCCAAAATAGAGATGTCAATGGAAGTGAAGATTACTTTGAAAAAGCTAATCTGTCTGTGTCAGGATAATTATTTAAAACTGTTACTTAACTATCTATACCCAAATATAAATATAACAAGAAAACAAGAGATGGAAAATGGAGACATCGTCAATTACTTAAAAAAATCTCCTTTCATTCTCAGGTCATAATTATTACAGTAGACTCCCTCTTATCTGGTCTCAGTGGGACCGGACCTTAGGCTGGATAAACGAATGGCTGGTTAATCAGAAAAAGCATACAAAATGGCATGTATTGGTTATAAATCAGCTAGAATAAGAGGAGTTATGTTACTATGCACTTTTCTAAAGAAAATTAAGTCTAAAACTCAAATGTCTGTTATTATTTAGCCTAGAGGAGGTGGAAGTACAGTTCTTCTCTGTTGTCTTTTGCTAGGGTTATGGCAGAAATCTGATGGCTGGTTAAAGAGGGGCTGGACAAGAGGGAATCTACTGTACATGCATGCTTAGTTTACAGTTCTGTGGTGATCATTGTCATACTAGTTGTTTGTAAAAGCCAAAAGGCACCTTGTTTTCTTTACCTTTCTTTCTTTCTTTTTTTGTTAGTTTACTCTGAAGGTAAATACAGTCACTTTGCCAAAAGTTAGCCTGGATGTTTAACAGTTGATAAAGATACATAAACTTAGAAATGTGTATTCTGCATTTAAATACATGACTTAGAGATATGTAACAGACATTATTACAACTTAAAGAGAGAATCTTCAGAAGTGTGCCTTTAATTTAATGATACCCTGATAAGGAGGTACGTCAGCAGATTTTGAATACTAATAAAAAAAATCATCCTTTCTCCTGCCATGTAACAAATTATTAAACCTCTAACTTACATGCATATAATAAGTAGCACGCTGACTGATTTAAATTAGTGCTCTGTTATGGCTTTAGAAATAAGATCAGTGTTTTTCTAAGGCTGTAAAATAATACTTTTTTGCACTTGTTCTGTTTCAGTGATAGTTAATAAAACTGTACAGCATTTATTGATTTGCTTGATTGTTTATTGCTGTCCTCTGTCTGTCAGCATTTGGTTTCTCAGAGTTGTTCAGTGGCTAGTTTCAGGGTGAGGGTTGCTTTGCATTCTGTGGAGTCAGCCCACCTAAGGTGTTAGCTACTGGCCAACACATCTGTGTTCATCTGATTTCTTGAGGCTCTGTTTTCTCTGTTGTACTTCTGGTACAAAGACTTATATTTCTGTGAATTTGTGCTCAGTAGCAGAGCTGATATAGTAGAGCTAAATACCTGGCTGCATTTGATTCTACAACCATCTGGATATACCAAGCTAATATAAGTATACTTTTTTGCACTTGTTCTGTTTCAGTGATAACTAACAAAACTGCAATGCATTTATTGATTTGCTTCATTGTTTATTGCTGGCCTCTTGTCAGCATTTGGTTTCTCAGAGTTGTTCAGTGGCTAGTTTCAGGGTGGGGGTTGTTTTGCATTCTGTGGAGTCGGCCCACCTAAGGTGTTAGCTACTGCCCAACACCTCTGTGTTTATCTGATTGCCTGAGGGTTTATTTTCTCTGTTGTACTTCTGGTACAAAACTTATATTTCTATGAATTTGTGCTCAGTATCAGAGCTGATATAGCAGAACTAAATGCCTGTCTGTATTTGATTCTACAACCATCTGGGTATACTAAGCTGATATAAATATACTTTTTTTGCATTTCTATGAATTTGTGCTCAGTATCAGAGCTGATATAGCAGAACTAAATGCCTGTCTGTATTTGATTCTACAACCATCTGGGTATAATAAGCTGATATAAATATACTTTTTTTGCACTTGTTCTGTTTCAATGATAATTAACAAAACTGTACTGCATTTCTTGATTTGCTTCATTGTTTATTGCTGGCCTCTGTCTGTCTGCATTTGGCTCCACCCTCCTACCCAACTGTTGTTTTACTCTTAAACTTGGTGGTTTTGGAATTGCCCGCCCTGCTGTAAATTTGATTTTGGTCACTCCTCCCTTTCCTATCTCATTTGCTCACTCAAATGACTACAGCGAGATTATTTGGGAAGGGCTATCCCCTTGGTTCTTTGATTTTGGACACTCCTCCCAGTCCCATTTCATCAGCTCAGTCTACTGAGTACAGAGAGAGCATTTGGGAAGGCCAACCCCCTTAGTTTCTGAATCTTCAACTATCTTCTGTTTCCACCCTCTCCACCTACAAAAAATACACTTCATTCTGCTGCTTCTACTATAACTGTGTTCGTCCTACATTACTACCTTATTTTTGCTTTGCTGCATGCTCTTAAGTGATCAAGTGCTGTTATTCTAGTGCATTTATTACTGTTTGCTAGTAGCCTGATTAAATTTATCTTTTATTCTAAGCATCTTAGTTTTGGTTTTAGCACTTAGGCTTCAGGCCAGTTACTTTACATTTAAGAAGGTTTTTGTGGTCTACACTCTTGTGTACAAACCCTTATGAAAGCCCTCTCTCCATAGGTCCACCCAAGTATTCGGAACACTATGTCCAGAAAATTCCCATCAGTTTCTCCTGACAGCCTGGTCGACATGGGCATAGTGAGACAGTGTAGCAGCTACCTCATGTTTACTGACAGCCATCTTCTTCTAGTATATAATTATTCTACTTGTGAGAAATGCATCTACATCAGTAGCCTGGAATCCATGCTCTCTCACACCACTGTCAGTACTCCTGCCAAAGAGGAGATTGCCAGCACAAACACTACACCACTCACATCACATAGCCAAGCAGAACACACACACACACCTATGCAGTGGTCCTCAATAAAAACTTACCTAAACAGCAGAGGCCTCCAAAGCACACTCACAAACAGAAGACAACACACCAGTGTCTCACAAACACAGCCCATAAGGCAAAACAATAAACCAACACAGCCCACAAGGCATAACAATAAACCAAACATACTAAATATTGGTGACTCAGTTGTGAGACACACTGATGTCCCCCTCACCAGGCTTGGCAAGGAGAAGGTCACGGTCAGTTGTCTGTCTGGTGCCAGAGTCTGCCACATCACGCACTCACT
Source organism: Protopterus annectens (assembly GCF_019279795.1). NCBI lineage: Eukaryota > Metazoa > Chordata > Ceratodontiformes > Protopteridae > Protopterus > Protopterus annectens. The sequence goes on from NC_056746.1 coordinate 421,696,680, forward strand.
TAAGTCCCTCCACAACAAGTACAAGTATGACTCTGTCATTATCCATGTTGGTGTGAATGACTTGAGAGGTACCTCCCTGGACTATATGAAGTGAGTCATGATTGAGTTCTCAAGAATATGTGTCCCAGACAGGTATGACTCTAGTCCTAAGCAGCACCCTACCTTCACCAAGAATGATACCACAGTATCAACAAAAAATAAGTTTCTGGTGTCATTCCAAGGAGATCCAGTATCTATCTGCCTGGGCTGACATACCTGACAGGACTTGATGCTTTGCTAGAGATGGCCTCCACCTGTCACCCCTCTGATTCCGGATCCTGGCCAAAGCTCTTACCCCCCCCCCCCATTGTGAATTTTTCAGGCAATGTCCCAAAGACAAATCTTCCAACATAAAAGATCTGTCAAAAAGTAAATACATTGAAGGTTATGCTGCTTAACACTAGGAGCCTTAACCTGAAAATGCACTCACTGGAGGCTCCCCTCAGACTAGAAGATGTTGACATCTGTGTAGTCCCAGAAATGTGGTTCAGGGCTGTGGAGAGCACCCCTGCCTTACCAGGCTATACCGCATTCCAGACATTCCAACCCCAGGAAGACTTAGGGTGGTTGAGTCTCTATGTTCATTAAGGACAGGTACATCTCCAGACTGGTTTGCCAGCATGACGCACTGGAACTACTTCAGGTGCAAATGACAGCTGGCAAGACATCCATCCAAGTTATAGCCAGCTATAGACCCTCCATGACTCAGGATACCCACTCCTCTTACCTGAATCTACTTGACTCCATCTAGGTACCCCCTAACTCCCTGATCCTTGGTAACTTCAACTACTCCACCATAGAGTGAATGAACTATTCCTGCACTAATGCGCTCACTCAATGATTCCTTGACTTCAAGTCTAACACACTAGGCCAGATCATCTCATCCTCGACAAGGGAAGATAACATTTGAGACTTGGTTCTCACCAACATGGGCAACCACTGCACCACTCCCATAATATGTTTTTCCCTGGTGAGATCAAATCATCGGTCTATCTCATTTGAAGTTTCTATCCCACCCACCACCCTCCCAGCTGTACCCAGGCTAAAAAATTCTCAAAAGCTGACAACAACCTCCTAAGGGAGGGTATCAGTAGCTTTACCCCCCCCCCCCGAGGATGAGATTAACTATGCTGAACAGTATGCCAATGCAGTATACAAGCACCTGTAGAAATGCATGCACTTAGCCATACCCAACAGAACTAAAACCTGCTCCTCAAGGAAACACAAACCTGTCTGGTGGATATCCTCTATCAGGCTTTATAAAAAAAAGGAAGAAACTGTTATCCAAGGGTAAAAAGGAACAAATTCCAAACTGGAAAAACTCCCTCGTTAGCCTCAACAAGCAAATTAGATTAACTAGTGAAAACCTCCAAAGCCACTCATCGAATTTAGGCTCCAAAACAAATGGAAACCACAAAGCCTTCTTCAGTTACTTCAGGAACCTCCATGGCAAAGCCCAGGTCTTTTCCGAATTATTACCTAACGGTATCACTTACACTGACCCTGTTGACTTAGCCAACCTGCTAGCAGATAGGTTTGGTGCAAACTTCACCCCCCATCTCTCTGAGGCCCTTTCAACATCCCCAATACTTATCCCGCACCTCACATCTTCATTGATCAAGTGTTAAAAGCCTTAACTAAGGCAATGAACACAGCTTCCATGAGACCTGATAGTATCCCAGGCTGTATTCTGCACCATCTCCAGCAAGAACTAGCTTTGCTATTGCTCACCCTATTCAACTACAGCCTAAGTACAGGATTCATTACAGCACAGTACAGAACTGCCATCGTTATCCCCTTGCACAAAGGTGGTGCCACTACTGACTCTGGAAACTACTGCCCCATTAGCTTGACAAGTCTGATCTGTAAAGCCATTGAGCATATTATTATGGATCTCATAAACAAGGACATAAGCAATCTCCAAGCACTTGACCCCACCCAGTTTGGATTCATCAAGGGCAGATCTTGCCTGCTGAACCTGGTTGACTTCTTTGAGACTGTCACCAAGGCCCTGGATGATAGAAAGTCAGTACATACAACTTACCTTGACTTGGCCAAGGCCTTTGGCACAATCTTCCACTCAGGCATCATCAAAACGCTAACACAATTTGGCGTAAATCCATATCTCATCAGGTGGGTAGCCAACTGGCTCACTGACAGGATCCACAAGGTCAAAATAGGTGCCTCCACCTCTGACAGCAGACCTGTCAGTAGTGGAGCTCCCCAGGGATCTGTCCTGGGACCCCTTCTGTTTGGCATCTACTTCTCAGAGGTCCAGGCATAGATAAAAAGCCTGTGGCAGACCAAGTTTGCAGATGACTGTTCGATGGGTGCTGTCAGTGACTCCCCAGATGATGTTAACATACTGCAAGAGGGTCTCACAGCAACTAATGACTGGTGCCAAAGTCATGGCCTCAAGTTAAATGCCAAAAAATGTGTCATTATACCATTTGGTAAAATGCAGCCCCTACTGATTACCACATCAACGGCAACCCCCTAAGTACATAACCTGTGGTGAGAGACCTGGGTACTTGGGTTGACAACAATCTGACATTTGACCATCAAGTAGCAGCAGTGGTCAGAAAAGCCTTTACTTGGTTCATCTCATAACTAAAAGGATTGCATCCAGAAAAAAGGAGGTTATTACCTCTCTGTACTCCTCCCTCATCAGACCAGTAATTGAGTACAACAACCCATTTGCTATGTGCCTCTCTAAACATCTTCACTAACTGGAATGGCCACAGAAATATTTCACAAACAGAATCCATGGGCCCCATCACCTGTCCTATATGGACAGGCTCAAATCACTATTACTCTACTCAGTGTCATACAGATTGCTCAGGAGTGATCTGTGTCTCACCTACATGGCAATCTCAGAACCTGCCCTACTAGAGATGCTCCATATCCATAAGTCTAACTCCTCTTGCATTATCTGCTTGAAAGGCCTGAATCTAATATGCGATATCAACAAAACCTGCTGGAGAGACAGGTTTGTCTCCCAGAGGCTGCCCTGTCTCTGGAATAGACTTTCCATATGTGTCACACAGAGTACCTTGCTGACCCTCTTCAAGCGCAACCTTGATGAGTGGACGGGAAACCACAAATTTGTCCCAGGGGCTCCACCTCTATCCCTCATTGACAGGGGTGACAGATGTTGACTGAGGTTAATTTTTTGGAGCTAAACTCTTGGCTAGGGTTGTAAATGCCCTAGGGCCATTAGCCTAGTAACCTCCTATGATTACATTTGAAAAAATGGTAAAGTGCCTTAAATAAACGACCAATAAACCCAAAAGGAAGGCACTGGTAAGGTAAGCTGGATATCAGTCAAGAAAAAAGTTATTGTTGACACCAAAGCACACTGACAAAAAAGATAAACCCACACAAATGCTTCAACTGTTTTCACCATGTTTTTGTCTTATAACTACAAATGCTTTAACTGTTTTTACTGCATTTTCATCTTATAACTTCATCTGATGAAGTTATAAGATGCAAACATGGTGAAAACAGTTAAAGCATTTGTGTGGATTTATCTTACACCCAACCTGAGTGCCACTCTACTATACCCCCCCTTTGTCTAAGTACTACATTACTATAGATATACACTAAAGTTACTAAATTAATACTGTTGGTTAAAACGTTCCTTGTATATATGTAGATATAGCTGCTGCACTGAAAAAAATGTATTATCTGTTTACATTGCTATTCTATTGTTTAACTTTCTTGTATAACAGATTGCTGCTACATTTTTGATTGTAAAGTTTGACTATTCTTTATTGTGTCTATGTATTGGAGCTTTTCTCCTTGGATCTCCACTGAAAATGGGCCACAAGCCCAGTTAGACAAACCCAGTTAACAAATGTCAATAGATAAATGGGTTTATGGCCAGCAGTAAACAGCAAACTGATCCAGTTTTATGCCTGCATTCAGTACCGTAGCTAAGCTGTCAGTCACCTAGGAAAATTCTCTGTTTGGCAGCCTCTACCTGTGAGGACAACCAAACCTCCAAAAAGAAAAAAATCTCAAATCAAGACAAGAACCATGAAAAAAGAAAAAGAAAACAAAGCTCCTTGGCTCCAAAACTGTAACAAAGAGATTTACTAAACTGTAAGAAGGCGCTTGATACTAGAGTTCATGAAACATACTGAATGTCATTGACATCAGGTAGCTGCATTTGTGATCAATGATTACTGCTGTTTAAATGCTTTTATTGTACAAGCAGTGTTAGTGCTCTGACAAATTAGGAACTGATCTATGCTTACACTAAAGCACTGATCATACCCCCTAATTGCTGTGCTTTTTGGGGCAGCCACCCCTCTTACCCTGCCCTTGCTGTGGCTCTGCCTGGGCTACAAGTGAATTTAATGCAGAGGTACCAGTAGTTAATATCTACCTGGAACTCAGCAACAGACATTTGATTTAGTCCCACATAGAAGGTACAAGGGTGACATGATACATATGATGGGATCATCCTGAGCAGGAATGGCAAAGGGGAATGAGGGAGTACAGAAAGTAGGTTGTAGGGAATAATCACTTCCTGAATCTCTGAAAGTACCTTTCATATAGAGGGTTGTAAATGCTTGAACAGAACTAAAGTCACAGGTGATGGAGAGGAAATCCAGAAGCATTCCACAGAGCATGGGACAGGTGGGATTTTTCTCTTCCTCTCCTTACAGACAAATTTTGCAGGAATACTGAAACCTAAAATAGTTACTGGTTATATGATATGATTAAAACAAAACTATTTATAATGTAGTTATTCACCCTGGAATACAACATTCTGACAGAGTATATTACCTGTGGATATTTGTAAAGTCCAAGAATTCTTGCAATGGGAATAGAAATCAGTGACCTCAGATCCCCTATTATAGCTACTAGAGGAGACTCTGTTATACAGCAGTAATTTGGAAATGGAATGTCCTTTCCTGTAAGGAGCCATAACGTCCCCTGAAGGCCTCCAACCACAGTATCACAGGAATCATAAACTCCAAAGCCAAGCGTGATGTTGGGTAGAATATACGAGTTGCTATTAACCTCATCAGTTGCAAAGATCATACCCAAAAGTGACTGATAAAACCATATCTCAAACCTGTATATGATATATCATTAAAATCAGAAGACAAATCATATGGTTAGCAAATTTTTCAGTAGGTCTAAGTGTATACACAGTGCCACAAGGGAATTCTGGTGTGATAATGTCACAAACAAAATAAAAACAGGCTAGCACACGACTATTGTCAAAACATTTGCTTAAGTTAAAGCAAGGAAAGTGAAAACCGATACTTATTTTAACTATAAGGTTGTCTTATTTGTTAAGGATCTAGTTAGTAGCATTGCATATGCTTTTATGCATTGAGTATGTGAGCCATCCTAAGCAACTTTTGAGAATATATCCATACTACTACACAAAATTCCTTCACAAAACTCTGTGCCTACCTTTGTATCACATTTAGTATATTATACATATTGAAGATTATTTTATTTTATACATATAAAGATATATCTTAAGTGTTATACTGGCTACTAGTCACAAAAAATGTCTAATGATTGCACATATGATGGTATGGTGATTAGTGTTGTTGTCTCACATCTCCAGGGCTGGGAGTTCAATCCTGACATCTGATCAATGTCTATGTAGAACTTACATGCTTTTTTCATGACTGCATGGGTTTTATTGAGTGTACTAGCATCTTTTCACCTCCCCAAAATATGTTAAGTGACAGCTAATCTAGACTATCTGTCACTATATTTGTTCTAGTAGCCTGGGTCACATCTGGAAAAGCTACATGGATTACTTCAGTTACGGTCCTGTTTAACAAATATTTTGTCATGCAAAAATTACTTCTGTAAAAGTAGTTACTTACTAATCAGTTCAGAACAAGACATAAAAAATTCACTTTGTTTTGATTTGCAACCCACACCACATAAACAGGAAACTAGACCATTACCTATTAATGTTCATTTGTTCCACAAAAAGTACAGCTAGCACCCTAGGCAATCACACTCAGACAGAAAGGGACTTTTACTATGCTCTATCCATGTGTTCCCCTACCCAGTTACTATGATTGTGCACTAGTTTAAATTTCATGTTCATACCAAAGGCACTTTGTAGTGTTTTAGGTTCTGAATTTTGAGATAATCAAATGGCCTTCTGATGTAGAAGAACTGATCCTATTTGCAGTTCAAATGACCAAGGACTGATTATTAGCCTAGATGCTGGAGATGAGCGAGGGGAGGAAAAGGAGGAGGAAACAAGTGGCTGAAAGCATGTTACATTGCACTAGGGAAGGGTATGAGCTGCGATACTACATAGGATAATCCTAAAAACAAATATAGCCTCCCAGAGAGTCCTTAAACTTTGGAAAGGCATTCTAGGGAATGGTTATGCACAGACACATGCTCACATCCCTTTTCCTGTCATTTCACATGAGTTTTATGGAGTGGTTATGGGAATGTTAACAATGTCTGCAGAATGATGGACTATCAGTTACAAATTGATGCAATCAGACTCTTAACTTTCTGTCTGGCAACTGAAATTCTTTTATTGCAAAGTTAATCTTTCCTGAAGAGTGGAGAGTCAGTTGATGAAGGGTTATAAAAGGAACATCTGAACAAGCATCTCGGGGAGATGACTGGGTGACACAGTTACATGCTCTGGCAGCAGAGGAGGTCCAGAGGTTCATCATACTAGGCTGATGACCACTTATATCATTTGTAGCCTGGCCTCAAAGTCCAAATTTGTCAGTACCTTACAACATGAATAACTACTACCTAAGGTACAGCATTACCACAGGAAAAGAAACTAACAATTTTAATTTTAATAATTTTAAGTATTCCAGTCATGAGGAATTTGATTTGAGATCCAAAGTACAATTTTGTGATGCAGAAGAGAAAAAAAGAATCGGTTTGAGATCTAATGAATGACAGCTGTAATATTTGCGATGAGCATGCCTGAGAAAAGACTGTAAGTTTTGGGGTCAAAATACTGAGAAAGAATAATCAGCTCTGTGGTACTGAGGAATACAGCCATGACTATGCCACAGGTGACCTAAATTTAATTAGCATCTTGGTTCTCTGCTGGAGCTGGTCAGGAAGAAGGGTAATGAGTGGCAGTTATTGGCTTAGCCATCCTGGGAGAAGGGAGCAGCTTGGGCCTACCACTTGGGTGACACCTAGCAAGAGCATTAGGTGTTTTACCTGTGTACACAGATTTGGAAAGCCCGTGCTGCCATGACACACACTTGCACCTGTGAATCAAGGTCTCCCTGGAAAGCAGCAGTTGTGGAGCATGACAGGCCACTGAAGGGGACTAAGGCAATCCATCTGAGGAGAGGATAGGCTGTCCCAAAGGACCAGCAAGTTGGCTCACTCTCTACCACCTATTTCTCTTTGCTGGGGAATAGAAGGGCCAATAAGGCTTCCTGACTAATGAGTTTTAGGGCTCTCAGTCAGGAAATGCCCATTACCTGCCCCCCATTGAATGTATAGAATGACTGGATGCTGGTATGGGGAACCATCTAGTGAGGTTCTACAGGAAGAAAAAAATAAAAAAATGCTGAGAAAAGACAAAACTGACAAACTGCATTTCCTAGTTCTGATGCAGCCTTTAGTTGGTTCACTAACTGGAGTTTGGATTTCTGTTTGAAACACTGCTAACCTGAGTTCAGTGGCAGTCAGGAAGGGTTAGACTGCAAACCCTTATGGCAGCTTTCATTCTTTAGGGAACTACTGGACTCCAGCACTCCCAAGTAGCTCACAGTGTAGGCTAGAAATATGCATGTAGTGGCGTACTTGGTGGGAGGGATGGGGCATGACTGCAGTTATATCCAACAGTTCTCATTAAAAAAAAAAACTGGGAGGCTATGCCTAGCAAACACCAACCCAGCCAGTACCACTTTCACACTGCAATGAATTCCACTCAGGTTCCAAACTGGCTCTCAATGACCTGTCATGAAAACACATAAACAGATAGACTATGAAGCTAAATTGACTAGACAATAAAGTCCAAAGGTGCAGGGGACAAACTTGGAGAGATTCCTAGTAATGTGACACAAGTATATATGTGATAATGACTTTGGGATCTGAAACTGGTAATCATGATATAAAAGACAAGCTTTTGTAGGGTTATTCACTCCAAGAAATGTAGCACATACTAATGAAAATAAAATGGATACACTTTGTTAGTTATCAATATCTGAGCTACAAAACTTCAAGTATTTTTATGACTTCCCATGGAAATATTTAGGCATTGCCATATAGAAGATAGTGGGTACAGAACACAGAATGTCATCTTACACAAAAAAAAATACCCAGAGTTTGACATTTTACATCTGCCTCATACATTATTAAATCCATATTTGTATTCAAATTCAGCTTTCAATAGGTTTGTTCTTTTTCTAGTCACTCACTGTTACTCTGCACATTTGTGCCCTAATGAGCAATGGCCAGATCACCACAACCATCATCCAGGGAGCCATGGGAGGATTTTTGTTATGTACCCAAAGCACAAGTCTTGTGTGTTGTATAAGCACTCCAAGGATTGGAGTAATTAGGTGCTGCTGATCACTTCTACAGGTGGCATAGCCTCTTAAGCAGCCTGTCTTCCTTGTTTTGAACAAGCAACTTCCATTAGGATTCAACTTAGGATACCTTAACAGGAGATACGCAATGAGATATGGCCCTCAATATCTGTCCTAGGAATGGCAAGTAGGTTTTGCCTCTTTATTCCTATTGCCAGTTAGCTCTTTAAGCACCCAGGCCACTAACTAAACCTAGATTAGCTGGGTATTAGTTTGGGCATCATTGCTCTTTGCTACAGAGCTAGTCTTCATTCAGGCTGGATACTGCTGTCCAGTCCATCACCCCTAAGGCCTACACCCCTTGCCAATGGAACCGTGAAGTCAGCATCCTTAAATGAAGAAAGGGGCAGGGCCTTCATCTATGATGGTAGAAATGCAAAGATCATTTCTAACCAAGGCTTATTGCTCAGCATGACATTAATGCAAAGCTGTGATCACTATTCAGAGCATAATCTGCCGAACTCATATGGCGCTATGTCACTAGAAGGACTGCGGCCAAACTCCTGTTCAGTCCAGCTTGGTCATCTGAGATAGGTTCTGCTAATCAAACACCAACCAAAGGTGCATTATCATTGACAAATCCATGGCCAGGCAGACTGGAGAACAGCTATCTCATTCACATGATTGTCTGAAGAAAGGTCTGAACTGTGACTATTGTGTGAAAACTGTATTAGAGTTCGGCATGCAATTTCATTATTCTGGCATTCCCAATAAGACATCCCCCTCCCCGAAAAAAACAAATTAAATTGCTGAGATTTTTTTTAATTCTGCTTGGAAGATGTTTCTTCAAAAGTGGCACTATCAAAGTGTGGGACAGAATTGTGCAATAGTGATCCCATGAAAGGCATCTGTGAAGTTAGGAAAATGCAAATGTATAAAAATGTAGAAAATGCAACTGATAGTTAAAATGCATATATAAATGTAATGAACCACTAAATATAACTGAAATTCACAGCTGGCTTCAATTCACTAACAAAGCAATGCCTGTGAGTCCACTCACAGCTACTGAGGAGTGGTATTTAATAAAATGAGAGACCCTTACTTTATGATGGACTTGGGTACCATCCTGCATAAGTTGCTCTGCCTTCCATCTATTCAATGATGGGCTAGACAATGGCTTCCCTGTCACCACAAACTGAATTAATCAGAGAATGAATGAATTAATGATTCCTTCTGTCCTGCAAAATATCATGCATCAACTGAAATGTTACAGAAATATGTTATTTAAACAGTAGTAAAAGATGAGCCTCTCCATCTGCTTGTATGTTTTTTTTCTCCTCTTGATATTTCCTACCTAGATAGCATGCACAGCAGGGTTGCCAAACATACATGTACAATACAGAGACTTCTTGTAGTGACAGATGAGTAAGTACTTTGGTACATTTTACTTTCTTTTCAAACATGAGTAAGTACTTTGGTACATTTTACTTTCTTTTCAAACACATTTGTAATGATTTAGCTTGTAAAGTAATAAAACAGGTCTACTGTAATTATGTTTGTCCTTGAACAGGAAGAAATAGGATTGACCATTAAAATGAAAACCTAGGTAGGCTACTGTGGAATAGGATGTGTTAATTTGTTTTCTCAAACCTTAATAGTTTTCAGGTTAAAATGTCATCTAAGAAGGGCTTTATGCAGTCTACCCTTTTTAAAGTCAGCCATGAAGCTTCTACTTCAACAGACTTCAAGCTTGGAATATGAAACCAATAACTGCAAGTCAGACACTGGAAAAATAAAATGCAAATGGAACAGAATTACAGCAGATATCAAAACTTACTTTAATGCCATTAAAACATTTTTGCAGGGAACTGCACTAGTCTTTTACACATACATATACAAACTCCCAAGACTGCCATACCTCAGAGTAAAGGATTCTGGGTTACACCAACTATTGACATTGCTGATACAGTTGTCCTGTTCTTACTTTTAGTCTTGCAGTTCTGAGGATTACAATTTTGGTCGTCTCAATTTCAACAGAATCCCAAATGAATCACTCCAACCAGTTAACACTAATCTGATGAGGGCAATCTGAAATACAAGAATTTTCACTCCAGAAGCATAAACAAGTTAATATTCTGTTATTTCTTCTTCAAGAAACTTTGCTGCTAAATTTTCAGTAGGAGGTAGTGCTGAAAGAAAATTAGTCACTACTTTTGAAATTAGATGATGTTGAGAAATGGGTTCAGTAGTCAAATATCTGAAAAATGTAGAGGGACATAACCTCATCTTGTTCTTTAATTAGTGGCTCCTCAAGGATCTCTGGAAAGATTTTGACATATTGATCTATGCTGCCAAATCCTACATGAACTAATACTCTCCCTGGGCCACTAATAATTGCATTTCCTTTATTTAGACTAAAACAGGATATTCTGAGTACCACGTGGCCTTGGGGTCTTCCTATAGTGATCAGGCACAAAGTATACATTGACAATGGAAAAGTCATATCTCCTAGTATAGATGGCACCTCATCCCTGATCTTCCAAAAACTTTCAGCTGGAATATATTGTTTTCATCACTATGCTCATGTCTATCACTGAGGGAGATTTCTAGAAAATCTGGGAAGTGGTTATTGTGCTTCCAAGCAGTAGAAGTGGCTCAAAGGAAGAGATTGCTTTTTTCAACTCATTTCTCCTTTGTAGAAAGTATGACAAGACTTATACATGCACTCTTCTTCAACCATGAACACTGCAGAGTGTTAGACATTAAATGTGGACTCTTCTGCAGACATTGGGACAATATGGCTTCTTAAAAGTATCCATACTTATTTTCATATAAAATAAATAGATAAGAACTGTTGGGTATTACAGTTGGACCTCTCAGAAATTTTTGATATGCTAAATTATATATTTCTCCTGGATTAATTCAATGGAGAAGAAGCCTGCCATATTACCAACCCCTGAATGAATGGATACTACTTTGATATTGTGCAGAAAGTCAGATGTGGAATGTCTTATCATTCAGATGTGCAGTTCCAAGATTCCATGTTGTCATCCCTTTTTATTCACATTCATCAACATGTGGCAGAACTGGGGCAAAATCACACTCACTATGCAGACAACTAAGTATGGCATGGGTAGATTATAAAAAAGCATACGACAGCATCCCACATTCATGGATACAGGAGAATTTACATTTAGATATTAAAATGCATCCTGCATTGATCAATTACAGTACAGTGACCATGAAACAGTCGCAAACCACTTTGCAGTTAAGCCATGATAAAGGACAAATTATTATCCCATGGATAAAAATTCAAAGGGGAATATTCTAGGGTGAATCTTTGCCATCACTGCTCTTTTGTCTTACTCTTAACTCATTAAGCTGTCTACCTATCAGATTAGGCCATGGTTACAATTTGGCTCCCAGACAAAAACAATGTGTAAAGTCTTCTCATTTTCTTTTTGTAGATGATCTAAAACTGTATAGTTCATCAGATGAGGAGCCGGAAGATAACTAGATGTGGTCAAAACTTTCTCAGATGATACATGAATGCCATTTGGTTTTGATAAATGTGCAAAAGCAACATTTAAAGCAGGAAAGCTGCAGCATCAAGAACATAGCAGTCTAGGACAGGAATGTGATATAAAGGAACTTGAGAAGGAGAGAGTGTATAAATATTTGGGAATTGATGAATGATCGACAATAAAACATGAACAAATGCAAACAAAAATTTTGTAAAGAATATTTTAGAAGACATGAACAGGTCATGCTGGAGAGATAGATACATCTCCCAGAGACTGCCACTTTTCTGGTGCAAACTTCCAATTCACATGGAACTGAGACCTTCCCTGACCCTCTTCAAACGCAACCAAGATCAATGGATAGGTGACTGCAAATTAATTCCTGGGATGGCGCTTCACTCACCTAACCTTCGACAACTGTGGCAACTGAGGATAAATATGGCTAGGCTTGTAAGGGCTCTATGGCCATTAGCCTAGTAACCTTTTATGAACCTATGAAGCTATGAACTAAAATTAATACTGAAAACAGCCCTGACATCTAGGAACACAAAGTCCAAGCTATAAACCAATTTGCTCTCCCTGTTCTAAGTTATGGTTTTAGGGTGCTTGACTGGCCCAAAAAGGTACTGGATCAGATGGACAGGAAAACAAGAAAAATGCTTCAAGCTTATTAAATAATATATAAAAGTCAATGTATACCAAGATTATATATTCTTCATTCTGAAGGCGATATGGGCCTCCTTAAAAATGATTACATGTATAGATCTGCAATTTTAGGACTGCATACATAGTTGCTGAGATCATCAGATCCAAACATAGTGAAGGTTTTGTAGCATGAAGAAAACAAATCTAAGATGACTCCCCTGCTTGGTTTAGCAGAATATCTGTATCAAGCAGGAATGGAAACCAAATCAGAAGTACAGAAAAATAAGGAAGCAACTGAAAGTGCCAAAAAATAATAAAGAAAGAATGTAAGGATAAGGATCAGATGAGAAGGCAAGAAATGTGGAAAAGGCATAAATATAGTTGCAAGTACAGAAAACTTCTGAAACAACTTCATGTCGATCATGAACTGATGCAGGAATGGTTAAGAAGAGGTAATTTAAACCAAAAGATGAAAGGTTAGTATTAGCAACCCAGAATAGTGGACTATGTACACGGTGGTTTACAAAATCCATTGAACATGTGGGAGAAACAAACAAATGCAGGTTCTGTAAAAGAGAACTGGGTACAGTCACACATCTTGTTGCTGCTGGGTATGGTACACTGATGGCAGAAGGCCTGTATATTGAAAGGCAAAATAATGTGGCAAGACTATTACACTAGGGACTGTGCAAACATTACAATATTGAAGTAGCTGAGAAGGACTAGAAACATGAGCCACAAAGCATTATAGAGAATGATGATGTTTATATCACATGGGATCATCCATTACCAACAGTTCAATCAACAGATGCAAGAAAACCAGATATAGTAGTCCATGAAAAGAAGCATTGACCACTGAAGTTATTACATCCAGTGATTGCAGTGTCTTTAATACAGAGAGACACAAAGTCATAAAATACCAGGATTTGCAGACAGAAATGAAGGCAATGTGCAAGAAGGATACCCAGACAGTTCCAATAGTAGTAGGATCAATAGGTTTCATAAAAAATAATTTACAGTCTTATTTAGATATGCTGCCAATATATATAGCTCCATATGAATTGCAGAAGGAGTCAGTTCTGGGCACATTGCAGGTGTTGCAAAGACCACATCAAAGATATAAACAACACTAATTTCATAACCTTTAATCATACTTTGATTTAGGAATGATGTCCAGTCCTGTCATGGTATTAGAAACTCAAAATACTTGGAGAAGTTAAACAGATGATGGCAGATGATAAACTTGTGTTATGTGCTGTTTCATCAGCCCCTAAAGTTAGCATCATGTGCTACCAGGCACATTCATCTGATGGACACCAACACTTTCAAAAACATGTCTGTGTTATTTGTTGGTACAGTACAAAAGAACAGGCCCTCACTACTGAAATTAAGTAACCCTGGAAATTTAGCCTGGTTACGAGTTTTTATATTTTAAATGACTGGACTTGAAGATGAGCCAACAGATTTATTTCAAAGAATGCCTGTTTTATGCAGATGAAAAATCAACAGAAGGTCTAACCTTCCACACTATATAAAAGACACTGCCTCACACAAGACCATACATCTCAATCTCTTAGCTCAAGAAATCTGGACAAAGCCTAAAATATTGGGGGGGGGGGCAAATGCCCAGAAATAGAGACAGATTTTAAATATTATAAACTTCAAATGTTGATAGAATAATAGAATTTGTGTTAGCATGTATTTTCTACAGGATATTAAGCCTGAAACTCAAGTGTATGCCATTATTTAGTGATTTCAGTCTTCAGTGATTTGCCAGAAATCCACAAATTTTATGAGGAACACACCAAAATTATGAGGTAAAACTCCAGACATTCTGAGAAAATCTGGACAGGTGGGAGGTATGCATGACTCCAGTTCAGCTCCAGCTAGAGTTAGACTCCTTGACCGTGCTCAGTTTAGAGGAGCAGTACTTGTTTCAGTCAAATATAATCTACTCAGCATCCATACTCCCTGCTAGAATGCTAAGCTTGTTGTGGTATAGCTAGCTCTGTCTTCCACTGCCTTTCTTTCTGGCATTATGAAATGGTACTTTATGTTGGAATACTGAGATCTTCTCTAACTCTACACTGCAGAAAAGCTCCCATACACTCACTCAAACAGAAAGTATTTGGGCTTAATTTCTGGTTAAACTCCTGGCCATGAAATTCAAAAAAAAAAAAAAAAAAAACAGCTCACCCACATATATTATACTTAGACTAGATTAATTAGCTGGTATGGGACACTTAGTGTTTCTGTACTCACCTGAGTTTCAAGCCTGCCTTTCCCACTTAACCGTTTTTCTGTGAAACTGAATTATCGCATATGCAGATGTTACTGTCATCATTAACGGTCATCATTTCTCCACATTCCCATTTATATCCTCCTTCCCATGCACCTGTTTTCTGATACAATTATATTCTCTTCGTATTACAACCTTACATCTCTTCAATGTTTCCAATATCAAGCATCGATCTTCAGTATATTATTAAGTTCTCCTCTTGTCACCATAGTCTGCCTACAGGCATTCCTTTAAACTGGTAGTCCTATGCTCTGTTGAGCTGTCTTTCTTCATTTGATCTTATGTTGAATTTTTTATTGTCATTCATCATTCTCTCATAGTCTTTAATTTGGTACAGTGTGATTAATATTTGTGTAAGACCGCTGTGCACTGCTCCTCAAAGTATTCATTTTTCTTCACTGATGTGTGACCATGCACTTAGGGGCGTAGATGGTGTTTTTGCACTTTTATAATGAACACTTTGTTTGATCAACAAAAGGCTACTTGAAGAAATGCCATTCAGCTCCACACAGAAAAAGCCCTTCAACCTCCTTTTCCTTTCAAAATATCCTTTAGTAATCTTGCCCTCTCTTACCTTATTTAATTTTTTTCTAACTCATAAACTGATCTGTCCCAACCTACATTGTTGACATTCTGACAAGGTTATTTTTTTTTCTGGACTTTTTCCTTTCTTGACTTAAGTTAGAATCCATACACATAGAAATAATTTCTACTGCACATTAGTTAATATTCTTGTGAAATTGTGAAATAAATAAATATTTTCTACTGTGATTTCAGTAATATTAAGATGCACTTAATACCCAACTAAAATTTATGTCATCCATAGTCATAAATGTTCATAAGAAAAATAAAAGGCTCCATATTTACTCAATAAACAGCCCTCATGTCCAGGGACGTCAGGAGGCATACGCACTAACTTTTTAGAAGAGGGGGTAGCATTTTTAAAAAAAGTACGTATTTTTAAAGGTTGTTGGCTCCTTTAAGGGGAATACAAGCCAGTTGGAAGTGAGCTCATGTCATGTCCAGCTGGCCGCGAGCGGGAAATGTGCAGTAGTGAGCAAGTGGAAAAAGACAATCGCAAATGGATTCTTGTGAGCGGGAAATGTGAAGATGTAGTTGGAAGGCAATCGAGTGTCACGAATAGATTATCAGGTAAGGTGTGTGTGCGTGTGTGAATGCCCCCACAGAATACACTTGCTGGCTATAGGTGTTCAGGCTCAAACCCTGTACCTTTGTTTCAGGGTAAGAAGAGCTTAAAGTCCTTAACCACCACCACTTCTGAACTTTGTTCAGATTTGTTTTTCTAATTGTTGTTAGCTATGGTGAGAAGTGAGAACTGAGAACTGAAGTTGTATTTCCCCCATTATTGGCTTTGTTTGTCCAGGTTTTTTTGTGCTAAGAGGTTGAGAGCTATCTAAATGATAGCCATTAAATTTGTCTTCCCATTTTTCAAACTGATGATTTAGCATAGTGGTATGTTGCACTGACTGTAATGTATATGGTTCTGGGTTCAAGACATGCATGGTGATAACACAGCATTTTATTCTAGCAACTTTCTAAAATTATACAAGCAATGTTTAAAATGTGTCCCTGGTTTTTGGGCTTTTGCCCCCCCCCCCAATAAATGTTGGCTTTTTCCAGATTTCTTGTGCTGCAAAGTTCAGAGATACAATTGAGTGTTGACATTTTACAAGGAGCTGAGAGCTGCAGGGGAACTAAAGTTTAGTGCTGCTTATGCTGAGTCTGCTTGTACTGTTAATAGCACAACAGGTAGTGTACTTACTTTTGATGCATAAGGCTGTGGGTTCTTCTCCCACAGTAGGTAGATGCATTGCTGATACTGTACTGTGTTGTAAAGGGGAGTGGATGCTGTAGTCCGTTTTGGCGAAGATATCTAGTAGTAACTATGAACCTGTTATCAGTTTGCCATCCATTCCCTATTGCAATATTACTAGCGTATCATTGTTTTTAATGCAACATAGGCAATTTATTCCTCAAGGGCAACAGGCACTTTATTTGTAGATGAAACCATGAAATATAAAGTTGTTTGCTAGCAGCAGCCTTTTCACTAGTTACAGATTTCTTTAATGTGGAATTATGTAGATGGCTTTTACTAGTTCAGAGATTGTGCATATTTGCTGATACTGGTGGACTGTAGAAATCTGAGTAGACTTTTATGATGGAAATGTTATGAATTGGGCTGTTTTGTCATTATTGGTGCATGCATTTTGTTTCATTGTTTACTGGAAAAATGTTCAAACCAATAAATCTAAAACACTGTCTAACAACTATACTGTATTGTACAAGGAATATAATTTAATACAATCAGGAAGGTGTATCAAAGAGCACATTTATGTTTCATGTGCAAGGGGCCTATGATTTGAAAACAGCCCAAAGTTAATCTTTATCTGCCACTGGAAAAATGTATTTCTTTGAATGTGGGTTTCAATGCTGTTTCAAAGAATGTGAGTTTCAAGGGCAGAGATGTTTTAATGCTAAGTCTAGCTTCATTGTGAGACTGCATTGTTTTGTTTAGCAGATATTTATTGGTGTTCGTGCTGTAAAATGCAAAAATAAAACTTTTCTGGCAAATCATTTAGGAATGAAGTCACTAAATAATGACCGACATTAAGTTTCAGACGTCACAATCTTCAGAAAAATGCATGCTAAAGCAAGACCTGATATTCTATCAACAGTCTTAAGTTTATACAAGATCAATTTTTAGTACTGTTTCCATGTTCCCCCAATATATTTGGCCTTGTCCAGATTTCCTGCATTAAGAAGTTGAGAGGTATGTGCAAATAAATCGCTTTATAGAATTAGGAATATCCAAACCTCTCAACTGTCCCCAATTTTGGCTCAAAATGTTGCTCTTCCCCTAATAATCTCTCTGCAAAATAGCAATTTTGGAAGAAAATGTGGAGGGTTTACTTTTATAAATAACTGTAATGATCAGAGTTAAACATTACTTTTATTTCAGAAATGCATGTAGATTCTCTAATTTTGTCAGCTGCTCAAGTTAACTGTGCTCATATTAAAATGGTGTCCTTTCTTTGACAGGTTCCCAGCTGTACTGTCTGGCAATTTTATATTTTTGCATCATATTTTTGGTCCGTTTTTCATAAAATTGCGTTTTTCTGGCAAATTAGTGGCAAATCGTTAAAGACTGAAGTTAGAAAATAATGGCAGACATTTGAGTTTCAGATTTCATACCTTTCAGAAAATTCATACTAATGCAAGACCTACTATTCTATTATCTTTCTAAGTTTATAAGAGCAATATTTAAAAAAAATGTCCTTATTTTTGGGCCTTTGCCTCAGTTTTATTTATGAGTTTGTTGCTCTAAGAGGTTGAGAGGTTTGTGTGTGTGTGTGTGTGTGTGAGATAGGTAGGTAGCATACCTCTCAACTGTCCAAATTTTGCAGAATGTCTAGATTTTTGCCCCATATTTTTTGTCTGCTCCTCATAAATTTTGTGATTTTCTAAAAAATCATTGAAGGCTGAAGTTGCTAAATAATGACAGACATTTGAGTTTCAGACTTCATGTCCTTTAGAAAAATTCATACTAGCGCAAATCCTGTTATTCTAGCAACTTTCTCATACTAGCACAAATCCTGTTATTCTAGCAACTTTCTAAGTTCACGAGAGAATTTTTAATATCTGTCCCTAATTATTTTAGGCTTTGTCCATATTTCTTGCACTAAGAGGTAGGTAGGGGTGGGTGTGTGAATGAAACACCCTAGTTAGGGGTAGCAGGTGGTTAGTAATTTACTCAAGCTCAAAACCTGTAACTTAGTTACAGAAAACAAAAGCATGAATCCTCTTCCCCAACTACCATGCTGCATTTTTCAAAGAACTGACTTTCAGGTTCATTTTCAATTCAAGGAACCGAGTTTGAGTGAATCTATATTATATTACTGAAGAGGCATTACAGCGAATGCCTCTTCATCGACACTAAAAGAGTGAACCGTGAATTACGAGAATGGCCGTAGCTTGGCTGGGGAGGGGGGGGTAGCAGTTTGAGAGCTGTGAGTGCAAATTTGAAAATCCTAGCTACACCCCTGATCACGTCTAGAAATGGTGAGATGTACTCATCTCATGACTTCATTCCTTACCATTCGCTAGCAGCAGTGCTGTGTAATATCTATGTATTACAAAAAGAACTCATAATGTACATTGAATAATTAAAATATTTCAAAGTTGAAGATGGAGGGAATTAATACTTGAAAATATTTCATATTAACACCCCAAGCCATCTTATTAAACTTATGATTAACCCAAAGTGCTGAAAAAGTTTGCACATTTAGCCAGCTCCATGGCATAGAGATAAAACTCTGACTGTGTTGCAGGTGACATGTATTCATCTAGTGGCTCAGGTACCTGTAGGAGCTGGCAGGGAAGATGGGAGTCAGCAGCTGTTGCCCACTCACCCAACCTGGGGGGAGGAGGTAGCTTTGTCTCGTTACTTGGGTGACAGCTAGTAGGACCACTAAGTGTTCTGCCAGTGGAGTTTTGCACCAAATGAACTAGTGCTACTATTAGTGCATTTGCATAAAGTAGCCAAGGTCAAAGTAACATGAAGAGACATACTTCCTCTCAGGAGGTAACTATTGCAGGCCAGGGGAATGGAAATAGCCCCATTAACAGACAGTAGGCTGTACCTTTGGAGCAGTAAGCTGACTTGCCCCATACTGCCCAACTCTCACTGGGAAACAGAGGTCTGTGTGGTTCCTAAGCAGGAACAAAATGGTTATAGGGGTCACAGCTAGCCTGGAAATACTCGGCTCCCATTCTAGTGGAATGAAACAGACAACTTGATGTAGATAAGGGAGCCACTAAGCCAGGTCCTGTGGGGACATAAAAAAAATACTGCACATTTAATCAATATTATCCCCCTTTTTTATTTACAATGGCTGACCACAACTACCTTAAGACCTTTTCTGTCCTCCTGAACTTAATCTGTAGCCTATTAAATGGTAACCATTTGAAATATCAGTACTCACTAGACTGAGTCCCAAAATGCAGACACTGAATGGCCGAAAGGACAGACTTACATATACTAAATCTGAGATGCTTTTTTCCTCTCCAAGGTATAGCGATCTTGGAGTAGGTATATAAAATGTTGGGGGTGCAGGTGGGTTTGCCCTCTCCCCCCCAAAAAATAAGTTTAAAAAAGAAGAGCGATTTTCAAGATTAGTTCTTCACCTGTGTTTTTGGCCTTTTTCTTTCTGCCTTGCATTTCGAGTGCTGACATTTCAATAGGGAGCCTTATTAAACTCCCACATTTACATCTTTAGAATTACTATTCTCCCTTGTGTATAAAGGAAATTTATTTTGCTTTGTTTCTGTGTATTTATAGTATACCTCTGACAACTTATACTGAATGTACCAAGTGAGAGCAGTTGGTGACTTCTAAGCCAGATGTGTGCTGTAAGGAGCAATGAAATGGGTGAAATTAAATGGAATGGGTGCACTCTATTAGGGTAGAGTCAAATATGGGCATGGTTAGCTTTTTAAAAAGTATTTGGTTATACAATACTGGAAGTGTTAAACAGCTGTATTAAAGTATTAGTTTTACCCTTCATGCTACATGCCAGAGCTAGTTTCAGACTGTACATCTAAGACATTTAAGGCAGTTCTATGATATCTTAAAACCCACTTCCTCTAAACAGACCTATTCTGTCCTGAATGCTTGTTCCAACTTACTCTAGTACACATATTCACTAATCACATAC
The DNA here is from genome assembly GCF_019279795.1 of Protopterus annectens. Taxonomy (NCBI): domain Eukaryota; kingdom Metazoa; phylum Chordata; order Ceratodontiformes; family Protopteridae; genus Protopterus; species Protopterus annectens. The sequence continues at coordinate 421,717,435 of NC_056746.1, forward strand.
TCCGGTGGTTGCTGGAGCCAGCCAAGATAACCACAAATGATAAGAGTGGAGGAGGACTCCATGCTGCGTAGTTGGATTGCTGAAACCTAGAAGTCATATGGCAGCAAAGCTGAAGGAAAAAAAAAAGAAAAATACTACTATAAGCTTATGCTTCAAAATACACACCTGAGTCACTCATCTAGATTGAGTGATGGCTAAATGGGCTAAAAATTCCACACACCACAGCAAGGGCTGTTGACAAACTGTCTTACAGCTACTTACAAGTCTTAGCTATTACAGTCAGAAGGGTCACTGACCTTCAGTATGCAGTTTACTAACTCAAGTTTCCAAGAGTTAGGGAAGATACCTGAGTTACTGACAACTCGTAGACATAAGCTATATAGATAAGGAGTGCAGCTACTACCTTCTTTTAGCAAAAGGGGGTGCAGGCTATTAACTACTGGTGGTCAGTTTTCATTAAGTTTTGCTAGTTGTTTATGAAACTAGCTAGAGGATTACTTCCTCAATGCAAAGGATGTGACATGTTATTTTTAATTGGTGAGAAGGGTAAGCATTCTGGTGGCATGATCAAATTATAACTTTTAAGAACCCATGGTAATGCACTGCAATCACCACTTTATTTTTGGGAGGGGGGTTGCTCTCTTTTTCTCTCACACAACCCCTTCTTACTCCCCCAGACTTGTTCCAAATTTAAGTTGGGGCCGGCAAAGAGAATAAGGCATATTGAGACAGTGTCATGTTGCTAATGTGGAAGTATTTTCCTTTTTATCCCTGCCTCTGCACATGCCCAGTAACTCCCTGAGGGCAGGATGTGCAATGGGCATCAGTGCTGGACCAATACACTACCCGCCTCAAAGTAGCTAGCTCTTCACAGTTGTTTCACATGTATCCACCAGGGAAATCAAAGTGATCATATGCCCCAAGTATGCGACCCTCCCTTCTTCCATTCAGCCTCTCAGGTACCCAGGCTGATAACGGAAGCTGTAGTCATGCAATCACTTTGCCAGACAGAACATATACAATAGAAACAGCTTTATATATGCAACCCACAGAACACAGGCTGGGTACTGCAAGCTCCATCTACACTATCCTACAACGTCTGAAGAATTAGTGATTCTGTACTCTTAAACTGGTAAAAATGTCCTCAGGTTGGCCATTGTCTCTATGCTATCCCAGCAATAACCATAGGATAACAGCATTAGAAAGGCAGTATGCAAGTATGGCTCAGTGTGGGACTTTGTATAAAAAATGGGTAAGAACTGCATTTACTTATTTGTTTAATTTCCTTAAAAAAAGTAAATCCTACTGAGGCAAAAGCTCTTTTATACGGCCAAAATAAAGAATAAAGTTCCATGGTATAAGCCTAGGGAAAACTAATCAATATTTAAACAGCTTGTCTTGTGAAAGTAGAATTCTCAGCAGAAATTCTTGTGGAATGAATAGTATGCATTCTACACCTGGACATCATTAGAGTCCAGTATCTTACCACAGATGATGAAAAACAATAATCCTGAGCAATCTACTACCATGAAACTCATTTATGCCCCACATTTAAGTGACATCTGCTCTAGAAAGCCACAAGCTATTAGCATTGTTTTTAAACACATGCTCTTTGTATAATCAGGTCAGATTACAAATTAATTTACAATAAGTTGCAATCCAGTTCACTATTTAAATTACTGTCCTCAACAAACATACTTCAAGTCAGATTTATATAGTACATGAATGCTGTCTATGACAAAAGGCTTCACAAACAATGAATCAGCAAGCTGTTGTCCATGTCTTCTCTTGATTTAATTCAATTAATGTCAGTATTATCAATAAAAATCTTAGATGACTAACTAGTAACAGCCACATTCTCATGAAGAAGGATCACTGTTTAACACATCACAGCTGCTGATAAGATATCAGTAAACAAAGGAACTTAATCTTTCTTCTGACAAGTACCTAATTACCTGCACAAAGGATGATCAATGCAAGAATTATTTTCTTCCTTTGTGAACTAAAATAATGCAGATTATTTACACAGCTATCTCATGATGCTTGAATTGCAACAAGACGTAGAAGCTGAATAGCCCTGGAAATGGAACATATTTCTCAGTTAATAGTGTAACTAACAGCCTCACATTTACTTTTTGCCTAAAAACCTGCAGAAAATATTGTGCTTAATATACGTTAAGTAAACATAATATCTGTTTTACATAGATAACATCTACTGATCTTATTAGTTAAATCACATTACATTATGTCAGGATACGTCTGCATTAGAAATATGTGTTATGCCAGCTTCTGTTAAGATGATCCTTTTAAGGTAAACCTTTAGACATAAACTGCACTGCTTGTATTATATAAACTTAAAATTTTGCTTTACTTGTATATTAATTTGGTACTACTTTTTGGCAAAGCTTCACACCTACAGTCAATGCCTTTCTACTTAGTTCATAACAAACCTGAAGTTCAGGGTAAAGTAAGATACATAGGCAATAGTGAAATCCCCATATGGATCATCAGGAACGACACCAGAAATGAGCATCAGTATATCATATTGAGGCAAAACTAAGTAATATAGTTGAACATGGAAATTTCATGATACAGATTAAAAGGAAGGGGACTGAAGAAAAACAAGCATTAATATAACTGCATTAATAATTTATTTACCTTATTAAAGTTCACTTCAGCTGTTTTCTGTTCCTAAAGTGCTAAATATCCACAAAACATTAATGGCTTGACAATACTTCCACCCTTGCATGTGCCTGTCCTTTATAAATTTCAAGTACCCACTGCTGCACACAGTTGTATTTCTGAATGTGATTGGTTACTTTAGCAATAATCGACAACTGGGTGTTGTATATTGAAGATTTACCCACGGTTGGTGTGGTTTAAGTCAACCATGGGTAAATATTCAATATACCACACACAGGAGTCAGTTATTACTAGTATACAATGACATTATTTAAGAAACAAATTACTTCATTTTCTTAAATGTCTTTGTATAATGGTGCCATGGTGTTCTTCTATGTTATTTCCTGATTCTGTCCTTTGATGATGTACTGCGCATGCGTATGAGACTTCCATTCCCAGGCTTACTCAGTACATCTCTGCTTTAGTAAGCAACCAACAAACCTCAGTTGCTATTTTTTTTTTTGAAAGAAAAAAAAACTGGAAGCTCCCAACAGTTTAGATGTATGAGAGAGAGGGGAAAATACAAGGAAAATCAGGTATGTTTTAGTTTGCAGTACGTACTTGATTTTCCTTGTGTTTTCTGTGCTCTCGTAGGTACTTCTCGATCTTTTGTTTGAAAAAATGTAAATACATGTGCATTGTCTGAAGGAAATACAGTCTGAAACTGAAATGCCTGTCATTATTTAGTTACTTTGTTCCTCAGTGATTTGTTGGAAAAAAACAAAATTATATGAGAAATGAAGTTACTAAATAATGACATGCTTTTTAGTTTCAGAGTCTTTTGCTTAGACTAATGCTTGTATAAGAGATAGCAATTAAAAAAAAAGTGTGGCCGCTCAATGGTACTGTAGCAGCTGGACTTTTGCTGCTGGTATATTGTCCATTTACAATGGGCATGCTGGTTGAGCTGACCAATCATCGCACTCATTTTTGAATGTTAATGGCCAGATTGTATAGTTATCTGTAGCCAATGAATTTGGGCTAACAGCAGTAGGTGAGGGTTGGGGATCTAAGGCCTTTAATTACTATGACTGGCAACCCTACCCATCAATACTTTTCTTTTATTGATTGGCTATGTTTTGCAGCTCAGCTGTACCCCATAGCAGTGTCACATTAAGTTCTATAATTATAATGGGAAGAGGTAACAGCAGGCATAACTACATAAATGTAAATGGTAAGCAGTGTATTTGCTGGCCTGTTTTTAAGACAGCCCAGTAGTTAGCAACTTAAGAGGATTTTGTTTTGTCATGGTCACGTACATTTTAACCATTATTTAAAACACTACAGATAGTATAAGCTGCATTAAGTGCTGCAGCTGAGATAAGAGCAATCAGTAATGTGACCGATAACAAAAAGGAAAATACAAATACAGTTTTCTTATAAAAATAATTTCTTAACAAATTTGGAGGGACTGCAAAGAAGATATAGACCTACAGTCTAGTTACCTTCTGTACCAAGTATGCCTTTCTTGTTTACTCTGTTACAGTAAATATTGTGTTGAGTTCAGCAGCCCCCTAAACATGTAGCACAATACATTTCTTACATCTATGTGTATAGCGCTCTGTGACAGAAAAATGTGCCAGAAAATTATGACAGATATTTATTAAATACCTGCAGGTCTGGACTAGAAAAATGCTGTTTAGTGATGGTCATCAAATTATGTGCAGCATCACATCTATGCATCTTTGACTAGCAATTATAGAATCATCCTGGTAAGCATAGCCTTTTATAATTGCCTTCAGCATCCTGAGCTGCTTTTCTAGGAAATGTTAATTTATAGCCATTTCCCACATTACTGCCATACCTCTCAAATGTCCAGATTTTCGCAGAATGCCCAGATATTTGCCTCATATTTTTGATCTTTTCCTCATAAAATTTGTGGTTTTCTGGCAAACCACTGAGGATTGAGATTGAAGTCAATAAATAATGACATACCTTTGAGTTTCAGACTTTATATCCTTCAGAAAATGCATGCTGACACAAATCCTGTTATTCTAGCACCTTTCTACATTTATAAGAACAACATTTAAAATATGTCCCTATGTTTGGGGCTTTGTTCTGCCATTATTTGGGCTTTGTCCAGATTTCCTTCATTAGCAAGATGAGAGGTATGATTCCTGTTATGGAAACAAATATAATTTTAAACTAGCATACCAAAATCTAAGCCACTCTTAGCAGAAAAGTATCTCATACCAAAATTACTGTATGGTACAGTGGCTATTGGCAACCCCACAAAAATGCATTCTCATTAAAATGTCTGCAGCATCGAATAACATTGCCCAATTTACTTCAGGTTAGTCAACTCTCACCCATCACTGCAAGGTGCTAAATTCCCTAAACCGGATGATCAGATAAATCAAATCAAATACTAACTGTAGCATTTATTTACAAACTGCTGCACACTAACCCTTATTCAACATTCTTCCAGTTGTTCTTTTGGTATATACCAACAAGAAATCTTAGATCAACAAATACCTACTCCATACGGCAAAAAAATAAATGTAAAACATTGTAACCAAGCTCCAAGAAGTTATCTGAAATTTCTGCAGGACAAATGACCAGTACAGGTGCTCCTCTACTTACAAAAAGGTTATGTTCCTGAGGGTTTGTCGTAAGTTGAAAATGTTCATAAGTCCAACACACCCTTGGCAATTAATGGAATGTGCTCAAAATTGTGCCAATAACCAATAACCACCAGAATGGTACCAGTAACTACCAATAACCACCAAAAAAATACCACCATTGTACCAATAACCACCAAAGAAGCACAAATATGTAAAATAAAGATGAAAATAATCACGCTGTACAACAAAGGTGATTAGTGGAGTATTTAATTAAAGCGCCAATAATACTTGACAGTAGTATATATTTTTTGACAGTAGTGTATTTTTTACCAACCTTAAACAGTAGTTTAATGTATAATAGCATAATACTGTACATAACACTTAGGTAAAGGATGGTGATGAGTGCACAGATGAAACTCCATCAGGAACTGCGAATACTCATAGAACCTCCTGTGGATGTAGATGGCATTGGTCCTTGTTCTTTTTGTTCTTGCGTATTGTGTCCCACCTTAGCTCTCTTGAGATATTTATCAAGAGATGTCTGCACAGCTAATTTTTTTCTTATCATCATAAATCGTCCTGTAGCAGGCAAAAGCTTTGTGAATAATTGTATACACTTTTGTAAACCTTTCAGTGTTTGGGTCCTGAGACTCAAAAGAAGCAACTGCCTTCATGCTGAAGTTGTCAGCCAGCTGCTTACAGGTGAATTTCTTGGGTTCCACAGTTTTGTGTTCTTCCTCTATGACTTCTTCCCAGGCCCTTTGTAACTCTAACACCATCAAATCCTCATTGTTCAGCTCCTTACTGTGGCATTCCAACACTTCATGGCTATCTTCTTCTTCAATTTCCAGTTGCAGTTGCCTGCCCAGTTCCACCGTCTCACTGGCCACTGAAGACACTGCCTCTATAATTAAACTGAAGTTGTTGGTAAATCCTGGGCACAGCTTCTTCCAAACAACATTCATAGTGGTGATCTTTACCTCACACCAGAAAGCATCAATGTTCTTCATTGTACAAGTAAATACAGAAGGAGAAATCAGCACCTAAAGTCTCTAGCTCCGATGAACTAGAACAACTCAGTAAAAAAGCTCAAATGGTACTGTAGGAACTGCAGGAACCTAATCAACCACAATGATTTTTAAGGGTTTGACTTGATTATTATTTTTTATCTAATGAAGTCCATTTCTGTGGACGAAAATGAGGTGATAAATGTTAATGCATTAATTTGATTGTATGGAGTGCTTAATAAATGTTCTTAATTGCCTTGTAGATGTTGTAGTTATTCCAAAACTCTCAGTGTTACTCCACTGTTCCCTTCTGTCTCCTTCACAGTCCATGTGAAGGTTCTGTGCAGGCATTAAGCCTTAAAATTGCTATGGCACCTTGATCCACCAGCTGAAGGACAGAGGTGGTATTGGGAGACAGGTACACCACCTTGGTATTGTCGTGAAAATTGTCCAGGAATGGTGGATGACCTGGGGCATTGTCTATGACAAGCAATATCTTGAAGAGCAGATTTTTGTTGCAGCAGTACTTTTCCATCTCATTTGAAAATGAACTGAAAAAACAATCTTCCATACAACAGAAATTGTAGCTTTGACTACACCCTTGAGGGCCCTGGAGTTTTCAGAATGATAGATTAAAGGGCAGTCGCATGCACAAACTCAAAAAATGTTTATTTTATCATGGTTTTAGTGTTTCCTACATTTTAACACTACTCTAGGACTATTTACAGGTTTTTAAATATTTTATATGTAATTTCTGAGTCTGACCACTTGGTATAGCATCTTGAAGTGATTCTGATTGTTTAGTCTGCCTCTAGGTAACCCACAATGCTGCACCTGTCTGTAAAGAAATACATCATGCAGGCCTCTTTCTTCCTAAAGCTCCTGTCACTGCATTGATTTTACATAGATACACTGCTGTCTTTCAGTCAGTTTTAAGTAACATTTCATGCCATTCAATGACTACTGAAAACACAAACAGTGCAAATGCCACATAACAGACTTTCAAAGTGCTTTTTTATTGTTGTTTCTTTTTAGAATGGCTAAATTGCAGTGTTCTGTGAAGCCTGAATTGTACTACTTCAACTCATCTCCAGAACACTGGCATAATGGGTAAGTTATTTACTTTGCAAACATAAGGTGCATGGTTTGATTCTCACATGGGGCAATTGATTAGGCTTAAATGGCCTACAATAACTGTTAGGCTAGTATGAACCCTTCACACTTAACTTCCCTAGCTGTCAAAGTGCTAAGGATAATTTGAGCTATTACCTGCTGTGATTGACAGCTCACAACAGGAGACTTGACTCTCTACTGTTTACTTGTCCTAGCCTTTAATGTCTTTATGGACAGGGGAAGGACCAGGGAGTGACATCATAGCATGGGTGGATTTTTAGGACATTCATGGTGATGGCAGTTTGGGGAGGGAATTGGACAGAAAACTACCTGCATTCATTGGCCTTGATGACATCAATGAATTGGAGTCTGCAGCAATCTTTTCCAGAGCGGATAAAAGTTTTTTGAAAGTGAAACCACCACACTACAGTAAGGTACTGTTCTAGTGGAGAGAAACAGTCAATGTAAAATATTTTAAATGCTGTATTGTTGTTTATTCATAGCAGGGACTGTACATAGGGAGAAAAAACAGAGAAGTGAGCATTTAATAACAGAATACCATTGTTGTCCTTAACATAGGTTTTATTTTGCAGTCACCAGTAGCATTTCCATCAACAGGAATGTAAATCTGTCCTTTGATGCTTTAAACCCAGGCATTGACTTCTGTTCTTTCACAATGTATGTACATTCAGGCATCTTCTTCCAGTACAACTCTGTCTTGTTGACATTGAATATCTGCTCTGGTAGGTAACCTCCATCATCAATAATTGCCGACAACAATTTGTCAAACTCCTCAGCCGCTACCATGTCTGCACTGGCAGCCTCCCCACCCACCTTTATCTTGTGCAAGTTTGAGTGAGCCTTAAATCTATGGAACCAGCCATGGCTAGCTGTAAATGTTTCTTTGCCAGCACTCTCACTTTCACCACAATTATTCTTTAAATCTTCAAAGAGAATCATGGTCTTCCTCTGAATTAAGTTGATATGAGACACTGAAACTGTTCTTCCATCCAGAAACTCAATAGTTTTTCCATTTCTTGCATTGCCACACTATGTCTCTTACTAATTATCATGGCATGTACTAGTACAGAACCTTTCACATGTTGCATAATGCATTATTTGTCTTTTACAATTGTTGAAAGAGCTGAAGGATTAATCCTAAGCGAACATGCTATGTTTTCAGTTTTCTCACTCACGTCGTTTCGTGTTATAATGTCCACCTTAGTTTCCATGGTAATACTGTGGCACTTCTTGCATTCACCACCACTACTACCTCCTTGTCCCTCATGCTTTGGAGGCATGTTGGGGTACTCCTGTATTAAGGTTGTAAAAATAACCACAGCACAGCAACATGTCTCAGGTACTACTGTTCAAGGTAGTAAGTCTCATCGTAGAGAGACATGTCATGTCACAGAGACCCAAGTCACATTGCAAAGAGAAAAGTATTGTATAGGCTAAAGACTGTCTGGTAGTGCTACCTCTTGCACGGTGGTCAAACTTCAGAAGTTTGTTCGTAAGTCTGAAAGTTTGTAAGTTGAAAGGGTGTAAGTAGGGGAGCAGCTGTAAACATAAGAACACCAACAGCATTAATTAAATTTAAATATTTTTGCAAGACAATGTTAAATTCCTCACTTCATTGCATTTCTTGTTGAGTGGCTTAGAAGGAGTCATTGGAATCAGCAACAATATCTACCCAGTTATATAGATATTTTATCCTGTTATACACTGTTAGGTACACAGGAGCAGAGGAACATACAAGGCAAACAACTGAAGGGATCATAAGGTGCCTAGCCACATACACCTTTAGGAAGACAAACATAAAAGTTCTTGCCGTCCCTTTCAAGCAGATAATATTGCTCACCTCCCAAACTGAAAAGGGTCAGACCCTGGTGTGAATTTGTGTCTACCCATCCAGTTCATTCATTCCATAATCTTTACCATCCTAATACTAACCTGTCGCATGAAGAAGTAAGTGCATACAGTATGTATTTGTTTTCTTCTGCATCAAGGCTATATATAAAATAAATAAATAAAAGACTGTAGATCTCTCATAAAAAATGTGGATAGATGGTCAGTGTATTCTAAAGATCAGGTGACTAAAATCACATGGTGGGATTTGGAAAGAAAACTTGCATTTAGCAACAAGGAGGAATTGTGGCTAAGCACAAAGTACAGTGGCCATCAGCCAGCCTGAAAAAGGCTACAGGAAATAAGCGCAAACTACTTGCACTTACTGTTTGTGCCAGCTATATGAAGGAGTTCATAAAATGTAAAAGGTAATAATGGACTGTATATCTGGTTTCCTTGCAGTTCAGCAGTACACGTTGAGATTTTGGGCAGATAGCAACACATTTGTGCACCAGGTGCATGGAAAATACAATAAGGATACTAATGTAGTGAGTCGGGGCATCTATAGAGAATTGCAGAAATTATTCCTCTGCGTTCCAATTACTTTTAATTAAAGGTCCATAAAGAGGCATACGTGAAGCTGTTCTGCTGCACTTCCTTCAGCCTGACATCACTGAGTCAGGTTGTCAGGGGCAACAACATAATGAAAGAAGGAGGGCTGCACTATGTTATCTAAAGCATTGGGAAAGTTACTCTGCAAAGGAACACTCCAACTAGTTTTGTAATTAGAAATGCACAAGCAGTTTTACTTAGGCAGCTCTCATCTGTGACATCTGTCATTTCTTTATTCTTTGAAACCAGTATGAGCTGAAGTTGTAGTCAAATAATTCCTTAGATGGTTAACAAATAAATGGTTAATAGAAAGTACCTGAAATGATGTGTGGGGAATGCCACCTTCATGTTCATTTGAATGAAACATATGCTCTAAAAATATACCTGTTAACTGAAGTCATTAAGCAGTAAGAAAAAATACATTTCTGTTTTTCCTGATTATAGATAGATAGATGTCTTTGGTTACATGAAATAACATTCATTACCATGTGGTGGAGCAGTAATGCTGCTACTGCAAATCATTTTCATTTTTCTCTCTCTTATAGCTTAACTTCCACCTGCAGTTTCCATACCCCTTTCTGACTTTTGAAATTATATGGAAATGCACCTCTCGGGTTATAAACATGAAAAGTATAGCAACACTCTTCAGAAATCTCGGGCAAGAAAAAATGCACTTTGTTTTAACAATTGTTGTGAATGCCAGACCACAAATAAAGTTAATAGTTTAGTACTAAGCTAATCGCCCTTGCGAGCCATTTTAAACCTAGCCAGTTATCCCTTGTGAGACTCAAAACCTGCACTTTGTGCTTGCAAGGCAAACATCTTAGCCATTAAGCCGCCCTCCCACAGCAGTGAAATATGATATCTTTATATAGGCTGTGTAATGACTTTATAGTTCACATGCTACCTTTATTAAGAGCAGCATTAATACTGTACAGAGCTAGAATAAATTTGAAGACAATGACCAGTGTTTGCCTAACTCAAACCAATTAAAAGATATGGGTACGCAACCATCAAATCTGATCTGATACAGATGCCTAACTGTAATTTTTTTATTATTTTCAGAAATTTTCTTTATGGCATGGTTGTCAGATGGAAAACAGCTTTAAAATGCACCATGGTTGTACTAAACCCCTATGGCAACCCCCTGGACCCATATCTCAACAATTGTCCCCTATTTTTCAGTCCTTTAACCTTTTGCCATTCCCTATTTGAGAACTGAAGTATGGTATATGCAAAGTACAGGTTAAATACAGAACAAAACATTCCATGAAAGCCTGTTGAACAGGGATAAATCACTTCAAGAAAACGTTAAAATGGCTCTAAAAATTCACCACAGTACTTATAACCTTATGGATCCTAAGAGCCTTGCAGCTCTCAATAAGATAATTATATGTTCATAGCTGTATAATCTTTTGGCTTTACCATTGTCTAAGAAGTGAAAATATCAAAATCATACATTTCCATTTTCCACAGCACTGCAGTTTTTGTTGTTCTGGTTTCAATATCAGAACAATGAAGCTATATCCAAAGAAACATTATTATGGCAAAAAACTAGACCTTAGAATGCTATTAGAAGTTCACATTATTATCCCCAGCTATCAGCTCACACTGCTCAGTTTCCTTCAACTTACCTGTGGAGAGATACCAAAAAAGTGTTCACTCATATTTTCTTTTACTGGACCCCTCTTGCAAAATTAGCAATTTCTTATTTGTCATACACAAGCTGTGAACAATGTTTTGTGAAAATAACCATTTTGGTAACTTTTGCCAATGCTGTTAACCAAGAACAAAAGGAAAAAAAAAATATTATGCATTTTTTATTTCTGTGGTTTTAGTTTTCATTTCTCAGTTGAGCAGTGTTTCTTATTTGTTTTTGTGCCTACATCATGGCCACAGATGAGTCTGTTAACCAATCTACCTACCTGGGTATGAAAGTATAAATAAATAGCTAACAACAATTTTACAGTATTGATTCAATTTTTAGATGAGAGCTACTTTTCTAGTTTTTTTTGATATTTTAATCATTCTTCATGGGGATGCATGCTCTTTTATTGCATTTGGAGAAACTCTATGGAAAACAACAGAAAGGAACTTATTGACCTCTGGAATCAAGCAATGCTATCTGTGGAGAGGTCTTAATTAGGCTGACGCATACCTGCTTATTGTGATTGCTTAGGAACAAGAAAGTCTCACCAGCTATGAGGTATGTATTCCAAACTGTTTAAATAATGCAAGAGGTGACCAGATCCACTAACCTGTGACATTAGCATCAATAGAAAGAGTGGTTGTCTGGACGCCAACAGGGTGGAAAAAAATGGTGGCAACTAGCTTTCATTTTGGGGGAGGGGGAGGGCAGCTGATGAAGCATTGATCTCGTTGTTTGTGGACATCTGGTCTAGACAAGGGCAACATTCAAAGTGCAGAATGACTAAAGGCACACAGTTATTGTACTTATCTTCATGGAGTCTGGGGTACAAGATAAGTCAAAAATATAAAGCGTGTGTGATGGTAGGATGGGAGAAATGGCTTGGTTGTGTAATAGGTGAAGTGTCCAGTCACCAGTGCTCTCTGTGGAGTAGCCAAAAAATGTGGGGGGAAAATTGATGGATATTTCCTTGTTGGCTTAGGAGGTATCATGTTGGTTACAGACAGCTTCCTTTAAGCCTTCTACCTAAAAGACTACTTACTGCCAGAGGTAAGTTCAGATGCACCTGGAACGAGTAAAAAGAACATTAAATACATGTATTAGCCTTCCTCTTGTAGCATTTCTCTACTGCTGCAGCCCTTGCAGAAATAAATAAATAAGCACATTTTTACTTTGTACCTTCAGACAAGTTCAGCCCATATTCGATAGCTGAGTGTTTATTTCAGTAAATAATAGTATTTCCAAACTCTAAGATTATATAAAATACACAGACTGAACATATCTTAAAATTTCTACTCTCCAGAGCCAACTTTTGAAGGAAGACTATTTGTAATATTGAAAAATTAAGAAAGGAAAGCCTGTCAAAAACTTATGTGTGTTGGTTATAAATAAATACTCATACATACACACACACATACACACACACACACACACACACACACACACACACACACACACACACACACACACACACACAGACACACACACACACACACATACACACACACACAGACGTGATCTGTACTAATCCCCGAACTACAACATCACCAAATCACTATCGGTCGGGCATACTTACATGAAAGTGCTTTTCACCGAAGAAGCACTTTCACATAAGTATGCCTTTTGCGGACATCGTACTATGGTGCGGATAAGGGAATATTCCCTTTTCTTCACTGTAGTGCGATCTCTGAGTGAGTATATTAAAGTAGGGGGGGTGGGGGGGTGCAGGGGGGCTTGCCCTCCTGCATAAAAGTAGATTTATTGTTTTTTTTTATAACACACTTTAATGAAAGTGCTTTTTTGGTGAAAGCACACACACAGTTTGTGCGCATGTGTTTCTGTGTGTGTGTGTATGTATGTGTGTGTGTGTGTGTGTGTGTGTGTGTGTGTGTGTGTGTGTGTGTGTGTGTGTGTGTGTGCACGCATGTGCGTGTGTATGCGTTTTTACTTCAGTTAGTGTGCTGGGCCAAAAAAAAGAGGCATAACAGATAAAAGAAATCAGACTATAAAGACTTTAATGTGAAATACAAGTGAAGGTCAGGGTTAAATATCTAAGATATAAAATGAGACATGAGGATGACATAGCAAAATGACTTTAAAAGTAATACATGTATAAACAAATAGCTACATTTTACACATGAATACTTAATTAAGAATGACAAGAAATAAAGAGAACAATGAAAAAAATCAATAAAAATTTCAAAACTTTATAACATTTTCCCTGTAAAAGCCATCACATCTGCAAACCCTTTACGTAATTCCAGTTGGCTAGAAAACACTGGAACACAGGTGATGTGATACTTTTTATCTCATCTAAATGTTTTACAGTCACCCAAGTTAGCTGATTTGAAAGTAGTACTTCTATTTATTTATATAACACACAGTTAAAATAACATAGCTTACATTTTGCACGGTATTATGTTCGGAAATGCCTTAAAATCAAGATCCGAAGATGTCTGTCCAATATGAACTGGGAAAAGTCCCCCAATGGTGAAGTCTCCCTTTCGTGCAAACCCCCTTGTATTCCAGCTTCTTTGCATACATGCTGGGAATGCGATACAGTAAACTGCAGCAGCTGACATCAGACTAAAATACAGCGCACAACGTTTCATTTTAAACTACTGCAATAAATCTGCAAACACTCAGTTTATGCTCTGGCTGGAAATGACATCAGTATTAATATCATTAAGAAGTAGTAAAAATGTATTTTATTGGTTTCAGTTCTACTGAAGGCAGAGCTCACCAATCCAAGGAAACTTAATTTCATCAGCCAACATGAAATTCTAGCTATTTGTTTTAAAACAAATTTTATTAATTTTATCTTATCATTAATTGAGATACTCAAGCCAGGGAATCCAAACAAATACCAAAGAAAATGCAATGAAATACCACAGCTTTCAATGTATATTTGCACTTATTTCATGGTATCCAGCACTTACTTCAAATAAAAAATTTCTAACATGTTGGAACTCAGAAGCATTAGAGTGGTTTCTGTTTTCTCAACTTTTGTAGTAAATGCACAGTTCTCATCTAGTAGGCCAATTCACTAAATCCAGTCTTTAAATACTATATGATTCCATTGTTGTTTACTATTACAAAACGACAGATAAAGGTGCCTCTCAGCACATTTAATAGGGAAAATGACTTAAATGCCAAGAGAATAATTTTCTCATTTATTTACACTGTGATGAACTCCATGAAGTGACAGAAAATAATGAAATTAAACTAGTTAATCTATCATGAGAATGAAGAAGTTATCTTTTCAAACAACATGCACGAAAAGTACAATTACACAAAAGAGAAACTGCTTAACCACCTGTCATCTACCATAATCCCTGTTGAAGTATTCTTAGAGAAATCAAAACATCAAATTTCTTTACCTGTAAGGCATACTTAGACATTGACAAGGATGCTTTTATTGAGCATTTTTTGTGTAATTTTGTTTGATTGAGAAGCACTGTGCTTTTTTTTTTTTTTTACTTTTCTCCCCAATCTAATGTGATTTTGAAGTTGGTAAATATAAATTAGAAAGATGGAGGATGAAGGCCCTGATATGGGGGTGCAAAGTGGCTTGCCCCCTGCAAAATACATTTCATTTTTATATGTTTTCAGTGTATGCTTCTTGACCTATAAAAATCAATAAAGTATGAACCAATGTAGTGAGAGTCAAAGAACACAAGAAAACCTATCTATAAAAATGTACCTGTTCAGGGACAGTAATAAAGAAAATTAATGATCAACATAACATGTTTTACCTAGAAATTATATTTTGAAAGTATGTGCAAGTAATTGTGACCTCAAAAGCAAAGCTCAAAAGGTAACAATTATCCATAATCAACTTAAGAAGCATGATTTCCTGGTAAAGCTTGTTATGACAGACTTTATTCTTTATAATACATGGTATTCTGAATTTTTTTGTACATTTTAAGTTTCAAATGTCTTTTTTCTTTTTCTTTGGGTTTGTATTACTAGTGTCTTTTGTGATAGTATCTGTGATGTAACTATCTAAAAAATAAACTAGAAACAGCCATAAAATAAGAAATAAAATAAAATAAAAAAATGAGGTGATAAAAGAAAAGGAAAAACATTCAAACTATTTATTGAAAAGCACAAAGTAAAAACTTTTGTCTTCAGTAAATTTCCAAAACTTGATCAGACAAATTAATACCGTTAATAGTCCATTTAGAAGCACATGGTGCAATCACATGATCATATTACCATAGTAACAAAAAACATAAAACATTTGAAAAATATCAGACAAGACTAAGCATATCAACATAAATTAATGTTTAACAGATCTTTTCTTTAAAGCCTCCTTAAAATGTAAATGATCATTGCTTCCCAACATACAAGTGTAATAATTACAAAGATAGGAAGTCACTAGTGCCCAAACCATCAAGTAATAAATCGTCCCCACCAAACACATAAACCCACAGGCACTGGAGAGGTGTATTCCAAAAAACTTCCAATGTCCCCAAGGAATCCAAGCAAAATAATAAGTTTAATAGTGAAAAATAAAATAAAACACTTCACAAAATAAAACATTAAACACTTAACAGGATCACCGCATTTTTTGACCCTGCTTGGGACTTCTTCAGATATTCATTAACTTCAAACCCACTTCCTGTTTAATATATACCATTCTGTTAATTCAAAATTATTACCCTATAATTAAATAATATCCAACCATCAATTTATCATCCAGGAGCTGCTCACCCATTTCTACCTAAAGCTAAACAAATAGTATTAAACTTTTATCCAGCATTCTTATCAATACTAAGTTAACTATTAACCATCTCTACATGCCCTTGTCAGAACTGTACATTCAGATATGTATGCGAATAACTGAACAATAAATGAATTACCTAAAAAAAACTTAAATAATAGTTATTATGTTTTAAAATAGTTAAACTTCCAACTGCCTCTAGAGGTCAATTCTATACAACAAAAGTTAAAACCTATATCACACATGTAAAATGCTATAAATAATAAATAATGTTTATGAATATATTAATAAATAGGCACTACCACTAAAAACTACCTCTATAATCCATATAAAAATAGGTGTAGGTCAAATATACTGAAATAAAATCAATTCCAAAATCCTTTCCATAAGTCCTGTATCTTCTTACAATCTATTAGACCTGAATTTTAGAACTGGAACCAGGGAGATATTTTCATTTTACCCAGGGTGTTTACTGGCTTCCAAGATGAGCTGCCAGTAAATCTCCTGGTATTGTAACATAGTCTCCCATTGTCCACCTCTAACATCTTGCAGAATTTCTTCCAACACAAAAAATACAAAACTAGCTTCCCTACATTTAAAGTGTGGTTACATAATGCATTTATCATTTCCTGTTTTTCAAATGTCATAAAGATGTTAGTAAATTCTCTTTTTTAGGGCCCTTTCTGTCTTCCCCATGAAGAAAGCTACACAGTTTTTACACTGAACCAAATAAACCAATCCCTTACTATGACAGTTAGTGTACTTACTAGAGTGAATATATCTATCTCTACTCTGTATGTATATACTTTCTGAATTACTAATAAAGGGACAATGGGCACAACGTCCGCATTGGTAGGTACCTTTTCTCCTTATATTCTTTTCTTTTTCTTTATATTGATTCATCTCTAAATAGTTCTTAATGGTCTAAGTCCTTCTAAAGGAGAATTTTAATTGTTGTTTAAAAATCCTGTCCAGGTCAGAAAAATTCGCAAACATGTTCCAGTTTTTAGAAATAATATTTTTGATAATATTCACCTCTTTATTAAAATTTATAGTGAAAGCCCCATTGTATATTCCATTATTTTATTCTATAATCTTTTTATTAAAACCTATATTCTTTAAACAAATGTTCAACTTACCTAAAAGGGGACTGTATCTATCTTTTCTCCCTGCTTTACTTTATTACTTCCTCTATTAGGTTCACTGGGTACAATCTTTCAATAAATATTGTTTTTAAATTCTCACATTCTCTATTAAAATCTACTTCATCTGAAGTCATCCTAGATATTCTAATGAATTGACCTTTAAAATACTTTGTTTTGGTTTGTAAGGATGAATTAGAGAATGCATTTTTTCTATATGCAGTAGACTTAAACTCTTCAGTAGAAAAAACTTTCTGTATCATCACATCTAAATAGTTAACTAAATTTTTATTAGTATCATGGATGAATCTCAAAAACTCTGTAATCCTGTTAATATACTTTAGGAATTCCTTAAACTTTTCTTCTGTGTCAAGCCAGAAAATACAAATATTGCCATTCCAACATTTAGTAGATGGAGAATTAAATATAATTGTTTTTCTCCCAGGTAGACAATACTGTATTTGCATAGCTTGGTGCACAACACTCACCCATTGCTATGCCTTTTTCTTGATTAAAGAATTCTCCTTCAAAATGTATAAAATTGTTCTTGAGCACTAATTCCATTAACTCTAAAATTATTCTAAAACCTCTAAAATTACATTTTCCTAGATCAATCATCTCCTGAAACAATTCCAAACTTGTACATTGAGAAATAACCGAAAATATATCCACTAATAATCGACAGTAACAAATATTAAGTCCTTATTATATAATTTATTCTCAACTGATTTCAGAAAATCCCAGGAATCCTTTAGCATTCCCTCCTGTTCCATCCAATTAGCTTTTATTTTCAAATCTACATACTTAGCTAATGAATGTGTTTATGACCACTTTGCTGCTACAATGGGCTTTAATGGAGGGTCATTTATATTTTTGTGCAGCTTGGGAATTCCATAAATTGATGGTATAACACGTTTGTTGATATATAAAGTTATAGGTATCACCATCTATCATATTATCAAAAAGTAATTCTTTTAGAGCAAAATCTATCTTAGAATAAGCAATATTTACTGCATTTTTGAGACTCTAGAGTATTTTTTTTTCCACTTAGTATTTTTTGCATTTTCCAATACATATTATGTTATCCATTATTATCATGCCTCCCCCTTTATCCGGCCTCATCACTTTAATGTCCTTTTTTAACTTAATTCTTCCAGTAACTGCCTTTCTTCTAGGGGGAGGTTAGGACCCACTTTTACTTTCCTAAAGGTATCCCTTAATTCCTTTTTAACTACTGAATCAAAGTTTTTTAACTGAGGGCGTATAGGAGGATCATAGGTAGTTTTCCTCTTAAAACTATTGTTCTTTTCTTCCTTATCGTTTGCAGATATTAGTTCTAAAAGTTTCTTCCTAATAAATAACTTAAGGGCTATTAGCAATTTACTCATATCAATCTTTTTATTAGGCACAAATTTTAATCCTTTCATGAATAAATTAAAATATGTTTTATTCAGCTCTATATTGCTGTAACTAAAAATATTATAATATTTATATGTAAACAAATTATCCTTCTGTACTAGCTGATCATCCCCCATACCTCTCAATTTATCATTCTTAGTCCTTCCATTACCTTTACCTTTTACCTGTCCTGTAGTTGTCCCCTTATCCTGTTGTAGCTGTAGTGGTCACAGCATACCTCTCAACCTCTTAGAGCAAGAAATCTGAACAAAGCCAAAAATAATAGGGGGCAATGGCCCAAAAATAGGGACACATTTTAAATACTGCCCTTACAAACTTAGAAAGTTGATAGAATAAAAGGTTTTGCATTAGCATGAATTTTCTGAAGGGTGCAAAGTCTGAATTTCAGAGATCTGGCATTATTTTTTACTTTATTCTTCAATAATTTGCCAATGATTTGCCAGAAAGCCACAATTTTATGAGAAATAGGCCAAAAATATCAGGGAAAAAAATTGGACATTCTGTGAAAATTTGTATAGTTGAGAGGTATGGGTCACAGGTCTGATTTTTATTCGTTCTGACCTTCTCAGGGGGGATTCTAAAGGGCCATTCATATCCAAATTATATATATTTTCTTTATTACCATTGTTCTCTTATCTTTCATAATATCTTCTTACTGGAGTACAATAACATTCTATTCTTTATTATACCTACCATTATCCTGGATGCCTCATTCCTGTAATTGAAAGCATTTTCATTAATTTGCTTAGGTTTAGGATAACTTCTATTTTTTATATTCTAATCTATCCCTTTCCAACTTTTTACTTTTTCTTCTCATAATAAAAGCACATTTTTCATCTACTCTAGTTCTAATATGCAGACATTTACTTCTTTTGTCTTCCACAGTAAAAAGTAAATCAGTCACAATTTTGTTATTCACATGTTCTGCCTAAAAACCATATCCATTTCTTTTTCATTTTGTTTAATTATAGCTTTCATTATCAAAAAAACACAATAATCAAATATTCTGAGCCACTCCTTATAAAAATCAGACCCATCTTTTACATTGTTTGGGCATTTATATACCATTAATCCATTGGGTACCATCTCCTTTTGTAAACATTCTTTTAAATGTATATTATCTAGATTTAACATTTTATATTTTAAGATATAATCATACAATAAATACACATTAAAATCATAAGTGTTCTCATTATCCATGACAGAACATTCTGCCTGTGAAAATGAATAGTCTTTTTTAGTTAACCATTTACCCCAGTCAAACGTTGTGTTAACATTACCAAACGAAAACAGTCCTTGAACCAAATAAGGAATCAGATGCAAAAACCAGAGAATACAAGAAAAAGAAAAATAATCTGGTTCCACACAGCAGTGAAAATCAATATGTCCTTTATTGTAGTAGGTAAGCGCTTTCACAGAATAACATCCGCTTAATCAGACCAACAAAGATAGAATAGCAGTTACATTTTTAAACACTAAAACATCCAATCAAAAATCAGATAAAATGTGCATCATAGCTAAAAGCCATGTGATAAAATACATCTGTAGAATATATAGATCGTTAAAAAAATTAAATAAAACAGACTAAATGAACAATATGTACTTAAAATTGGTAACAAATACAATAGTAAAAAATAATAAAAAATGGACTATTGAAACATATGATAAAATATTAAAATAGAGATCAATGCTTTAATGGCCGTGCTTTAAGGAAGGGTTTCAGGGAAACTCTGTTGTTTAAACCAGGAGGTTTAGCAGCTTGAAGGTGCAAAATCCATTTCTGTTCACTAGATTCTGTTCTATTATTTATGTCACCTCCTCTCTTGGTACTATGCAGAATCTCTAGTACCATAAAGCTAAATGTATATTCTTTACCCTCTTTAGCTACATGTAGTGATAGTGCGCTGGTTTCTTTAACATTCCTGATATCCCTAAGGTGTTCAAGTATTCTATTCTTAAACACCCTGTTTGTTTTCCCTATGTAAAATGAGAAGCAGGTAGTACAATAGCAAAAATAGAAATTTTTTGTTCAACAATCTGCATAAAAAGCAGTATCTATCTTAAAACCCAAAGTGTATATGTGTACAGGCCATACAATTCCTACACATATATGTACCATGTCTATCAGATATTATAGTTGATTTAGTATTAAAGGATCGATAACAGAGCTGACTCTTAAGTGATCTATTATTTCTAAAAGCAAAATCTGGTTGTGTGCCAATGACCCCATTCAACTCGTACAGTAGACAGAATATCCCAGTTCTTTTTAATAATATCACATGCTACATGCACATTACTGGCAAAGGTCAATGGCATCCTTAGTGTATTCCTAGAGATATCAGTGGTGGCATCACTTGAGAAAGTATTGTCAATATTATCCCTGTTGTTAATATTAGTGGGGAGGGGGGAAAAGTATGGCTGGCACTTACCTGATCTATGCCGCCATCCTTCTGCTATTTGAAAATCAATGCGTTTACTACTATAGCCTCTTTCTAAAAATTCTTGTTTAAGTGATTGTAATGCAACAATGAGACTATCATCATCATTAAAAAGTCTCATAGTTCGAAATATCTGTCCTTTCAACACATTGAATTTCGTATGATTCGGATGCATACTGCCATAGTGTAGAACATTATTCTTTCTAACAGTTTTCTTATACAAAGTAGTAGACACAGTGGATAAATTATTTTTAGTAACTATAACATCCAAAAACTCCACTTCTTTATCAGAATATTCATAGGTAAAACTCAAAAAAGTATTTAACTGATTTAAGTATAAAAGAAACTCTTGTAGCCGCTGCTCTGAGCCATGCCACAACAAAAAAATATCATCCACAAAATGTTTATACCATTTGAAGTTAACCTGGTATTCATTATTCGAAAGTACATGTTTAGCTTCCCAATTAGCTAGGGATAGGTTGGCATAGCTATTAGCACAAGCTGTGCCCATAGCTACGCCAACTTTTTGTGCATAATAAACATCATTAAAAATAAACGCATTGTTTTCTAAGATTATTTCCAAAAGTGTGCAAATAAGTGTCACCTTAGTATCAGGGGTGCTTCTCTCACACAGTAATTCTCTGACACTTGGCAAATGCCATACATTCTCCTCGAATTCCATTGCTGCCCCAAAAGTCATGCCTATTTCCTGCTTACATTCATTTGCTTTTGTAAGCAGTTCCTGGTTGTCTGGCAACCCATTAGCCATCTTAATATTCAAAATACAGGAGAGATATTGTGTCAACAACTTCACTAGTTGAATAAACGGGTCTATATTATAACATTGAATCTTACAAAGATCGAATGTTATAATATCGAACCCATAACGTTGAACACTGAAAACAGCGAAGGTGCAGGACATCGAATTCTTTCCCAGGGAAAGAATTCGGTGGGCAGTTGCTGTGGCCTCACTGTTTTCAGCGTTTGATATGTTGGAGTGTTACGGGTTGGGTTCAGGTAAGTGTGCGATTGTGTGTAGGTTAGGGTTAGGGGGCGGGTTAGGTGAGTTAGGGTTAGGGAGTGGGTCAGGTAAGTGTGTGGTTGTGTGGATGTTAGTGTTAGGGCACGGGTCAGGTAAGTGTGCAATTGTGTGTAGGTTAGGGTTAGGGGGAGAGTTAGGTAAGTTAGGGTTAGGGCGCGGGTCAAGTAAGTATGTGGTTGTGTGAAGGTTAGGGTTAGGGGGGCGGGTTAGGTGAGTTAGGGTTAGGGTGCGGGTGAGGTGAGTGTGCGATAGTGATAGACCTTAGGGTTAGGGTCGGGTTAAGGTAAGTGGATAGCTAGTAGTGTATGTAAAGTTTGTTTAGGTTTAGGTGTGGGATTTTAAGTGCATTTATGTGGATTGCATTTTTTTGTGTGTGTTTGTGTTGTGCGTATGTTTCTCGGAATAGTGATTTTTTTCCCTGGGAAAAAAATTTGCTATTCTGACTGTTTGATGTTTGCAGATTTTGGTGTTTAGGGTTCGATATTATAACATTAGATCTTTGTAGATTTCGATGTTATAGTATAGACCCGAATAAACTCTCCTATCTCAGCATATAGATCCTATAGATGCAAGTGTAATAAGTTTGGTTTGCCAATTATATTCTCTAATATCAGGAATGGCCTTGACATTGCCATCTTGTATATCAGGTTCAATTAAGTCAATTATGTAAGACAGGAATCTTTAATGTTATAAGAACTAATAGAATGATCTAAAAAGAGCGTCACAGTCCACAAGCGCAAATAAATCCAGTCCTTTGGATGCGAAAACAACGATTTATTGAATAATCCACAAGGTGCAACAAGAAAAACAATAGAACGCTCTCACAACGTTTTCGTCGTCTACTTTATCAAAATCATTGATAAAGTAGACGACGAAAACGTTGTGAGAGTGTTCTATTGTTTTTCTTGTTGCACCTTGTGGATTATTCAATAAATCGTTGTTTTCGCATCCAAAGGACTGGATTTATTTGCGCTTGTGGACTGTGACGCTCTTTTTTGGTTTTGGTTTACTTTTGCGCAACTTGCTCCACTTTACATTTTAACTAATAGAATGATGACATAAAGCATTACTGGATTTCTTGTTTTGGAAAGCATAGCCATTTGTAAATTCTCACATTAAGTTTTCTTATAGTATGACCACTGTAAGAAAGAGATCAAAAAAGTGCAGCCTGTGATATACACTGAACTTCTTAATGTACAGTTACAATATTTCAGGGCCATATAACAAGTATCAGTATTGGTACAATAAAAAGATGAAGACTTAAACATGTACCTATACTGTTTATAACAATTACATGAAAATGTTCCATAGCATTTATTTTTGTTTTGTGGCTCATTATACTCTGTGTTACCCTCAAAATACTTTTGAAAATACATTTCTCTCTTTTCCTTATAAACTTGAGATTTTCACCCACAACCATCATGATGTCATGTTGCACTATCAAAGCTTGTCAATTATCTGCATAAAGTCTTTATGGATGGACGTCAAGACTATAAGTGAGTACCTAACTTGATTTACTGTCTTATACGACTGTCAATATCAAGATGTATGTCTGTATCCATAGAAGTGAAAAGTTTATAACAGTTTATTCTGTCACCTGCAAACGCTAATGAAAATAAATTAATTAAACCTGTCATGTACCTCTAAAAACGAGCTTGATTAAACAACAATTTGGACTCTTCAATAAAAGATGGATGTGGGATCTGATGTGTTGTTTTTCTACCAGGTTACTTTGAGCATATACTATAATATAATTTACCTAAAGTTAACTAGATTTTGACTTCTATTTATTTTATATGCTTATATGGAATCTATGACTAAAGTGTGAGTACCTAATGAGTAACACCCTTAAGTGAAATCACAAGACTACCGATAGCCAAACACATTTGAAAATAAGAAAAAATAAGACAAAGTATTTTTGCAAAAGTACAAGCCCCAACGCATCTTTATATATATATATATATATATATATATATATATATATATATATATATATATATATACACACACATACATACATACACACACATAGATACACACACACACACACACACACACACACACACACACACACACACACACACACACACACACACACACACACACACACACACACACACACACACACACACACACACACACACACACACACACACACACACACACCATCTATGGGACAGCTGTATCTAAAAAAATAAGAAAATATAGATATCTGCATCATCACTGAAATGTGGTTCCAATGCAATGATAACATGTCTTCCTACCAAGATTCAGTGTCTACCACTCATTCAGACTGTGAATAATTGTTGCATGGGTGATTATGTGTCCATAGTACTATGAGATCCCAACTATTAAAAGACTTAAACTGCAAGAAAATAACCTTGAGTCCTGCTTCCTAGTTACTATCAGTAAAATCTCTTGTCATATTCTAGCCAAGTATAGAACCCCCCCCTACAACTCCTACAGACCACAAGACATTCTTAACCAGGCCAGAGTCCCTTTCCATCAAACCTAATACTATTCTTTTTGAAGAGTTCAACTATCCATCCAAAGACTGGGAAACTCTGTGCTTCCTGGATTTTTTCAATGCAAATTTGCTAGATCAAATAATGCAGGTCCCAACTAGGGACTCAAAAATACTGGGACTGATTCTCTCAAATACAGCCCCATATATTTTTCACTGAGTGTTACTCCATCACTGGACAGATATGATCACTGTTCAGTAACATTTACCATGAGGGTCAAACCCAACTTGCCTATAAATCCTATGGTATTTAGATATTTTTCAGAGGCAGATGTATTATTGCTAGCTTTTGACCCAATACAATTTATGAACCCCCACCTCTCCTTGATGAACCAGTAGCAAACACTGTTGCATTTACATAGTTCCCACTTTACTTCGTGCTTGCAATGGGACATCAGGCACTATGCAACATAAATACAATACTAAGTCTAGGAATAAACCCCTATAGTGGAACCTTAGTATAAAGAAACTATATAAAAAAGTGGTAAAATCCTTGTCCTGAGTAATAAATTGAATACATTGTACTCCTGAAGTGAACTTGAAAAGTTAAATAAATAACTTAGGTGCAAAATCAAATCCTTCAATGATAAGTATGAAGTGAAAATTACTACCTCTGTAATGGGCAACCATAAAGCCTTTTACAGCGCCATTAAAAAACCTTGGAACAATACCCGTCATTGCACCAAATGTTTACATCATTCACTGAGGGCAATAACACACTTGGGGATACCTTTAGCTTAAACTTTAATCCTCTGACGCCTCCCCCAAACTCAGAGATCACCTCAGATTAGAGTCTAATGACACTGTCCAAAACCAAAAACACTAGTTCTATGAGTCCAGACTATTTGCCCCTATGAAGCACAATCTCACCAACTCATTGCTAAATCTATTTAACCTCAGACTTGAAACTAGCTTTGTGCTGGAGGTGTAGAGAACAGCTGTGATCATCCCCCTGCTCAAGGATGGACTCATGACTGATCCTGATAGCTACAAACCAATAAACCTTACCAGCTTTATTGGTAAAGTACTGGAGAGCATCATTGTGGAACTCATGAGCAAAGATATTGGCAACTTACAATCCCTAGATCCAAACCAGTATGGGTTTGAAAAAGGAAATTGCTGCTGAATAAACATAGTAGACTTCTTTGAAAAAGTTTCTGAGGCATGGGATAGCTGCAGATCAGTGTACACTGCTTACCATGACCTGGCCAAGCATTTTGGTACCATTCCATTTCTAGCATTATCAACAAATGTACCCTTTACAAAACCCACTGGATAGCAAACTGACTCACTGACAGAACCCAGTCAATTAGAATTGTGGGGACCCTGTCCTCCAAACAGAGCTTTTTGCTACTGGAATACTGCAAGGATCAGTGCTAGGGCCATTTATATTTCGTATTTACCTCTCTGCGGTTAAAACTGATGTTAGGGGTCTGTAGCTGACATAGTTTGCAGATGATTGAAAGCTTGGAACTTTCCAGAGGATTCTCAGAATTTTTAACAGGGCCTAACATGTACAAACTTATGGTACAAGGACCACACACACCCTAAAGCTAAATGCTTAAAGCTATAATATTGTGTCATTTAGCAAACACAAGCACTTGTGTGCATACCACATAAACAACACCCCGCCACAAAACTGACATGGTCATTAGGGACCTGGGAACTTTTGTAGATAAAATCTCCTTTGACCACCGCATATCTACTGTAGTCAGAAAGTCCTTCTACCTAGCCCAACTGATCATCAAAGATATATCATCGAGGCAGGATGAAGTCATTACCACTCTTTATTCTTCTCTTATTAGGGTCTTAATAGACAATAATGTTCACTTTTCTAGATATCTGTTCAAATATATGATCCAACTTGAAAAAAACCAGTCCTCACCAAGAGAATCAAAGTTGTGATTTCTATGAGCTACAAATATTGCCTTAAACATTATCTCTTTAGCAACTTGTACAAACTTCTAAAGGATGACCACTGCCTTGCCTACAAGGCACCAAATGACTTCATCCTGTGTAATCTCCTACACATTCAAAAAAACTATAACACAATTAACACCCACATACCAGAAATTATTTAAGAGCAGTATCTATCCCACCAGTAGGTTCTGATTATGTTATGGTGGAGGTGGAGGATTACTTCCTGTATAAAAAAAATAAATAAACAGCAATTCTAAAGTTTTGTTGAAATAATATTATCAGTCAGTTTTAACCAAGTAATCTGCCACTAATCGAGTGTCAATGAGATGGTCAGAAATGAAGCTGGAGTGCAATACGACAAGTATTTATGAACAAGAGAAGCCTTCAGATTCCTCAGTGGGGGGGGGATGAGGGGGATCACATTCTCATTAGGGTACCTACTTGCCTGGGTCTCCCTTGCAGCACAAAGCATTGCATGCACACACACATGTTCACACACACACACACACACACACACACACACACACACACACACACACACACACACACACACACTATCATTAATTATGATGTAAAATGGGTGTGTAACAAGAGATGGATACAGAGCTGATTTACATAGGCAGCTGCCTAATACCTGCTGGCTGTGGTTTGGGGGTGATGCCACAGCATTCATTTAATTTAAAACACGAACGTTTCCTACATTACATGCATTAATTAAAAAACAAAGTTCCTATATTATGAATGCACTGTTTCCATGTAATGATGTGATGTTAAACATGAAGAGAAAACACTCAAGATTTATTTTACTGCTTTTACGACAGCACATATTGGAACCTGATTTTTAGCAGCAGGTGTGTGTGTGTGTGTGTGTGTGTGTGTGTGTGTGTGTGTGTGTGTGTGTGTGTGTGTGTGTGTGTGTGATGCCCTAGTTAAGAGATGGTAGGTGAGTTAATTATCTTGCTCAGGCTCAAACCCTGTACCTTGGCTACAGAAGACAAGAGCCTTAGTCATCTACACATCAGTTACTAGACCCTGTCATTATACTTAACTGTTAGAGTAGGTTGGAATGTTCTGAAATGAATACTTTTTGTCATTTATTGGTTCATGCATTTTGTTTCACTGCTTAATGGAAAAAATGTTCAAAACTACAAATTTAAAATGCACTCTAATAAGTACTGCTGTATTTAACAAAAGATACATTAAATCATGAAGGTGAATCAAATAACACAATCATGTATGCATGGTCTTAAAAATGTATGCAGGGGTCCATGGTTTGAAAGCAATCCAGGGACCAAGGTAAACAATCTACAACTGGAATGGTGCATTTTCAATGCATGTGACTTTCAGTGCATTTTCAATTAATGTGAGATTCAAGGGAAGAGAGGTTTACTGTTGTTTATGCAAAGTCTGTTTTCAATGTGCATCTGTTTTATTTAGCAAATGGCCATCACTGTTTGTACTATAATATTTGAAAGTGGTGTTAGTAGCACAACAGGCAGTATAATTGCCTTTGGTACAAAGCATGTAGATGGCTTGCTGACACTGCAGTCAACTTTAAGGGGAGGTATAGCACTCCTGAGTGCATCATCCTTTGAATGAGATATTACAATGAGGCCCTGCATTGATGGTAGGTGTATTACATCCACCTGTCCAGACTTCCCCTAGTAGTATAAATACCACCAAGAGTCTCCTGTAGAGGGATTCAAGGACAAGCGCTACACATAAATTCAGAGCAGAGCAGTGAGAACCTAACATGGTAATTTTTTTGTGTATACCTATTACTGTCTATGGCAGCATAAGGTGTGTTAGTACCACAATAGCCAAGTACAGTGAGACCACTCACACACTCACAGTCAGGTGTGCATGTATTTGTATGCATGTAGCTGTGTGTGTGTGTGTGTGTGTGTGTGTGTGTGTGTGTGTGTGTGTGTGTGTGTGTGTGTGTGTGTATGTGTGTGTGTGTGTGTGTGTTTGCATGTCAGTAGGTTTCTGTGTGGCAGCTTTGTGTGGGTTGGTAGGGGGACCACTTATTGCAGTTGTTTTAGCTACATTATAGGTTCAGTTCAGAAACATGAAAATGAGTCAGTAATGAGTTTTTGTCCAATACAACTTTTGCATGTCTCTGAATTGCTATCTAGCTCTGTAGCACTCACTACTAGATCACAATAACAAAGTTGTGCCATTAAAGCATTTTTGCTGGGGGGAATGCAGTCCCCTACTGTGCCCACACCCTCTGCTACTTACATATGGTATATCTGAGCTTGTTCTACCTCAGATTAAGGAGAATACTCTGATGTATCAGAATCTCTAATATAGCATATATTTTATTATTCAAATTTTTAATTTCACCCTTCCAAGAGTAGCAGTTGCAGTCCTCATAATTTAAACAGGACCCTCACAATAGCAGCAGCAGCTTCAAGTGAACTGGCAGAGTTTTCTTTTTTTTCTGGTTTATCCATAGCTGTTAATTTGCTGAATGTTCAGTGGGGAATTACACAACCCCAAAACTGAAGCAAGATTTTTGTTACTTCATAAAATGTGGCAGTAGCATGTTCAGTTTTATGAGCTTCTTTGGTCTATCCCAGGGAAACAAACTCTAGCTATCCAGAATGGGAACAATGCATGTTTTTCTCAGAAGGCAGCAAAAGCAGCCAAGCTCCTAGGTAAAGACGATATACTGTTTCAAAAGTTAATATTAGTAGAGTAATCGTCAACTAAAAATACACTGAATGAGAAGAATAAGCACAACAAATAAAAGAGTACAGAACAGTAAGTAAGATCAGGTTGGCAGTAATAACCAGTACATGTTCAAGAAATGGTTTCATGAAATTTGCCTGAAAGACCTCCTAAGCCTATAAACAGAAAAAAAAATAATCTGGTATCATTTAAATGTACAAAAATACAGTATTCTCTTTGCATAAGTCTAGAAATGCAGCCATGTTAAAGCAGGCTTTACAGTTTGCATACAGTTTTAATAGATGCAGTCTCAATCAGTGAAAATAACCTTCAATCAAAAATACTGATAAAAACAGAATGCGCTGTACATTTCAGTACAAACACATGTTTGTATGCCACATGGCTTGGGAACCAAGGCTAAAGAGGCATGTAGAACTTTATAAGGTTTTAATATTATTAGAAAGTACTTCAGAGACAGTTAAGTTAGTTCATTTGGATTGCTAACTTACATAATAAAGTATTCTTAACTGAACTACAGTGTTTGCAGACTTTATTCTGAAAGGTACAACAAGATTTGGCCCATAAAAGAGAGACTGGCATGTGTTCAGCATAGTTCTGGGTAATTAACACATAAAGACATTCATTCCAATCTCATTCCAGTTTCTTCCAGTTATTTCCAGATCGTTCCAGTATTTTACAGTCATATCAGTTCTTTCAATTGTGATTTTTCCAAGTCAGCTGGTGTATTTAACTTCATTTAAAGTTGGTAAAGGTGGAACACTGTATTAATTGATACAGGTAGGGTTGCCACCCCTCCGTTTTTTTTTTCGGACTATCCGGAAATCGAACGGATTCTCCAGTAGTCCAGAAAACACTTTACAAACTCCGGTATTCTGTTTAAAAAGGGAAACTGACTATCAGAGTTTGTAAATTGGCTGACTTCTATGCCTTTTTACAGAAAAGCATAGTAAATCAGCTGAAAGCAGGCAGCAGGAATGGGAAAAGGGGGTGTTCCCTGCCAAGTGATGTCATCGTGACATCACACAATGGGTGGGCTGTGGGCGGGAGAGGGGGTTGGATGGGTGGGGTTACTGGTGACATGAGGGGCGTGGCTTTACTCCAGTTTTAGCCACAACAAAAGGTGGCAACCCTAGCTGCTCTGGGAGGGTCAAATCTATTACCCTACCTAGGGCCACATTTAATCATGATCCAGCTCTGGTATTTTGCACTATTTACTATAGAATGATCAATAGTTGGAATGAAACAACAAAGTGTCAGTTGTTAAAAATAAGATCTTTCTTTCCTTTATTCTCAAACACAGAACAAAAGTGGTTATTATTTTTTGCAACTGACTCCTTGATGTTTAATTCCAACTTCTGATAGTTTATGGTTTTCACTGTTATTTAATAATTATTAATAACAGTCATATTGTTCAGCATGTCAAGTGCAGTTCTATGGATTGTGAAGCTCAACTGGAGCAGCAGCAGCTCACCCAGGTACATCCTGGGCAGTCATTTTTGAAGTGACAACAGTAAAAATGATGGTGATATTGGTGATGATAAAATAAGACTTAATGCAGGCAAGAAACTGGAATAACTTTGCTGTTACTGTGCTTTCAGAACTTAATACAGTTTCTTCCTTGCCTTGACTCATTTTTTCGTTATTAACGCTAGTTGGACTAGTTTTGCTAGATGTTTGTGTGTTTGTGTGTCGGTGTTTGTGTTTGAGTGTTTGTGTGTTTGTAATTTTGTGTTTGTATTTGTGTATTTGTGTGTTTGTGTTTTATATTTGTGTGTTTGTGTTTTTGTGTTTGTGTGTTTGTGTCTTTGTTTTTGTTTGTGTTTGTATGTTTGTGTGTTTGTGTGTTTTTGTTTTTGTTTGTGTGTTTGTGATTGTGTTTGTGTGTTTGTGTTTGTGCATTTTTGTTATTGTGTCTGTGTTTGTGTGTTTGTATGTTTGTGTGTTTGTGTGTTTATGTTTGTGTGTTTGTGTTTGTGTGCGTTTGTGTTTGCATGTTTGTGTTTGTGCTTGTGTTGGTGTCCTTGTGTTTGTCTTTGTGTGTTTGTGTGTTTGTGAGTTTGTGTGATTCTGTGTGTGTTTGTGGATTGTGTTTGTGTTTGTGTATTTGTGTCTTCATTTGTGTGTTTGAGGGTTTCTTTCTGAGTTTGTGTGTTTATGTTTGTGTATTTCTGTGTTTGCATGTAGGTGCTTGTGTGTTTGTGTTTTGTTTGTGTGTTTGTGTTTGTGTTAGCATGTTTGTGTTTGTTTGCATTTTTGTGTGTTTCTGTTTTTCTGTTTTTGTTTGTGTTTTTGTATTCATGTTTGTTTTTTTGTGTGCTTTGTGTGTTTGCGTTTCTGTGTTTGCATGTTTTTCTTTGTGTGTTTGTATGTTTCTGTATTTCTGATTATATTTGTATGTTTGTGTGTTTATTTGTGGTGTTAGTGTTTGTATGTTTGTGTGTGTTTGTTTATTTGTGTGGGTGTGTTTGTGTGGGTGTGTTTGTGTGTTGTGTTTGTCTTTGTATGTTTGACTTTCTGTTTGTGTGTTTGTGTCTGAGTGTTTCTGTGTTTATGTGGTTTATTACTTGTTTTTTGCTTGTGTGTTTGTGCCTGTCTCTGTTTATGTGTTTGGTTTTGTGTCTTTTTTATTTGTGTTTGTGAGTTTCGGTGTTTGTGTGATGGTGTTTGTGTGTTTGTATGTTTGTGTGTTTGTGTGTTGTATTTGTGTTTGAGTGTTTTTGTGTTTGTGTGTTTCTGTTTCTGTTTGTGTGTTTGTGTGTTTGTGTTTGCATTTGTGTGTCTGTGTTTTGTGTGTTTGTGCATTACTGTGCTTGTGGGTGAGTGTTTGTGTGTTTATATGTTTGTGTGTTTTTGTTTGTGTTTTTGCATTTGTGTTTGAGTGTTTTTGTGTTTGTGTGGTTCTGTTTCTGTTCGTGTGTTTCTGTGTTTGTGTTTGCATTTGCGTGTCTGTGTTTGTGTGTTTTTGCATTTCTGTGTTTGTGGGTGTGTGTTTGTGTGTTTGTGTCTGTGTGTTTCTGTGTTTGTGTGTTTTTGTACTTGTTTTTTCTTTGTGTGTTTCTGTCTGTCTCTGTCGGTTTATGTTTGTGTGTTTGTGTTAGTGTGTTTTTGTTTGTATGTGTGTGTTTGTGTTCTATTTGTGTTTGTGTGTTTTGTGTATTTCTGTTTTGTGTGTTCGTATGTTTTTGTTTGTGTGTTTGTACATTTGTATGTTTCTGTTTCTCTTTGTGTGTTTGTGTTAGTGTGTTTATTTTTGTGTGTTTGTGTATTTGTGCATGTTTGTGTGTTTCTGTGGGTGTGTTTCTGTGTTGTGTTTGTGATTCTAATTTGTATGTTTAAATTTCTGTTTCTGTGTGTTTGTGTGTTTGCATTTGTGTGTCTTTGTGGGAGTGTGTTTGTGTGTTTACTGTTTCTGTGTTTGTGGGAGTGTATTTGTGTGTTTGTGTCTGTGTGTTTCTGTATTTGTGTGTATTTGTACTTTATCTTTGTTTGTATCTTTGTGTCTGTCTCTGTGTATTTGGGTTTGTGTGTTTGTTTTTTGTATCTTTCTGTGTTTGTGTGTTTCTGTATTTGTGTTTTTGTTTTTTAGATTGTATTTGTATGTTTGTGTTTGTGTGTTTATGTGTTGATTTGTTTGTGTGTTTGTGTTAGTGTGCTTATGTTTGTGTGTTTGCTTTTGTGTGTTCATTTGTTTGTGTTTGTGAGTTTATGTGTTTGTGTGTTGTGTTTGTGTTTGAGTGTTTTGGTATTTGTGTTTCTGTTTCTGTTTGTGTGTTTGTGTTTGCATTAGTGTGTGTTTGTGTCTTTGCACATTTCTGTGTTTCTGGGTGTAACGTCTGTGTGTTTGTGTCTGTGTGTTTATGTATTTCTGTGTATTTGTACTTGTTGGTCGTTGTATCCTTGTGTCTGTCTCTGTGTGTTTGGGTTTGTTTGTTTCTTTTTGTATCTTTCTATGTTTGTGTTTTTGTTTTTTAGATTGTATTTGTGTGTTTGTTTGTGAGTTTATGTGTTTGTCTGTTTTTGTACTTGTTTTTTGTTTGTGTTTGTCTCTGACTGTGCTTGTATTTGTGTGTTTTGGTGTTTGTGTTTGTGTGTTTGTTTGTGTTAGTGTGTTTACGTATGTGTGTTTCTGTTTGTATGTTTTTGTGTTTGTGTGTTTGTCTTTCTGTGTTGTGTTGTGTTTGAGTATTTGTGTGTCTGTGTTTGTGTGTTTGTGTGTTTCTGTTTGTGTATTTCTGGGTTTCTTTGTGAGTTTGTGTGTTCTTTGTGAGTTTGTGTGTTTATGTTTGTGTGTTTGCGTGTTTGTGTTTTTGTATTTGCATTTTTTGTGTGTTTGTGGGTTTATTTGTGAGTTTGTGTGTTTATGTTTGTGTGTTTGTGTGTTTTAAGTGGGTTTGTGTTTTTTGTTTGTATTTGTGTGTTTGTATGTTTGTTTTTCTGTGTTTCTGTGTTTGCATGTTTTTGTGTTGGTGTGTTTGTGTGTTTGTGTTAGTGTGTTTAGGTGTGTGTGTTTGTGCTTGTGTCTTTGTGTGTTTATGTGTTTTGTCTGTTTTTGTACTTGTTTTTTGTTTGTGTTTGTCTCTGACTGTGTTTGTATTTGTGTTAGTGTTTTTTGTGTGTTTGTAGGTTCTTTGTGAGTTTGTATGTTTATGTTTGTGTGTTTTTGCGTGTTTGTGTTTTTGTATTTGCATTTTTTGTGTGTTTGTGGGTTTATTTGTGAGTTTGTGTGTTTATGTTTGTGTGTTTGTGTGTTTTAAGTGGGTTTGTGTTTTTTGTTTGTATTTGTGTGTTTGTATGTTTGCATTTCTGTATTTTTGTGTTTGTGTGTGCATGTTTTTGTGTTGGTGTGTTTGTGTGTTTGTGTTAGTGTGTTTAGGTGTGTGTGTTTGTGCTTGTGTGTTTGTGTGTTTATGTGTTTGTCTGTTTTTGTACTTGTTTTTTGTTTGTGTTTGTCTCTGACTGTGTTTGTATTTGTGTGTTTTTTTGTTTATGTTTGTGTGTTTGTTTGTGTTAGTGTGTTTACGTATGTGTGTTTCTGTTTGTATGTTTTTATGTTTGCGTGTTTGTCTTTCTTTGTTGTGTTTGTGTGTTGTGTTTGAGTATTTTTGTGTCTGTGTTTGTGTGTTTGTGTGTTTTTGTGTGATTCTGGGTTTCTTTGTGAGTTTGTGTGTTTATATTTGTGTGTTTGTGTGTTTGTGTTTTTGTGTGTTTGTAGGCTCTTTGTGAGTTTGTGTGTTTATGTTTGTGTGCTTGTGTGTTTGAGTGTTTGTGTTTGTGTCTGTGTGAGGGTTTGTGCATGTGATTGTGTGTGTTTGTATGTTTGTGTGTTTTAAGTGGGTTTGTGTTTTGTTTGTATTTGTCTGTTTGTGTGTTTGCGTTTCTGTGTTTCTGTGTTTGTGTTTGCATGTTTTTGTGTTGGTGTGTTTGTGTGTTTGTGTTAGTGTGTTTAGGTGTGTGTGTTTGTGCTTGTGTCTTTGTGTGTTTATGTGTTTGTCTGTTTTTGTACTTGTTTTTTGTTTGTGTTTGTCTCTGACTGTGTTTGTATTTGTGTTAGTGTTTTTTGTGTGTTTGTAGGTTCTTTGTGAGTTTGTATGTTTATGTTTGTGTGTTTTTGCGTGTTTGTGTTTTTGTATTTGCATTTTTTGTGTGTTTGTGGGTTTATTTGTGAGTTTGTGTGTTTATGTTTGTGTGTTTGTGTGTTTTAAGTGGGTTTGTGTTTTTTGTTTGTATTTGTGTGTTTGTATGTTTGTTTTTCTGTGTTTCTGTGTTTATGTTTGCATGTTTTTGTGTTGGTGTGTTTGTGTGTTTGTGTTAGTGTGTTTAGGTGTGTGTGTTTGTGCTTGTGTGTTTGTGTGTTTATGTGTTTGTCTGTTTTTGTACTTGTTTTTTGTTTGTGTTTGTCTCTGACTGTGTTTGTATTTGTGTGTTTTTTTGTTTATGTTTGTGTGTTTGTTTGTGTTAGTGTGTTTACGTATGTGTGTTTCTGTTTGTATGTTTTTATGTTTGCGTGTTTGTCTTTCTTTGTTGTGTTTGTGTGTTGTGTTTGAGTATTTTGTGTCTGTGTTTGTGTGTTTGTGTGTTTTGTGTGATTCTGGTTTCTTTGTGAGTTTGTGTGTTTATATTTGTGTGTTTGTGTGTTTGTGTTTTGTGTGTTTTGTAGGCTCTTTGTGAGTTTGTGTGTTTATGTTTGTGTGCTTGTGTGTTTGAGTGTTTGTGTTTGTGTCTGTGTGAGTGTTTGTGTATGTGATTGTGTGTTTGTATGTTTGTGTGTTTTAAGTGTGTTTGTGTGTTTGTTTGTATTTGTGTGTTTGTATGTTTGTGTGTTTGTGTGTTTATGTGTTTGACTGTTTTTGTACTTGTTTTTTGTTTGTGTTTGTCTCTGACTGTGTTTGTATTTGTGTGTTTTGGTGTTTGTATTTGTGTGTTTGTTTGTGTTAGTGTGTTTACGTATGTGTGTTTCTGTTTGTATGTTTTTATGTCTGTGTGTTTGTCGTTCTGTGTTGTGTTTATGTGTTGTGTTTGAGTATTTTTGTGTTTGTGTTTGTGTGTTTGTGTGTTTTTATTTGTGTTTTTCTGTGTTTCTTTGTGAGTTTGTGTGTTTATATTTGTGTGTTTGTGTTTTTTGCTTGTATTTGTGTGTTTGTATGTTTGTTTTTCTGTGTTTCTGTGTTTGTGTTTGCATGTTTGAGTGTTGGTGTGTTTGTGTGTTTGTGTTAGTGTGTTTAGGTTTGTGTGTTTGTGCTTGTGTGTTTGTGTGTTTATATGTTTGTCTGTTTTTGTACTTGTTTTTCACCTGTGTCCCTCATTGACAGGGGCAACAGGTGCTGACTGATATTCCTTTTTGGGGATAAATTCTTGGTTAGTCTTGTAATGACCCCAGGACCATTAGCCTAGTATCTTCCTATGATCGTATGACAGCCGTTTGAGTCGACTTTTATGATGGAAATGTTCTGAACTGGGCAGTTTTGTCATTATTGAGTCACAAATTTTGTTTCATTGCTTACTGGAAATATGTTCAAAACAGTAAATTTAACACACATTCTAACAAGTGTGCTGTATTATAGAAGGAATATAACTGAATACAATCAGGAAGATAAATCAAAGAACGCATACACATATGCCTGGCCCTAAAAATGTGTAAGGAGGCTATGATTTGAAAACAGCCCAGAGGTAAGCTTAGTCCTCCACTGGCCAGATGCAAATGAATGTGGGTTTGAATGCCGTTTCAATGAATGTGAGTTTCAAAGGCAGAGAAGTTTCCTGCTCATGCTAAGTCTGTTTTCATTGTGAGACTCTAATGTTTGTTTAGCAAATGGCGGTCAGTATTTGTGCTTTTATTTCAATATCTGTAATCACTGAAGAAGTAAATCAGAAAACAGTATGCACACTGCCAGGTTTGAACAAACACTCAAACAGGAACTCTAGTTGAGGTAACTGAGGAGAAATAGCCAAGTAATGGAACACTGGAGTGGCTTGGGAGGAGGCTGGTGCTAGAGAGGTAGGAGGTTGCTGCAAGAGGGGCTGCTCTGGTGGGTCCAATCTATTACCCTACCTAAGGCCACATTTAACCATGATCCAGCATTGGTATTTTGCACTGTTTACTATAAAATGATCATAAGTTGGAATGATCAGAAGTTGGAATGAAACAGCAAAATGTCAGTTGTTAAAAATAAGTTCTTCCTTTCCTTTATTCTCAACACAGAACGAAAGTTGCCTATGTATGGCAGTCTGTATCCAGAACTTCTAACTACATGGCAGCAGCTTAACATTGACACCAGTTTTGCACATATGAAGCTACTTATTGAACAGTTCATAAAAATTGAAAGTGACATTAATCATGAAATAACGATCCTAACAAATGAAATAACATCGCAAACAGAAAGGGATTTAATAGTGTTTCATGAAGATGTATCATCACACATAACTATTTTAGAACGCAGATTGCTTCTGGATAAAAAGAAGAAACTTTGAACGCGATCTTAAGGATTTCAGTGCTGGTAATGTGTTCTCTTGGCCGAGAGAGTGAAGGGAAGCAAGGGAACCAATAGCGACCATGTATTCGAACCAACCCACTCATGGGAACCAATCAAGTAAAGCAAAATCGACCAAAGCCCCCTTTCAAGTCTCATAGAAGTGGAGATATGAAAACGGAGATGACAACATGGAAATCAACATGCAGGGCAGCAGAGAAGAAGAAACCACACATTTGCAGCAGTGAATGTCCCATAATGGGATGGATACTATACAAGCATCTAGCTCAAGCAACCATACTATAAGAGAGGGGTCCCTGATGTTGGAGAATCAAGTGACTGACAATGCAGATGTAGAAAACGAGCGATTGAATGTCATTAATTTGACTGGCTCGTCCGTTACAACAAGAGATGTTAGAAGAAAACAAAGGGCAATGGAACCGGTCCTGGAATCGTTTTTTCACCAGTTCCCTTTACCCATTTGAGACCAGAGAAAATGGACACCAAACAGAGGCAGCAGAAAACAGAAGGTATCAGAAGAACATACAATGTTGCAGAACAAGATACAAAGGCAAGTAAATCAGAGCTAATTGTTAATTTGTCTAAATATGAACTGAAAGACTCAGAGAAGTCACTTTTAAACAGAGGTCTATCCTTTATACCATCTAAAGGAACTGATGTTACTGACTTTATTCTTGAAATGAAAATGTTTGTAAGAAATGTGGCCTTAAAAATGCTGTATAAAGAAGACAATACAAATAGACAGTTTTTGTTTAAAAAAACAAGTGTGTTTATACCTCATATGCATCCACTACTAGAAGC
Source organism: Protopterus annectens (assembly GCF_019279795.1). Taxonomy (NCBI): domain Eukaryota; kingdom Metazoa; phylum Chordata; order Ceratodontiformes; family Protopteridae; genus Protopterus; species Protopterus annectens. The sequence goes on from NC_056746.1 coordinate 421,755,606, forward strand.
ATTTGAACAGGCATGTGAAAGAGATTTCATACAGATGTCCAATGAAATGAAATACAAAAATTCATATAACTTTTTTTAATTTAGATAAAAATGAACGTGAAGCATTGGCTAGCCTGAGTAATAATGATCAGATAGTTATAAGACCTGCAGATAAAGGTGGAGCTATTGTAGTTCTTGACAAATACTACTATGAAAATTTGATTTGATCAATGCTAAATGATGAAACCTATCAATTAATAAATGGTGTACAATTAAGTAGAATAATTAGTAATATGCATAGCAACCTATACGATTTACTGATGTGTGAAGTAATTGACCGTGAGCTATATAAGTATTTTTTTAGTTGAGTCACCCACCATACCCATTTTTAGAGGTCTACCAAAAATTCACAAAGATATACATAACCCCATGATGAGACCTATAGTATCTAGTAAAGGTTGGCTAACAGAGCCACTTTCGATATATATAGAAAAACAGCTAGGGAATAGTACAGACTATTAATACAATAACTAGGGACACTCAAGAATTTCTTAAGAGCATGTCTGATTATACATGACATGATGGATTTAACAAATGTATGACTTGTAACTTTAGATGTGAAATCCCTATTCACAATGATACCTAATGAGGAAGGCCTTGAATTTTTAAGGCAACTATTATGTGCAAGCAATATGACTAGCTTGATCAGAATGAGATGTTTATTGTTGTTGGAGCTAGTATTAGAAAACAATGTCGTTTTATATGACAAAGAGTACTGTTTACAAAAAAAGGGGGTGGCCATGGGAACGTCTTGTGAGAATTCGTATGCAAATTTGGTCATGGCTCAATGGGAGAAAATATATATATATACTGGACACAGAATATCGAAGTAAAATCAAATACTATAAAAGATTTGTGGATGATGTTTTTTTCTTATGGGAAGGGAGTCTGGTTGATTTGCAAGCATTTATTGTATATATAAATCAAACCACCAACTTCCTGAAATTTGAAGGGAAATGGTCCACAACAGGAATTGAGTTCCTAGATGTATTTATAAATAAAGAAAATGATAGATTTATGACTAGATTATATAGAAAGAGCTGTAGGAAGAATGGTCTACTCCAACGAACACGTATGCACCCAAAGCACATTTATCAGAATATAGTAATTAATCAAGGAAGGAGAATATCCAACTTAACTAGTGATGATACTGTACGTGAACAAACATTGAATCTCCTTAGTGACAAATTTGCTTTAAGGGGATACTCTAAACAAGAAATTGAGATATTGAAAGATATGAATAAGATAGATAGACAAGGAAAATGGAGACCTTACTTTAGAAAAAAAGATACTAATGCAGCACTATCAATACAAACAGATATGCAATTGACCCATACCAATGATCAAATAAGGATGAATATCTCATATTCTAATAATAACAAAATGGTAAATGGAGTAATACAGAAAAACTGGGCAATTTTGATTACTAATGAAGAGATACATAATATTGTTGGCTCTAACCCCAGGTATAGCTACAGCAATAGTAAATCTCTAAAAAGACTACTTTGCTATGAAGAGAATAATACAAGTAGGGTGATATCTAGTAGACATGGTACTATTCCTTGTAGAAGCTGTAATCAATACTCCTATATGTCTGGTTCTAGTAGCTTTATACATCCAGATAATGGTAGGATTTATGTTTTTAAACATTATGCGGATTGTAAATCTAGAGACCTTATCTATTTGGCTAGTTGTGAGAAATGTGCAAGGAACTATAGGTAAAACCAATAGAACCCTAAGAGAAAGGGTGAGAGAACACATCTATGCCATTAATTGAGAGGATGAAACAAATGCTTTGGCTAAGCACATGCTGGACAATGACTTAAGTCATAAATTTAAATTTACAAGCATAGAGCTAGTTAATAGGAGTAAGAGACTAGGCAATATTAAAAACCACACCGAACAACATCAAATTAAATGGTTAATCAGGATGCAGTCAGATAAAGGGAAGTAGTTGAATGATAGAGTCTCTATCAAACCATTCCTAAGAGATAGACCTCTAAAACATTAGTTGCATATCCAGGAGAAATACTAACCTACTATTATTTTTAAGAGACAGACCCCTTAAAACATTAGTTATATATTTAAGAAAAGCATCAGATATATTAATATATACATATGGAACACAGATATTATATATACACACATTGTATTTGTATATATATTTTTCATTATTTTTAACATTTATATATTTTTATATGCATTAAGAATGTAATAAATGTATTTTGTGAGTAAGTCATTAAATGTAGTAAGAGAATTGAATTTTTGATGAAATACTACCACCTAGTGGAGAATTTTGGTATGTATTTAATTAATTGGGTTTAAAAAAAATGGGTGCATTTTTCTATATTTAAATGATGAGAAATGTTGTTTAATATGTCTGATGAAGGGTTTGTGGATAAACCCGAAAGCGCTTACACACTATAGGGCTGAATACTAATTGTTTTAATAAAAGGTCGTGAATTTGAAGAGCTGTGGTGATACCAGGTGTATTCTTTGTTGGATGTACAATTTTAGCTGCTGACGATGAAGGTATCTTTGTCCTTGAAACTGCCTCTTGGATTTTTGAACAGAATGAAAGTGCTTATTATTTTTTGCAACTGACACCTTGATGTTTAATTCCAACTTCTGATAGTTTATGGTTTTCACAGTTATTTAGTAATTATTAATATCAGTCAAATTGTTGAACATGTCAAGTGCAGTTCTATGGATTGTGGAACTCAAATGGAGTGGCAGCAGCCCACCCAAGTACATACTGGGCAGCCATTTTTGAAGTAACAACAGTAAAAATGATGGTGATATTGGTGATGATAAAATAAGACTTAATGCAGGCAAGAAACTGGAATAACTTTGCTGTTACTGTGTTTTCAAAACTTAATACCGTTTCTTCCTTGCCTTGACTTATTTTTTCTTCATTAATGCAAGTTGACCCAGTTTTGGTAGATGTTTGTATGTTTGTGTTTGAGTGTTTGTGCGTTGGCAATTTTGTGTTTGTATTTGTGTATTTGTGTGTTTGTGTTTTTGTGTTTGTGTCTTTGTTTTTTGCATTTGTATGTTTGTGTGTTTGCGTTTTTGTTTGTGTTTGCATTTATGTTTGTGTGTTTGTGTGTTTGTGATTGTGTTTGTGTGTTTGTGCATTTTTGTTATTGTGTCTGTGTTTGTGTGTTCATGTTTGTGTGTTTGTGTGTTTGTACTTTTGTGTGTTTGTGTGTTCATGTTTGTGTGTGTCCCAGGGGTTCCACCTGTGTCCCTCATTGACAGAGGCGACAGGTGCTGACTGAGGTTTCATTTTGGGTATAAACACGTGGCTAGTCTTGTAAGGTCCCAGGACCATTAGCCTACTATCCGCCTATATGACCCTATGACAGAAGTTTGAGTAGACTTTTATAATGAAATGTTCTGAATTGGACAGTTTTGTCATTATTGGTTCAGAAATTTTGTTTCATTGCTTACTGGAAAAATGTTCAAAACAATAAATTTAAAACACGGTCTAACAAGTGTGCTGTATTATATACAGAATATTAATTGAATACAATCAAGAAGATGAATCAAAGAGCACATATATGTATGCATGGCCCTAAAAATGTGTAATGAGGCTATTTTGAATCAGCCCAGGTAAGCTTAGTCCTCCACTGGCCAGATCCAAAATGAATGTGGGTTTCATGCTGTTTCAATTAATGTGAGTTTCAAAGGCAGAGAAGTGTATTGCTCATGCTAAATCTGGTTTCATTGCAAGACTGAATTGTTTGTTTAGCAAATGGCCATCAAAGTTTATGCTATTTTATTTCAATATCTGTAATCATTGTAGAAGTAAATCAGAAAACAGTATGCCCACTGAAAGGTATGAACAGTGTTTATGGTAACTGAAGGGAAATAGTAATGGAACACTGGAGTGGCAGGGGAGGGGGCTGCTGCTTGACCTGTAGGAGATTGCTGCAAAAGGGGATGCTCTGGGGGGACCCAGTCTATTACCCTGCATAGGGCCACATTTAACCATGATCCATCTCTGGTATTTTGTATTGTTATTTACTACAGAATGCTCAGATGTTGGAATGATAGGAAGTTGGAAGTATCACAAGTTGAAATGAAACAACTAACTGTCATTTGTAAAAAATCAGCCCTTTCTTTCCCTTACTGTCAAACACAGAAGGAAAGTGCTTATTATTTTTTACAACTGACATTTTGTTGTTTCATTCCATCTTCTGATAGTTTATGGTTTTCACTCTTATTTAATAATTAATAATAACTAATAACAGTCATATTGTTGAACATGTCAAGTGCAGTTCTTTGGATCGTGGACCTCAACTGAAGTAGCAGCAGTTCACCAGGTACATTCTGGGCAGTCATTTATTCTGTAACAACAGTAAAAATGATGGTGATATTGGTCATGATAAAACAAGACTTAATATAGGCAACAAACTGGAATAACTTTGCTGTTACTGTGTTTTCAGAACTTCATCCAGTTTCCTCCTTGCATTAACTCATTTTCTCTTCATTAATGCAAGTCAGCCCCATTTTTGGTGGATTTTAAAATAATGCCAGAAACATTAATTTATGTAAAAGAACAATAAAAATACTGTGTGATTTTTATTCTGCCTATAAAAAAGTTATTAAAGCTTCTTGCCTGACTTAAAGCATTCAGTTAGGTTATTTATCATTGTTTTTGTTGCACTTTTTTATTTAATTGAACAAATGAAAAAAATGCATCAGGTCAAGCTTGAAAGTGGTAAACAGCTTTTGCTCACAATTCTTATTTAAATTTCAAAACCTCATAGCTCAAGGGATAAAACCAAAAACGTAATGGTTCAGGATAAATATCAAAGGTCCAGAATCAAGGACAGATTTGAAATATGACATTGTACTTATATGCTTTGTTGGTAGAATAACAGGTTTTGCATCAGCTTGTATTTTCTGAAGGTTATGAAGTCTAGAAGTCTGAAATTCAAATGTCTATGATTAAGCTTTGCAATCCTTATAAATTTTTGAAATAAAATTTTTGTGTTTATGTTTGTGTGTTTGTTTTTTATTTGTATCTGTGTGTTTGCTTGTGTGCTTGTGTTTCTATGTTTGTGTTTGTATATTCATGTGCTGATGTGTTTGTGTGTTTGTGTTTGCATTTGTGTGTCTGTGTTCATGATTGTGTATTTCTGTGTTTGTGGGTGTGTGTTTGTGTCTGTGTGTATGTGCTGGTGTGTTTGTGTTTTTGTTTGTGTGTTTGTGTTTGTGTGTTTGTGTTTGTATGATTGTGTGTTTATGTTTGTGCATTTATGTGCTGTATTTATGTTTGAGTGTTTTGTGTTTGTGTGTTTATGTTATTGTTTGTGTGTTTGTGCTTGTGTTTGCATTCGTGTGTCTGTGTTTTCTGTGTTTTTGCATTTCTGTGTTTGTGGTTGTGTGTTTGTCTGTTTGTGTCTGCATGTTTCTGTGTTTGTGTGTTTTTTTACTTGTTGTTTTTTCTTTTTGTTTTTCTGCCTGTCTCTGTCTCTGTCGGTTTGTGTTTGTCTGTTTGTGTCTGTGTTTTGTGTATGTTTGCATTTCTGTGTTTGTGGGTGTGTGTTTGTATCTGTGTGTTTCTGTGTTTGTGTGTTTTTGTCCTTGTTGGTTTTTCATTTTGTTTTTCTGCCTGTCTCTGTCCCTGTCGGTTTGTGTTTATCTGTTTGTGTTAGTGTGTTTGTATTTTTTGTATATGTGTTTGTGTTCTTCTGTTTGCATTTGTGTGTTTTTTGTGTTTCTGTTTTGTGTGTTTATATGTTTTTGTTTGTGTTTGTGCATTTGTGTTTATATCTGCATGTTTCTGTTTCTATGTGTGTTTGTGTTAGTGTGTTTATTTTTGTGTGTTTGTGTTTGTGTGTTTGTATGTTTTTGTGTTTGTGTTTGTGTTTGTGTATTTGTGTGTGTTTCTGTGTGTGTGTTTGTGTGTTGTGTTTGTGATTCTAATTTGAATGTTTAAATTTCTGTGTCTGTGTTTGTGTGTTTGCATTTGAGTTTGTGTGTCTGTGTTTGTAAGAGTGTGTTTTGTGTGTTTTTGTGATTCTGTGTTTGTGGGAGTGTATTTATGTGTTTGTGTCTGTGTTTCTGTATTTGTATGTATTTGTACTTGTTGGTCTTTGCACCTTTGTGTCTGTCTCTATGTGTTTGGGTTTGTGTGTTTGTTTTTGTATCTTTCTGTGTTTGTGTGTTTGTGTGCATTTCTGTGTTTGGGTTTTTTGTTTTTTTTAGATTGTATTTGTGTGTTTGTGTGTTTGTGTTTGTGTGTTTATGTGTTGGTGTGTATGTGTGTGCGTTAGTGTGCTTATAATTGTGTGTTTGTTTTTGTGTTTTCATATGTTTGTGTGTTTGTGTTTGTGAGTTTATGTGTTTTTGTGTTGTGTTTGAGTGTTTTGGTATTTGTGTTTCTGTGCTTCTGTTTCTGTTTGTGTGTTTGTGTTTGCATTAGTGTGTGTTTGTGTCTTTGTGCATTTCTGTGTTTCTGGGTGTAATGTTTGTATGTTTGTGTCTGTCTGTTTATGTGTTTGTTTTTGTACTTGTTTTTTGTTTGTGTGTTTCTCTCTTACTCTGTGTGTTTGTATATGTGTGTTTTGGTGTTTGTGTGTTTCTATTACTGTGTTTACGTATGTGTGTTTCTGTTTGTGTGTTTGTATGTTTGTCTTTCTGTGTTGTGTTTGTGTGTTGTGTTTGAGTATTTTTGTGCCTGTGTTTGTGTGTTTCTGTGTGGTTGTGTTTGTGTGTTTCTGTGTTTGTGGGTGTTTTTGTTTGTGTTTGCACATTTCCATGTTTGTGTTTGTGTTTTTTTGTGTGTTTGCTTATTTGTGTTTTTGTATTTGTGTGTTTGTGTTTTTAGTGTGTTTGTGGGTTTCTTTGTGAGTTTGTGTGTTGATGTTTGTGTGTTTTTGTGTTTGCGTGTTTGTGTTTTTTGTGTTTTTGTGGGTTTCTTTGTGAGTTTGCATGTCTATGTTTGTGTGTTTGTGTGTTTGCGTGTTTGTGTTTTTGTGTTTGTGTGTTTGCATTTTTTGTGTGTTTGTGGGTTTATTTGTGAGTTTGTGTGCTTATGTTTGTGCATTTGCGTGTTTGTGTGTTTATGTTTGTGTGTATTTGTGTATTAAAGTGTTTGTGTGTTTGTGTTTGTGTGAGTGTTTGTGTATGTGATTGTGTATTTGTACATTTGTGTGTTTTAAGTGTGTTTGTTTTTTTGTTTTTATTTGTGTTTGTATGTTTGTTTTTTGTGTTCTGTGTTTGTGTTTGCATGTTTTTGTTTTGGCTTGTTTGGGTATTTGTGTTACTGCGTTTATGTTTGTGTGTTTGTGTTTTTGTGTGTCTCAGGGGTTTCACCTGTGTCCCTCATTGACAGGGGTGACAGGTGCTGACTGATGTTTCTTTTTGGGGATAAACTCTTGGTTAGTCTTGTAATGGCCCCAGGACCATTAGCCTAGTATCTTCCTATGATCCTATGACAGAAGTTTGAGTAGACTTTTATGATGGAAATGTTCTGAATTGGGCAGTTTTGTCATTATTGAGTCACAAATTTTGTTTCACTGCTTACTGGAAATATGTTCAAAACAGTAAATTTAAAACACACTCTAACAAGTGTGCTGTATTATAGAAGGAATATAATTGAATACAATCAGGAAGATAAATCAAAGAGTGCATACACGTATGCCTGGCCCTAAAAATGTGTAAGGAGGCTATGATTTGAAAACAGCCCAGAGGTAAGCTTAGTCCTCCACTGGCCAGATGCAAAATGAATGTGGGTTTGCATGCTGTTTCAATGAATGTGAGTTTCAAAGGCAGAGAAGTTTCCTGCTCATGCTAAGTCTGTTTTCATTGTGAGACTCTATTGTTTGTTTAGCAAATGGTGATCAGTATTTGTGCTATTTTATTTCAATATCTGTAATCACTGAAGAAGTAAATCAGAAAACAGTATGCACACTGCCAGGTTTGAACAAACACTCAAACAGGAACTCTAGTTGAGGTAACTGAGGAGAAATAGCCAAGCAATGGAACACTGGAGTGGCTGGGGTGGGGGCTGGTGCTAGACAGATAGGAGGTTGCTGCAAGAGGGGCTGCTCTGGGGGGTCCAATCTATTACCCTACCTAGGGCCACATTTAACCATGATCCAGCTCTGATATTTTGCACTATTTACTATAGAATGATCAGATGTCTGAATGAAAAAGCAAAGTGTCAGTTGTTAAAAATAAGTTCTTTCTTTCTTTTATTCTCAAACACAGAATGAAAGTGCTTGTTATTTTTTGCAACTGACACCTTGATGTTTAATTCCAACTTCTGTTAGTTTATGGGTTTCACTATTATTTAGTAATTATTAATACCAGTCATATTGTTGAACATGTCATGTGCAGTTCTATGGATTGTGGAACTCAAATGGAGTGGCATCAGTCACCCAGGTACATACTGGGCAGCCATTTTTGAAGTAACAACAGTAAAAATGATGGTGATATTGGTGATGATAAAATAAGACTTAATGCAGGCAAGAAACTGAAATAACTTTGCTGTTACTGTGTTTTCAGAACTTAATACAGTTTATTCCTTGCCTTGACTCATTTTTTCTTCATTAATGCAAGTTGGCCCAGTTTTGCTAGATGTTTGTGTGTTTGTGTGTTGGTGTTTGTGTTTGAGTGTTTGTGTGTTTCTAATTTTGTGTTTGTATTTGTGTATTTGTGTTTGTGCTTGTATTTGTGTGTTTGTTTTTTGTGTTTGGGTGTTTGTGTCTTTGTTTTTGTTTGTGTGTTTGTGTTTTTGTTTGTGTTTGCATTTATGTTTATGTGTTTGTGTGTTTGTGTCTTTGTTTTTGTTTGTGTGTTTGTGTTTGCATTTATGTTTATGTGTTTGTGTGTTTGTGATTGTGTGTTTGTGCATTTTTGTTATTTTGTCTGTGTTTGTGTGTTCATGTTTTGTTTGTGTGCTTGTACTTTTATGTGTTTGTGTGTTCATGTTTGTGCTTGAGTGTGTCCCGGGGGTTCCACCTGTGTCCCTCATTGACAGAGGTGACAGGTGCTGACTGAGGTTTTATTTTGGGGATAAACTCTTGGCTAGTCTTGTAAGGTAATTGTCCAACCAGCTGCCAACGATAGAAATAAGCAAATTTTAAAGTTTATGTATATATTTTTTTAAACACATATTTTCATCACATGATCTTGGCTGCTGGTCATGTGCTTTGTTGGCTTCTATTTAAATGTTTGATTTTATTTGTAACCTGTATGAGTATTGATAAAGGGTTTGTACCTGAAAGCTTTGCTATTAAACGGGTGTGTTTCAGCATATTTTAGTGTTTGCTTAGTCTTGTAAGGTCCCAGGACCATTAGCCTACTATCTTCCTATGATCCTATGACCCAATGACAGAAGTTTGAGTAGACTTTTATGATGAAATGTTCTGAATTGGGTAGTTTTGTCATTATTGGTTCACAAATTTTGTTTCATTGTTTACTGGAAAAATGTTCAAAACAATAAATTTAAAACATGGTCTAATAAGTGTGCTGTATTATATAAGGAATATAATTGAATACAATCAAGAAGATGAATCAAAGAATGCATATATGTATGTATGGCCCTAAAAATGTGTAAAGAGGCTATTTTGAAGACAGCCCAGGTAAGCTTAGTCCTCCACTGGCCAGATCCAAAATGAATGTGTGTTTCATGCTGTTTCAATTAATGTGAGTTTCAAAGGCAGAGAAGTTTATTGCTCATGCTAAGTCTGGTTTCATTGCAAGACTGTATTGTTGGTTTAGCAAATGGCTATCAATGTTTATGCTATTTTATTTCAATGTCTATTAATCATTGTAGAAGTAAATCAGAAAACAGTATGCACACTTAGAGGTATGAACAGTGTTTGTGGTAACTGAAGGGAAATAGTTAAGTAATGGAACACTGGAGTGGGTGGGGAGGGGGCTGCTGCTTGACCAGTAGGAGTTTGCTGCAAAAGGGGATGCTCTGGGGGGACCCAGTCTGTTACCCTGCATAGGGCACATTTAACCATGATCCATCTCTGGTATTTTGTATTGTTACTTACTACAGAATGCTCAGAAGTGGGAATGATAGGAATTTGGAAGGATCAGAAGTTGAAATTAAACTACTAACTGTTATTTGTAAAAAATCAGCCTTTTTTCCCTTATTGTCAAACCCAGAAGGAATGTGCTTATTATTTTTTACAACTGACATTTTGTTGTTTCATTCCAACTTCTTATAGTTTATGGTTTTCACTCTTATTTAATAATTGATAATAACTAACAGTCATATTGTTGAACATGTCAAGTGCAGTTCTATGGATCGTGGACCTCAACTAAAGTGGCAGCAGCTCATCAGGTGCATTCTGGGAAGTCATTTTATCTGAAACAACAGTAAAAATGATGGTGATATTGGTCATGATAAAACAAGACTTAATGCAGGCAACAAACTGGAATAACTTTGCTGTTACTGTGTTTTCAGAACTTCATACCGTTTCTTCCTTGCATTAACTCATTTTCTCTTCATTAATGCAAGTCAGCCCCATTTTTGGTATATTTTTAAAGTAATGCCAGAAACATTAATTTATGTAAAAGAACAATAAAAATACTGTGTGATTTTTATTCTATCTATAAAAAAGTTATTAAAGCTTCTTGCCTGACTTAAAGCATCCAGTTAGGTTATTTATTATTGTTATTTTCCAAGTTGCTCCATTTTTGTTGCACTTTTTATGTAATTGAACAAATAAAAAAATGCATCAGGTCAAGCTTGAAAGTGGTAAACAGCTTTTTCTCACAATTCTTAATTAAATTTCAAAACCTTATAGCTTAAGGTATAAAACCAAAAATGTAATGGGTCAGGATAAATATCAAAGGTCCAGAATCAGGGACAGATTTGAAATATAACATTGTACTTATATGCTTTGTTGGTAAAATAACAGGTTTTGCATCAGCTTGTATTTTTTGAAGGTTATGAAGTCTAGAAGACTGAAATTCAAATGTCTATTATTAAACTTTGCAATCCGCATATATTTTTGAAATAATTTTTTTGTGTTTATGTCTGTGTGTTTGTGTGATTGTGTGTTTCTATTTTTTTATGTTTGTGATTGTGTTTGTGTGTTTTGCATGTTTATTTTTGCATGTTTTTTGTGTGTTTGTATTTGTGTTGTGTGTGTGGTTTTGTTTGTGTGTGTTTGCATTTGTGTTTGAGTGTGTGTTTGTAATTTTGTTTTTATGCATTTGTGTGTTTGTGTTGGTATTTGTGTGTTTGTGGGTTTGTTTTTTATTTCTATTTGTGCATTGGTGTGTTTTTGTTAGTGTGTTTGTGTGTTTGTATATTTGTATGTTTGTGTGTTTTTGTTTGTGTTTACGTGTTTGTGTTTGAGTGTTTTTGTGTTTGTGTGTTAATGTTTATGTTTGTGTGATTTTGTTCGTGTGTTTGTGTTTGCATTTGTTTGTCTGTGTGTGTGTATTTCTGTGTTTGTGGGTGTGTGTTTGTGTGTCTTTGTCTGTGTATTTCTGTGTTTGCGTGTATGTGGTTGTGTGTTTGTGTTTTTGTTTGTGTGTTTGTGCTACTGTCTTTGTGTTTTGCATCAGCTTGTATTTTCTGAAGGTTATGAAGTCTAGAAGTCTGAAATTCAAATGTCTATGAATAAGCTTTGCAATCCTCATAATATTTTGAAAAAAAAATGTTTGTGTTTATGTTTGTGTGTTTGGGTGATTGTGCATTTCTGTGTTTTTTGTATTTGTGATTGTGTGTGTGTTTTATGTGTTTATGTTTGCGTATTTGTTTTTGAGTGTGTTTCTGTGATTGTGTGTTTGTATTGTGCTTGTGTGGTTCTGTTTGTGTGTGTTTGCATTTGTGTTTGAGTGTGTGTTTGTAATTTTATTTTTGTGTATTTGTGTTTGTATTTGTGTGTTTGTTTTTATTTGTATTTGTGTGTTTGTGTTCTGTGTGCTTGTGTTTCTGTATTTGTGTTTGTATTTCATGTTTTGGTATGTTTGTGTTAGTGTGTTTATGTTTGTGTGTTTGTGTGTTTGTATCTTTGTGTGTTTGTGTTTGTGTGTTGTGTTTGTATTTTAGTGTTTTTGTGTTTGTGTGTTTACATTTATGTTTGTGTAATTTTGTTTGTGTGTTTGTGTTTGCATTTGTGTGTCTGTGTTTGCGTTTGTGTATTTCTGTGTATGTGGGTGTGTCTTTGTGTTTTCGTATTTCTGTGTTTGTGTGTTTGTGTCTTTATGTTTGTGTGATTGTGTGTTTGTTTTGTGTCTTTCTGTGTTCGTGCATTTTTGTACTTCTTGGTTTTTGTTTGTGTGTTTGTGTCTGTCTTTGTGCATTTGTGTTTGTGTGTTTGTTTTGTGTCTTTCTGTGTTTGTGCTTGTTTTTTATTGCATTTGTGTGGTTGTGTGTTTGTGTGTTTGTATTTGTGTGTGTGTGTTTCTGTTTGCATGTTTGTGTTTTTGTTTGTGTGTTTGTGTATTTGTGTTTTGATTTGTGTGTTTGAGGGTTTCTTTCTGAGTTTGTGTGTTTATGTTTGTTTATTTCTGTGTTTGCATGTATGTGATTGTGTGTTTGTGTTTTTGTTTGTGTGTTAGTGTTTGTGTTGGGGTGTTTGTGTTTGTTTACATGTTTGTGAGTTTTTGTTTTTCTGTTTGTGTTTCTGTGTTCATGTTTGTGTTTGCGTTTTTGTGTGTTTTGTGTGTTTGGGTTTGTGTGTTTGTGTGTTTGCATGCTTTTGTTTCTGTGTTTGTTTTTGTGTGTATTTATGTTTATATTTGTATGTTTTTGTGTGTTTGTGTTTTTTTGTTTATTTATGTTTGTGTTTGTGTGTATGTTTGTGTGTTTATGTTAGTGTGTGTTTGTGTGGGTGTGCTTGTGTGGGTGTGTTTGTGTGTTTTGTGTTGTGTGTTTGTATGTTTGTATGTTTGTGTGTTTGTGAGTTTGTGTTTGTGTTTGCATTTATGTGTCTGTGTTTTTGTGCTTGTGTTTGCGTGTTTGTACATTTCTCTGTGGGAGTGTGCTTGTTTCTGAGTGTTTCTGTGTTTATGTGTTTTGTGTGTTTGTTTTGTGTGTGTTGTGTTTGTGTGTGTTTGTGTGTGTTTGTGTGTTTTTGTTTGTGTGTCTGTGTTTGTGTCTTGTGTTTTGTGTTGTTTGTGTGTGTTTGTGTTTTGTGTGTTTGTGTGTGTTTGTGTTTGTGTGTTTCTGTGTGTTGTGTTTATGTTTGTGTGTTGTGTGTTGGTGTGTTTCTGTTTGTGTGTTTTGTGTTTGTGTGTGTGTGTTTGTGTGTTGGTGTGTTTGTGTTAATATGTTTATGTTTGTGTGTTTGTGTGTTGTATTTCTGTGTTTGTGTGTTTTTGTACTTCTTGGCTTTTGTTTGTGTGGTTGTGTCTGTCTCTGTTTTTGTGTTTGTATTTGTGGGTTTGTTTTGTATCTTTCTGCATTTGTGTTTTGTGTTTGTTTTGTTTTGTGTGTTTGTGTTTGTGTGTTTGTGTGTGTGTTTGTGTTTTTGTGTTTGTGTTTTGTTTGTTGTTTTGTATTTTGTGTGTTTTGTTTGTGTTTGTGTTTGTGTTTGTGTGTTTGTGTGTTTTTGTTTGTGTATGTGTGTTTGTGTGTTGTGTTTGTGTTTGAATGTTTTTGTGTTTGTGTGTTTCTGTTTCTTTTTGTGTGTTTGTGTTGTGTGTTGTTTTGTGTGTTTTGTTTGTGTTTGTGCTTCTGTGTTTGTGTTTATGTGTTTTGTTTGTGTTTGTGTGCTTGTGTTTGTGATTTTGTGTGTTTGCATGTTTGTGTTTTTGTCTTTGTGTTTATTGTGTGTGTTTGTATGTGTGTTAGTGTGTTTATGTTGTGTTTGTGTGTTTGTGTGTGTGTTTTGTGTTTGTGTGTTTGTGAGTTTGTGTGTTTGTTTTGTGTTTGGGTTTGTGTGTTTATGTTTGTGTGTTGTGTTTGTGTGTTTTGTTTGTTGTGTGTGTTGTGTGTGTGTTTGTGTGTTTTTGCTTTTGTGTTTGTGTTTCTGTATTTGTGTATGTGTTTGTGTATTTGTGTGTTTCTCTGTTTGTGTTGTTTTGTTGTGTGTTGTGTGTTGTGTTTTTGTGTTTGTGTTTCTGTTTGTGTGTTTGCTTATGTTTGTGTGTTGTGTTTGTGTTTGAGTGTTTTTATGTTTGTATTTGTGTGTCTGTTTGTGTTTGTGTATTTGTGTTTGTTTTGTGTTTATGTTCACGTGTTTGTGTGTTTGTTGTGTTTTGTGTGTGTGTTTGTGTGTTTATGTGTATTTGTTTGTTGTGTGTTTTGTGTGTTTTGTTGTGTGTGTTTGTGTCGTTGTGTGTTTGTGTTTGTGTGTTTGTGTGTTGTGTTTTGTTGTTTGTGTGCTTGTTTTTGTGTTTGTGTGTTTGTGCATTTTTGTGTTTGTGTGTTTGCGTTTCTGTGTTTCTGTGTTTGTGTTTATTTTGTGTTTGTATGTTGTGTTTATTTTGTGTGTGTGTTGTGTGTTTTGTGTTGTGTCTGTTTTTGTGTGTGTTTGTGTGTTTGTGTGTTGTGTTTTGTTTGTGTGTTTGTGTGTTTGTGTTTGTATTTGTGTGTTTGTGTTTCTGTGTTTGTGTGATTGTGTGTTTGTGTGTTTGAGTTTGTGTGTTTGTATGTTTGTTTGTGTGTTTGTGTGTGTTTGTGTTTGTGTGTTTGTTTTTGTGTCTTTCTGTGTTTGTGTGTTTGTGTTTGTATTTATGTGTCTGTGTTTGTGTTTGTGTGTTTATGTTATTGTTTGTGTGTTTGTGTTTGTGTGTTTGTGTTTGTGTGTTTGTGTTTGCGTGTTTGTGTTTGTGTGCTTGATTTTTTATGTGTGTGTTGTGTTTGTGTTTGAGTGCATTTGGGTTTGTGTTTGTGTGTTTGTGTTTGTGTGTTTGCATTTGTGTGTTGTTTGTGTTTTTGCATTTGTGTTTTTGTGTTTGTGTTTGTGTTTGTATGTTTGCATTTCTGCTTGTGTTTGTGTGTTTGTGCATTTCTCTGGCAGAGTGTGTTTGTGTCTGAGTGTTTCTGTGTTTGTGTGTTTGTGTATTTGTGTTTTTGTTTGTGTGCTTGTGTTTGTATTTGTGTGTTTGTGTGTGTTTATATATGTGTGTTTGTCTTTGTGTGTTTGCATGCTTGTGTTTGTCTTTTTGTGTTGTGTTTGCGTGTTGTTTTTGAGTATTTTTGTGTTTGTGTTTGTGTGTTTATCTTTCTGATTTTGTGTTTTTGTTTGTGTGTTTGCTTATGTTTGTGTGTTGTGTTTGTGTTTGAGTGTTTCTGTATTTGTGTGTGTGTTTGTGTGCTTGTGTTAGTGTTTGTGTTTCCGTTTGTGTGTTTGTGTTTTTGTTTGTGTGTTTGTGAGTTTCTTTGTGAGTTTGTGTGTTTATGTTTGTGTATATCTGTTTGTATTTTTGTGTGTTTGTGTTTTGTATATGTTTTTGTGTTTGTGTGTTTCTGTTTGTGAGTTTGTATGTTTATTTGTGTGTTTGTATGTTTGTGTGTTTGTGTTTGTTTTTGTGTTTGTATTTGTGTGTTTGTGTGTTTGTTTTTGTGTTTGTGTGTGTGTGTTTGTGTGCTTGTGTTAGTGTGTTTCTATTTGTGTGTTTGTGTGTTTGTATGTTTGTGTGTTGTGTTTGTGTTTCTGTGTTTGTGTCTGTGTTTCTGTGTTTGTGTGTTTGTGTTTATGTTTTTGTGTTTGTGTGTTTGTGTTTGCATTTGTGTCCATGTTTGTGTGTTTGTGTGTTTTGTGTTTGTTGTGTTTTGTTTGTGTTTTTGTGTGTTTTGTGTGTGTGTGTTTTGTTTGTTTGTGTTTGTATTTGTGTGTTGTTGTGTATGTGTTTGTGGTTTTGTGTTTGTGTGTTTGTGTGTTTGTGTTGTGTTTTTGTTTTGTGTTTGTGTGTTTTGTGTGTTTGCATTTCTTTGTGTATTTGTGTTTGTGTGTTTGTATTTGCATTTGTGTGTCTGTGTTTGTGTGTGTTTGTGTGTTTTTGTGTTTTTGTTTGTGTGTTTGTGGTTGTATTTGTGTGTTTGTGTTTGTTTCTGTGTTTGTTTTGTGTGTTCTGTGTTTGTGTTTTTCTGAGTTTGTGTTTTTGTATGTTGGTATGTTTCTGTTTGTGTGTTTGTGTGTTTGTGTGTTTGTATGTTTGTGTGTTTGTATGTTTGTGTGTTTGTGTGTTTGTGTGTTTGTGTGTTTGTGTTTGTGTGTTTGTGGGTTTCTGTGAGTGTTTGTGTATGTATTTGTGTTTTTGTGTGTTTGTGTGAGTGTTTGCATCTGTTTTTGTTTTGTTGTGTGTTTGTGTGTGTTTGTTTTGTGTTTGTGTTTTGTGTTTGTGTGTGTGTTTGTGTTTGTGTATGTGTGTTTGTGCTTGTATTTGTGTTTTGTATTTTTATGTTTTTGTGTTTGTGTTTTGTGTTTTTTGTGTTTTGTTTGTGTGTGTTGTGTGATTGTGTTTGTGTTTGTGTTTTTGTTTGTGTGTTTCGTTGTGGGTTTGTGTTTATGTTTGTGTGTTTGTGTGTTTGTGTTTGTGTGTTTGTGTGTTTGTATTTGTGTGTGTTTTGTGTTTGTGTGTTTTGTTTTGTGTTTGTGTTTGTTTTGTGTTTGTGTGTGTTTGTGTGTTTGTGTTAGTGTGTTTGTGTGAGTGTTTGTGTTTTGTTTGTGTGTATTTTGTGTGTTCTGTTTTGTGTTTGGTGTTTGTTTGTGTTTGTGTTTGTTTGTATTTTGTTTGTGTGTTTGTGTGTTCATCTGTATTTGTGTGTTTGTGTTTGTGTTTGTGTGTTTGTGTGGTTTGTGCTTTTGTGTTTGTGTGTTTGCATGTTTTGGTTGTGTGTTTGTGTTTGTGCTTGTCGGTGTTTGTGTGTTTGTATTTGTGTGTTTGTTTCTTGTTTGTATTTGTGTGTTTGTGTTTCTGTGTTGTGTTTGAGTTTGTGTGTTTGTATGTTTGTGTGTTTGTTTTTGTCTTTTCGTGTTTGTGTATTTGTGTTTGTGTTTGTGTGTTTGTTTGTTTTTGTGTGTTTGTTTTTGTATTTTGTGTTTGTGTTTGTGTGTTGTCTGTTTCTGTGTGTGTTTGTGTGTTTGTGTGTTGTTTTGTTTTGTGTTTGTTTTGTTGTGTGTTTTTGTGTTTATTTGTGTGTGCTTGTGTTTGCATGTTTGTGTGTTTGTGTGTTCATCTGTATTTGTGTGTTTGTGTTTTTGTTTGTGTGTTTGTGTGTGGTTTTGTTTGTTTTGTGTTTGTGTGTTTTTTGTCTGTGTGTTTGCATGTTTGTTTGTGTTTGTGTTTGTGTTTTGTTTGTGTGTTTTGTTTGTGTGTTTTGTTTGTGTGTTTTGTTTGTGTGTTTTGTTTGTGTGTTTTGTTTGTGTGTTTTGTTTCTGTGTTTCTGTGTTTGTGTGTTTGTGTTGCTGTGTTTGTTTCTGTGTTTGTGTTTGTGTGTTTGTGTTTCTGTGTTTGTGTGTTTATGTTTGTGTTTGTGTTTGAGTTTGTGTGTTTGTGTTTTTGTATTATTGTTTTTTGTGCATTTGTGTGTTTGTTTTGTGTTTTGTTTGTGTTGTGTTTGTGTGTTTGTGTGTTTTGTTTCTGTATTTGTGTTTGTTTTGTGTTTATGTTTGTGTTTGTTTGTGTGTTTGTTTGTGTTTTTGTGTTGTGTGTTTTTTGTTTTTGTTTGTTGTTGTGTTTGTGTTTGTGTTTGTGTGTGTTTTGTTTGTGTGTTTGTTTTTGTGTGTTGTGTTTGTGTGTTTGTGTGTGTTTGTGTGTTTGTGTTTGTTTATTTTGTGTTTTGTTTGTGTTTGTGTGTTTGTGTTTGTTTTGTGTTTTGTTTGTGTGTTTGTGTTTGTGTTTGTGTTCGTGTGTTGGTGTGTTTGTGTGTTTTGTGTTTTGTGTTTTTGTGTTTGTATTTGTGTGTTTCTGTGTTTGTGTTTGTGTTTTTGTGTTTTGTGTGTTTGTGTGCTTCCATGTTTTTGTTTGTGTGTTTGTGTTTGTTTTTGTTTGTGTTTTGTGTGTTTGTTTGTGTTCTGTTTTGTTTGTGTGTTTGTGTTTGTGTGTGTGTTTGTATGTTTGTGTTTGTGTGTTTGTGTTTGTGTTTGTTTTGTGTGTTTTGTGTGTTTTTTGTTTTGTGTTTTTGTTTGTGTGTTTGTGTGTTTGTGTTTGTGTGTTTCTGTTTGTGTGTTTTTTTGTGTTTGTGTGTTTTTGTGTTTTTGTGTTTGTGTGTTTGTTTGTGTTTTGTGTTTGTGTGTGTGTGTTTGTGTGTTTGTTTTGTGTTTGTGTGTTCATTTGTATTTGTGTTTGTGTGCTTGTGTTTTTGTGTGTTTGTGTTTTGTGTTTTTGTTTGTGTGTGTGTTTGCATTTGTGTGTTTGTTTTTGTGTTTTTCTGAATTTGTGTTTGTGCTTGTCGGTGTTTGTGTTTGTGTGTTTTTGTTTGTATTTGTGTTTGTGTTTCTGTGTTTTTCTGTTTGTATTTGTGCATTTGTGTGTTTGTGTTTGTGTGTTTCTGTGTTTGTATTTGTGTTTGTTTTGTGTTTTGTGTTTGTGTGTTTTGTGTTTATGTTGTTTTTGTGTTTTGTGTTTGTTTGTTGTGTTTGTGCTTGTCTGTGTTTCTGTGTTTGTGTTTGTGTGTTTGTTTTTGTGTCTTTCTGTGTTTTTGTGTTTGAGTGTTTGTGTTATTTGTTTTGTGTTTGTGTGTTTGTTTTTGTTGTTGTGTTTGTGTTTTTTGTGTTTGTGTGTTGTTTGTGTTTGTGTTTGTGTTTTGTGTGTTGGTGTTTTTGTGTGTTTGTGTTTGTGTGTTTGTTTTGTGTGTTTTGTGTGTTGTGTTTTGTGTGTTTGTGTGTTGTGTTTGTGTTTGTGGTTGTGTGTTTGTTTTTGTGTCTTTGTTTGTGTGTTTTTTTGTGTTTGTGTGTTGTGTGTGTTTGTGTGTTTTGTGTGTTTGTGTTTGTGTTTGTGTGTGTTTTGTGTGTTTGTTTGTGTGTTTTTGTGTTTGTGTGTTTGTGTTTATCTGTTTGTGTTATTTGTGTGTTTCTGTGTTTGTGTTTGTGTTTGTTTTGTGTTTTGTTTTGTGTTTGTGTGTTTTGTTTTGTGTTTGTTTGTGTGTTTTTGTGTTTGTGTTTGTGTTTATTTGTGTGTATGTGTGTTTGTGTTTGTTTTGTGTTTTGTGTTTGTGTGTGTGTTTTGTGTGTGTGTTTGTGTGTTTTGTTGTGTTTGTGTGTGTTTTGTGTTTGTGTGTTTGTGTTTGTGTTTTGTGTTTTTGTGTTTTGTTTGTGTTTGTGTTTTGTGTTTTGTGTTTTGTGTTTTGTGTTTTGTGTTTTGTGTTTTGTGTTTTGTGTTTTGTGTTTTGTGTTTTGTGTTTTGTGTTTTGTGTTTTGTGTTTTGTGTGGTTGTATGTTTGTGTGCTTGTGTTTGTGTGTTTGCATGTTGTGTTTGTGTGTTTGTGGGTTTGTTTTTGTTTGTGTTTTTGTTTGTGTTTGTGTGTTTTGTTTTGTGTGTTTGTGTTTGTGTTTTTGTTTGTGTGTGTTTGTGTGTTGTGTGTTTGTGTGTTTGTGTTTGTGTGTATTTGTGTTTGTTTATGTGTTTGTGTTTGTGTTTATGTGTTTGTTTTGTTGTTTTGTGTGTTTGTGTGTGTTTGTTTGTGTGTTTGTTTTGTTTTGTGTTTTGTGTTTGTGTGTTTGTGTGTTTGTGTTTGTTTTGTGTTTGTGTTGTGTGTGTTGTGTTTGTGTTTGTTTGTGTGTTTGTTTTTGTTGTTTTGTTGTTTGTGTTAGTGTGTTTGTGTGTTTGTGTTTATGTGAGTGCTTGTGTGTTTTTGTTTGTGTTTCTGTGTTTGTGTTTCTGTGTGTGTTTTTGTGTTTCTGTGTTTGTGTGTTTGTGTTTTTTTGTGTGTTTGTGTGTTTGTGTTTGTGTTTTTTGTGTTTTGTGTGTTTGTTTGTTTTGTGTGTGTTTGTGTGTGTTGTTTGTGTGTTTGTGTTTGTGTGTTTTGTGTGTTTGTGTTTTGTGTTTGTGTGTTTGTGTGTGTGTTTGTGTTTTCTTTTGTGTGTTTGTGTGTTTGTGTGTGTGTTTGTGTTTGTGTTTGTGTGTGTATGTTTGTGTGCTTGTGTGTTTGTGGTTGTGTTTTGTGTTTTGTTTTGTGTGTTTGTGTGTTTGTGTGTTTGTGTCTGTGTGTGTTTTTGTGTTTGTGTTTTTTTGTGTGTTTGTGTTTGTGTGTGTGTTTTGTGTATGTTTGTGTTTGTTTGTGTTTGTGTGTGTTTGTGTGTTTTTGTTTCTGTATTTGTGCTTGTTTTGTGTTTTGTGTGTTTGTTTGTGTGTTTGTGTGTTTGTGTGTTTTGTTTGTGTTTTTGTGTTTGTGTGTTTGAATGTTTGTGTTTGTGTTTGTGTGTTTTGTTTGTGTGTTTTGTTGGTGTGTTTGTGTTTTTGTGTGTTTGTGTGTTTGTGTGCTTGTGTTTGTGTGTTTGTGCGTTTGTGTTTGTGTTTGTGTGTATTTGTTTATTAGAGTGATTGTGTGTTTGTATTTGTGTGAGTGTTTGTGTATATGATTGTGTGTTTGTATGTTTGTGTGTTTTCAATGTGCTTGTGTTTTTTTGTTTGTATTTGTGTGTTTCTGTGTTTGTTTGTCTGTGTTTCTGTGTTTGTGTGTGCATGTTTTTGTGTTGCTATGTTTGTGTGTTTGTTAGTTTGTTTATGTTTGTGTGTATGTATGTTTGTGTGTTTGTGTGTTGTATTTGTGTTTCAGTGTTTTTGTCTGTGATTTTGTGTTTGTTTGTGTGTTTATGTTTATGTTTGTGTGTTTGTGTGTGTCTCAGGGGTTTCACCTGTGTCCTTCATTGACAGAGTGACCAGTGCTGACTGATATTTCTTTTTGGGGATAAACTCTTGATTAGTCTTGTAATGGCTCCAGAATTATTAGCTTAGTATCTTCCTATGATCCTATGACAGACGTTTGAGTAGACTTTAAATATGGAAATGTTCTGAATTGGGCAGTTTTGTCATTATTGAATCACAAATTTTGTTTCATTGCTTACTGGAAATAAGTGTGCTGTATTATAGAGGGAATATAATTGAATACAATCAGGAAGATAAATCAAATAGCACATACATGTATGCTTGGCCCTAAAAATGTATAAAAAGGCTATGATTTGAAAACAGCCCAGAGGAAAGCTAAGTCCTCCGCTATCCATATGTAAAAATGATTGTGGGTTTGCATGTTGTTTCAATGAATGTCAGTTTGTGCATGTTTGTGTGTTTGTGTGGGTGTGTTTTTGTTTTGTGTTTGTGATTCTAATTTGTATGTTTGAATTTCTGTTTGTGTGTTTGTGTTTTTGCATTTGTGTTTGCATTTGTGTGTCTGTGTTTGTGGGAGTGTGTTTGTGTGTTTTTGTATTAGTTGGTTTTTGTTTGTGTGTTTGTGTCTGTCTCTGTTTTAGTGTTTGGGTTTGTGTATTTGTTTTTGTATCTTTCTGTGTTTGTGTTTGAGCGTTTCTGTGTTTGTGTTTTTTTATTGTATTTGTGCGTTTGTGTTTGTGTGTTTATGTGTTGGTGTGTTGGTATGTTTGTGTTAGTCTGTTTATGTCTGTGTGTTTGTTTTTGTGTGTTTGTATGTTTGTGTGTTTGTGTTTGTGAGTTTATGTTTGTGTGTTGTGTTTGAGTGTTTTGATATTTATGTTTCTGTGTTTCTGTTTGTGTGTTTGTGTTTGCATTAGTGTGTGTGTTTGTGTATTTGTGCATTTCTGTGTTTCTGGGTGTAACATTTGTGTGTTTGTGTCTGTGTGTTTCTGTGTTTGTGTGTTTTTGTACTTGTTGGTTTTTGTTTGTGTGTTTGTCTCTGACTCTGTGTTTTTTGTTTGTGTGTCTTGGTGTTTGTGTGTTAGTGTGCTTGTGTATTTGTGTTTGTGTGTTTATGTATGTGTGTTTGTATGTTTGTGTGTTTGTGTGTTTGTTTTTCTGTGTTGTGTTTGTGTGTTGTGTTTGAGTGTTTTGTGTTTGTGTGTTTATGTTTCTGATTCTGTGTTTTTGTTTGTGTGTTTGTGTTTCTGTGGGTTTCTTTGTGAGTTTGTGTGTTTGGGTGTTTGTGTTTTTTTGTGTGTTTGTGGGTTTCTTTGTGAGTTTGTGTGCTTATGTTTGTGTATTTGTGTGTTTGTGTTAGAGTGTTTGTGTGTTTGTGTGAGCGTTTGAGTATGATTTATGATAAAATGTTCTGAATTGGGCAGTTTTGTCATTATTGGTTCACAAATTTTGTTTCGCTGCTTACTGGAAAAATGTTCACAACAATAAATTTAAAACACGCTCTAACACGTGTGCTGTATTATATAAGGAATATAATTGAATAAGATGAAGAAGATGAATCAAAGAACGCATATATGTATGCTTGGCCCTACAAATGTGTAAAGAGGCTATTTTGAAAACAGCCCAGGTATGCTTAGTTCTCCACTGGCCAGATCAAAAATGAATGTGGGTTTTACGCTGTTTTAATTAATGTGAGTTTCAAAGGCAGATAAGTTTATTGCTCATGCTAAGTCTGGTTTCACTGCAAGACTGTATTGTTTGTTTAGCAAATGGCTATCAATGTTTATGCTATTTTATTTCAATATCTGTAATCATTGTAGAAGTAAATCAGAAAACAGTATGCACACTGAGAGGTTTGAACAGTGTTTATGGTAACTGAAGAGAAATAGTTAAGTAATGGAACACTGGAGTCGCTGGGGAGGGGGCTGCTGCTGGACCGGTAGGAGGTTGCTGCAAAAGGGGATGCTCTGGGGGGACCCAGTCTATTACCCTGCATAGGGCCACATTTAGCCATGATCCATCTCTGGTATTTTGCACTGTTAATTACTACAGAATGTTCAGAAGTGTGACTGATCAGAAGTTGGAAGGATCAAAAGTTGGAATGAAACAACTATCATTTGTAAAAAATCAGCCCTTTCTTTCACTTATTGTCAAACACAGAAGGAGAGTGCTTATTATTTTTTACAACTGACACTTTGTTGTTTCATTCCAACTTCTGATAGTTTATGGTTTTCACTCTTATTTAATAATTAATAATAACTAATAACAGTCATATTGCTGAAAATGTCAAGTGCAGTTCTATGGATTGTGGACCTCAACTTAAGTGGCAGCAGCTCACCAGCTACATTCTGGGCAGTCATTTATTCTATAACAACAGTAAAAATGATGGTGATACTGGTCATGATAAAATAAGACAATGCAGGCAAGAAACTGGAATAACTTTGGTGTTACTGTGTTTTCAGAACTTAATACAGTTTCTTCCTTGCCTTGACTCATTTTTTCTTCATTAATTCAAGTTGGCCCAGTTTTGCTAGATGTTTGTGTGTTGGTGTTTGTGTTTGAGTGCTTGTGTGTTTGTAATTTTGTATTTGTATTTGTGTGTTTGTGTTTGTGTCTTTGTATCTTTGTTTTTGTTTGTGTGTTTGTATGTTTGTGTGTTTTTGTGTTTGTGTTTTTGTTTGTGTTTGCATTTATGTTTGTGTGTTTGTGTCTGTGTGTTTGTGATTTTTTTATTGTGTCTTTGTGTGTTTGTATATGTGTGTGTTTATGTTTGTGTGTTTGTGTGTTTGTACTTTTGTGTGTTTGTGTGTTCATGTTTGTGTTTGAGTGTGTCCCAGGGGTTCCACCTGTTTCCCTAATTGACAGAGGTGACAGGTGCTGACTGAGGTTTCATTTTGGAGATAAACTCTTGGCTAGTCTTGCAAGGGTACCAGGACCATTAGCCTACTATCTTCCTATGATCCTATGACCCTATTACAGAAGTTTGAGTAGACTGTTATGATGAAATTTTCTGAATTGGGCAGTTTTGTCATTATTGGTTCACAAATTGTGTTTCATTCCTTACTGGAAAAATGTTCAAAACAATAATTTAAAACACGCTCTAACAAGTGTGTTGTATTATATAAGGAATATAATTGTAGACAATCAAGAAGATGAATCAAAGAATGCATATGTGAATGAGTGGCCCTAAAATGTGTAAAGAGGCTATTTTGAAAACAGCCCAGGTAAGCTTAGTTCTCCACTGACCAGATCCAAAATGAATGTGGGTTTCACGCTGTTTCAATGAATGTGAGTTTCCAAGGCAGAGAAGTTTATTGCTCATGCTAAGTCTGGTTTCACTGCAAGACTGTATTGTTTGTTTAGCAAATGGCTGTCAATGTTTATGCTATTTTGTTTCAATATCTGTAATCATTGTAGAAGTAAATTAGAAAACAGTATGCACACTGAGAGGTTTGAACAGTTTTTATGGTAACTGAAGAGAAATAGTTAAGTAATGGTGTACTGGAGTGGCTGGAGAGGGGGCTGCTGCTGGACCGGTAGGAGGTTGCTGCAAAAGGGGATACTCTGGGGGGGCCAAGTCTATTACCCTGCATAGGGCCACATTTAACCATGATCCATCTCTGGTATTTTGCATCGTTATTTACTACAGAATGTTCAGACGTGGGAGTGATCTGAAGTTGGAAGAATCAGAAGATGGAATGAAACAACTAACTGTCATTTGTAAAAAAATCAGCCATTTCTTTCCCTTATTGTCAAATACAGAAGGAAAGTGCTTAGTACTTTTTACAACTAACACTTTGTTGTTTCATTCCAACTTCTGATAGTTTATGGTTTTCACTTTTATTTAATAATTAATAATAACTAATAACAGTCATATTGTTGAACATGTCAAGTGCAGTTCTATGGATCGTGGACCTCAACTGAAGTGGCAGCAGCTCACCAGGTATATTCTGGGCAGTCATTTATTCTGTAACAACAGTAAACATGATGGTGATATTGGTCATGATAAAATAAGACTTAATGTAGGCAACAAACTGGAATAACTTTGCTGTTACTGTGTTTTCAGAACTTCATACAATTTCTTCCTTGCATTAACTAATTTTCTCTTCATTAATGCAAGTTGGCCTCATTTTTGGTAGATTTTTAAAGTAATGCCAGAAACATTAATTTATGTAAAAGAACAATAAAAATACTGTGTGATTTTTATTCTGCCTATAAAAAAGTTATTAAAGCTTCTTGCCTGACTTAAAACATCCAGTTAGGTTATTTATTATTATTTTCCAAGTTGCCCTGTTTTTGTTGCACTTTTTTATTTAATTGAACAAATGAAAAAAATGCATCAGGTCAAGCTTGAAAGTGGTAAACAGCTTTTGCTCACAATTCTTATTTAAATTTCAAAACCTCATAGCTTAAGGGATAAAACCAAAAATTTAATGGGTCAGGATAAATATCAAAGGTCCAGAATCAGGGACAGATTTGAAATATAACATTGTACTTATATGCTTTGTTGGTAGAATAACAGGTTTTTCATCAGCTTGTATTTTTTGAAGGTTATGAAGTCTAGACACCTGAAATTCAAATGTCTATTATTAAACTTTGCAATCCGCATACATTTTTGAAATATTTTTTTTTTGTGTTTATGTCTGTGTGTTTGTGTGGTCGTGTGTTTTTGTTTTTTGTGTTTGTGATTGTGTTTGTGTGTTTTGCATGTTTATGTTTGCATGTTTTTTGTGTGTTTGTGTTTGTGTTGTGTGTGTGGTTCTGTTTGTGTGTGTGTTTGCAATTGTGTTTGAGTGTGTGTTTGTAATTTTGTTTTTGTGCATTTGAGTGTTTGTGTTGGTATTTGTGTGTTTGTGGGTTTGTTTTTTATTTCTATTTGTGCATTGGTGTGTTTTTGATAGTGTGTTTATGCGTGTTTGTGTTTGTGCGTTTGTATATTTGTATGTTTTTGTTTGTGTTTACGTGTTTGTGTTCGAGTGTTTTTGTGTTTGTGTTTTAATGTTTATGTTTGTGTGATTTTGTTTGTGTGTCTGTGTTTGCATTTGTTTGTCTGTGTGTGTGTATTTCTGTGTTTGCTGGTGTGTGTTTGTGTGTCTTTGTCTGTGTATTTCTGTGTTTGCGTGTATGTGGTTGTGTGTTTATGTGTTTGTTTAACTGTCTTTGTGTTTTGCATCAGCTTGTATTTTCTGAAGGTTATGAAGTCTAGAAATTTGAAATTTAAATGTCTATGAATAAGCTTTGCAATCCTCATACATTTTTCAAATAATTTTTTTGTGTTTATGTTTGTGTGTTTGGTTGATTGTGCATTTCTGTGTTTTTTGTGTTTGTGATTGTGTGTTTGTGTGTTTTATGTGTTTATGTTTGTGTGTTTGTTTTTGAGAGTTTGTGTTTCTGTGATTGTGTGTTTGTATTGTGTTTGTTTGGTTCTGTTTGTGTGTGTGTTTGCGTTTGTGTTTGAGTGTGTGTTTGTAATTTTATTTTTGTGTATTTGTGTGTTTGTGTTTGTATTTGTGTGTTTGTTTTTTATTTGTATTTGTGTGTTTGTGTTTAGTGTGCTTGTGTTTCTGTGTTTGTGTTTGTACGTTCATGTGTTGGTGTGTTTGTGTTAGTGTGTTTATGTTTGCGTGTTTGTGTGTTTGTATCTTTGTGTGTTTGTGTGTTTGTTTGTGTGTTGTGTTTGTGTTTTAGTGTTTTTGTGTTTGTGCGTTTACATTTATGTTTGTGTGATTTTGTTTGTGTGTTTGTGTTTGCATTTGTGTGTCTGTGTTTGTGTTTGTGTATTTCTGTGTTTGTGGGTGTGTGTTTGTGTTTTTGTGTTTTTGTATTTCTGTGTTTGTGTGTTTGTGTCTTTCTGTTTGTGTTTTGTGTGTTTGTTTTGTGTCTTTCTGTGTTTGTGTGTTTTTGTACTTCTTGGCTTTTGTTTGTATGTTTGTGTCTGTCTCTGTGTGTTTGTGTGTTTGTTTTGTGTCTTTCTGTGTTTGTTTATTTTTTGTATTTGAGTGTTTGTGTGTTTGTGTGTTTGTATTTGTGTGTGTGTTTGTGTTTACACGTTTGTGTTTTTGTTGTGTGTTTGTGTCCTTATATTTGTGTGTTTGTGTGCATGTGAGTTTGTGTGATTCTGTGTGTGTGTTTGTGTATTTGTGTTTTGGTTTGGGTGTTTGAGGGTTTCTTTCTGAGTTTGTGTGTTTATGTTTGTATATTTCTGTGTTTGCATGTATGTGCTTGTGTGTTTGTGTTTTTGTTTGTGTGTTAGTGTTTGTGTTGGAGTGTTTGTGTTTGTTTACATGTTTGTGAGTTTTTGTTTTTCCGTTTGTGTTTCTGTGTTGATGTTTGTGTTTGTGTGTTTTGTGTGTTTGTTTGTGTGTTTGTGTGTTTGCATGTTTTTGTTTGTGTGTCTGTGTTTGTGTATTTCTGTTTAAATTTGTATGTTTGTGCTTGTGTTTGTGTTTTTTGTTTATTTGTGTTTGTGTGTTTATGTTAGTGTGTGTTTGTGTGGGTGTGTTTGTGTGGGTGTGTTTTGTGTTGTGTTTGTGTCTGTATGTTTGAATTTCTGTTTGTGTGTTTGTGTTTGTGTGTTTGTGTTTGCATTTGTGTGTCCGTGTTTGCATGCTTGTGTTTGTGTGTTTGTGCATTTCTCTGTGGGACTGTGCTTGTTTCTAAGTGTTTCTGTGTTTATGTGTTTTAGTACTTGTTTTTTTTTGTTTGTGTGTGTGTTTGTGTCTATCTCTGTGTGTTTATGTGTTTGTTTTTGTGTCTTTCTGCATTTGTGTTTGTGCGTTTCAGTATTTGTGTTTGTATGTTGGTGTGCTGGTGTGTTTCTGTTAGTGTGTTTGTGTGTTGGTGTGTTGGTGTGTTTGTGTTAATGTGTTTATGTTTGTGTGTTTGTGTTTTTATGTTTGTATGTTTGTGTGTTTGTGTGTCATATTGCTGTGTTTATGTGTTTTTGTACTTCTTGACTTTTGTTTGTGTGGTTGTGTCTGTCTCTGTTTTTGTGTTTGTATATCTGGGTTTGTTTTGTGTCTTTCTGTATTTGTGTGTTTTTGTACTTCTTGTTTTTCGTTTGTGTGGTTGTGTCTGTCTCTGTGCATTTGTGTTTGTGTGTTTGTTTTTGTCTTTTTCTGTGTTTGTGTTTGTGCATTTTAGTATTTGTGTTTTTGTGTTTGT
Source organism: Protopterus annectens (assembly GCF_019279795.1). Taxonomy (NCBI): domain Eukaryota; kingdom Metazoa; phylum Chordata; order Ceratodontiformes; family Protopteridae; genus Protopterus; species Protopterus annectens. Next base: position 421,783,515 of record NC_056746.1, read on the forward strand.
TTTTTTGTTTGGTTGTGTGTTTGTGTTTGTGTGTTTGTGTGTTTGTGTGTGTGTGTTTGTGTTTGCATGTTAGTGTTTTTGTTTGTGTGTTTGTGTCCTTGTGTTTGCATGTGTGTGTTTGTGAGTTCTTGTGATTCTGTGTGTGTTTGTATGATTGTGTTTGTGTTTGTGTATTTGTGTTTTTGTTTGTGTGCTTGAGGGTTTCTTTCTGAGTTTTTGTGTTCATCTTTGTGTATTGCTGTGTTTGCGTGTATGTGCTTGTGTGTTTGTGGTTTTGTTTGTGTGCTAGTGTTGGTGTTAGAGTGTTTCTGTTTGTTTGCATGTTTGTGAGTTTTTGTTTTTCTGTTTGTGTTTGTGTGTTTTTGAGTTTGTGTGATTCTGTGTGTTTGTGTGATTGTGTTTGTGTATTTGTGTTTTTGTTTGTGTGTTACTGTTTGTGTTAGATTGTGTCTGTTTGCATGTTTGTGAGCTTCTGTTTTTCTTTTTGTGGTTGTGTTTGTGTTTTCATGTTTATGTTTGTGTTTTTGTGTGTTTTGTGTGTTTTTTGCATTTGCATGTTTGCATGCTTTTGTTTGTGTGTTTGTTCTTGTGTTTGTGTATTTCATTTTATATTTGTATGCTTGTGTTTTTGTGTTTGTGTGTGTTTATTTGTGTGTTAGTGTTTGTGTATTTGTATGTTCGTGTGCTTATGTTTGTGTGTGTTTGTGTTTGTGTGTTGTGTTTGTGTCTGTATGTTTGAATTTCTGTTTGTGTGTTTGTGTTTGTGTGTTTGTGTTTGAATTTGTGTGTCTGTGTTTGTGTGCATGTGTTTGTGTGTTTGTACATTTCTCTGTGGGAGTGTGTTTGTTTCTGAGTGTTTATGTGTTTGTGAGTTTTAGTACTTGTTTTTTGTTTATGTGTTTGTGTCTGTCTTTGTGTGTTTGTGTGTTTGTATTTGTGTCTTTCTGTATTTTATATTTGTATGTTTTTGTGTGTTTGTGTTTTTTTGTTTATTTGTGTTTGTGTTTGTGTGTATATTTGTGTGTTTATGTTAGTGTGTGTTTTTGTGGGTGTTTTTGTGTTGTGTTTGTCTGTATGTTTGAATTTCTGTTTGTGTGTTTGTGTGTTTGTGTTTGCATTTGTGTGTCTGTGTTTGTGTGCTTGTGTTTGTGTGTTTGTGCATTTCTCTGTGGGAGTGTGTTTGTTTCTGAGTGTTTCTGTGTTTGTGGGTTTTAGTACTTGGTTTTTGTTTGTGTGTTTGTGTCTGTCTCTGTGTGTTTGTGTGTTTGTCTTTGTGTCTTTCTGTATTTGTGTTTGTGCATTTCAGTGTTTGTGTTTGTGTGTTGGTGTGTTTGTGTGTTTTTGTGTTTATGTTATTGCTTGTGTGTGTTTGTGTGTTAGTGTTTGTGTGTTTGTGTGTTGTATTTGTGTTTGAGTGTTTTTGTGTTTGTGTGTTTGTGTTTGCATTTGTGTGTTTGTGTCTGTCTCTTTTTGTATGTTTGTGTGTTTCTGCCTGTCTCTTTTTCTGTGTTTGTGTATTTGTGTTAATGTGTTTATGTTTGTGTGTTTGTGTTTGCATGTTTGTGTTTGTGTATTTGTGTCTGAGTGTTTTTGTGTTTGTGTGTTTCAGTTTCTGTTTGTGTGTGTTTGCATTTGTGTCTGTGTTTATGTGTTTTTGCATTTCTGTGTTTGTGGGTGTGTGCTTGTGTGTTTGCGTCTGTGTGTTTCTGTGTTTGTGTGTTTTTTACTTGTTGGTTTTTCTTTGTGTGTTTCTGTCTGTCTCTGTTGGTTTGTGTTTGTGTTAGTGAGTTTGTGTTTGCATGTTTGTGTGTTTGTGTTCTTCTGTTTGCATTTGTGTGTTCATGTTTGTGTGTTTTGTGTATTTATATTTTGGGTGTTTGTATGTTTTTGTTTGTGTGTTTGTGCATTTGTGTTTATATTTGCATGTTTCTGTATGTTTGTGTTAGTGTGTTTATTTTTGTGTGTTTGTTTTTGTATGTTTGTGTTTGTGTATTTGTGTGTGTCTGTGTGTTTTGTGGGTGTGTTTGTGTGTTGTTTTTGTGATTGTAATTTGTATGTTTAAATTTCTGTTTCTGTATTTGTGTGTTTGTGTTTGCATTTGTGTGTCTGTGTTTGTGGGAGTGTGTTTGTGTTTTTGTGTCTGTGTGTTTCTGTGTTTGTGTAATATGTGTGTGTGTGTTTTGTGTTTCTGTGTTGTGTGTGTTTGTGTATATTTGTACTTGTTGCTTTTTGTTTGTTTGTGTCTGCCTCTGTGTGTTTGGGTTTGTGTGTTTGAGTTTGTATCTTTCTGTGTTTGTGTGTTTGTGTTTGTGCATTTCTGTGTTTGTGTTTTTGATATTGTATTTGTGTGTTTGTGTGTTTCTGTTTGTGTGTTTATGTGTTTGTTTGTGTGTTTGTGTTTATGTTTGTGTGTTGGTGTTTGTGAGTTTATATGTTTGTGTGTTGCGTTTGAGTTTGAGTATTTTGGTATTTGTGTTTTTGTGTTTCTGTTTCTGTTTGTATTTGCATTAATGTGTGTTTGTGTGTTTCTGCATTTCTGTTTTTCTGGGTGTAAAGATTGTGTGTGTCTGTGTGTTTCTGTGTTTGTGTGTTTTTGTACTTGTGGGCTTTTGTTTGTATGTTTTGGTGTTTGTGTTTGTGTGCTTGTTTGTGTAAGTGTGTTTATGTATGTGTGTTTGTCTTTGTGACTTAGGTTTATTTTGTTTGGCTAGTCTTGTAAGGGTCCCAGGACCATTAGCCTACTATCTTCCTATGATCCTATGATCCTATGACAGAGGTTTGAGTAGACTTTTATGAAGAAATGTTCTGAATTGAGCAGTTTTGTCATTATTGGTTCACAAATTTAGTTTCATTGCTTACTGGAAAAATGTTCCAAACAATAAATTTAAAACACGCTCAAACAAGTGTGCTGCATTATATAAGGAATATAATTGAATACAATCAAGAAGATGAATCAAAGAACACATATATGCATGCATGACCCTAACAATGCGTAAAGAGGCTATTTTGAAAAGAGCCCAGGTAAGATTTGTCCTCCACTGACCAGATCCAAAATGAATGTGGGTTTCACGCTGTTTCAATGAATGTGAGTTTCCAAGGCAGAGAAGTTTATTGCTCATGCTAAGTCTGGTTTCACTGCAAGACTGTATTGTTTGTTTAGCAAATGGCTGTCAATGTTTATGTTATTTTATTTCAATATCTGTAATTATTGTAAAAGTAAATTAGAAAACAGTATGCACACTCAGATGTTTGAACAGTGTTTATGGTAACTGAAGAGAAATAGTTAAGTAATGGTGTACTGGAGTGGCTGGAGAGGGGGCTGCTGCTGGACCGGTAGGAGGTTGCTGTGATACTTGGGGCAGGTCTATTAGTTTGGGCCACATTTTACCATGATCCATCTCTGGTATTTTGTTGTATTTACTACAGAATGTTGTGATCTGAAGTTGTGATGGAATGTTGTCATTTGTAAAATCAGTATTTCTTTCCTTATTGTCAAATACAGAAGGAAAGTGCTTAGTACTTTTTACAACTAACACTTTGTTGTTTCATTCCAACTTCTGATAGTTTATGGTTTTCACTTTTTTAATAATTAATAATAACTAATAACAGTCATATTGTTGAACATGTCATGCAGTTCTATGTGTTGTGGACTCAACGTGGCAGCAGCTCACCAGGTATATTCTCAGTCATTTATTCTGTAACAACAGTAAACATGATGGTGATATTGTCATGATTGTGTAGGCAACAAACTGGAATAACTTTGTGTTACTGTGTTTTCAGAATTTTTTTTGCATTAACTCATTTTCTTCATTAGCCAATGCAAGTTGGCCACCGTTTTGGTAGATTTTTAAAGTAATGCCGGCAGTATTACAATTTATATAAGAACAATAAAAATACTGTGGGATTTTTATTCTGCCTATAAAAAAGTTATTAAAGCTTCTTGCCTGAGTTAAAGCATTCAGTTAGGTTATTTATTATTGTTATTTTTCAAGTTGCCCAGTTTTTGTTGCACTTTTTTATTTAACTGAACAAATAACAAAAATGCATCAGGTCAAGCTTGAAAGTGGTAAACAGCTTTTGCTCACAATTCTTATTTAAATTTCAAAACCTCATAGCTCAAGGGATAAAAACAAAAACTTAATGGGTGAGGATAAATATCAAAGGTCCAGAATCATGACAGATTTGAAATATAACATTGTCCTTATATGCTTTGTTGGTAGAATAACAGGTTTTGCATCAGCTTGTATTTTTTGAAGGTTATGAAGTCTAGAAGTCTGAAATTCAAATATCTATGATTAAGCTTTGCAATCCTCAAAAATTTTTGAAATAATTTCTTTGTGTTTATGTTTTTGTGTTTGTGTGATTGTGATTGTGTGTTTCTGTGTTGTTTGTGTTTGTGATTGTGTGTTTGTGTGTTTTGTGAGTTTATGTTTGCATGTTTGTTTTTGTATTTGTGTTTCTGTGTTTTTGTGTTTGTGTTGTTTGTGTGGTTCTGTTTGTGTGTGTGTGTTTGTTTTTATTTGTATTTGTGTGTTTGTGTGCTTGTGTTTCTGTGTTTTTACATTTGTGTGTTAATGTTTTTGTGTTTGTGTTAGTGTGTTTATGTTTGTGTGCTTGTGTTTTTGTGTTTGTGTGTTGTTTTTTTTT